>NW_024080596.1:4845383-5274591 GCF_014754425.2 Oryx dammah | reverse complement strand
TTATCTCTTCTTGCTATTCTTTGGAATGGTGCATTCAGGTGCTTATATCTTTCCTTTTCTCCTTTACTTTTTGCTTCTCTTCTCTTCACAGCTATTTGTAAGGCCTCCCCAGACAGGCATTTTGCTTGTTTGCGTTTCTTTTCCATGGGAATGGTCTTGATCCCTGGCTCCTGTACAATGTCATGAACCTCATTCCATACTTCATCAGGCACTCTATCAATCAGATCTAGGCCCTTAAATCTATTTCTCACTTCCACTGTATAATTATAAGGGATTTGATTTAGGTCATACCTGAATGGTCTAGCGGTTTTCCCTACTTTCTTCAATTTGAATCTGAATTTGGTAATAAAGAGTTCATGATCTGAGCCATAGTCAGCTCCCGGTCTTGTTTTTGTTGACTTTACAGAGCTTCTCCATCTTTGGCTGCAGAGAATATAATCAATCTGATTTCAGTGTTGACCATCTGGTGATGTCCTTGTGTAGAGTCTTCTCTTGTGTTGTTGGAAGAGGGTGTTTGCTATGACCAGTGCATTTTCTTGGCAAAGCTCTGTTAGTCTTTGCCCTGCTTCATTCCGCATTCCAAGGCCAAATTTGCCTGTTACTCCAGGTGTTTCTTGACATCCTTTTTGCATTGCAGTCCCCTATAATGAAAAGGACATCTTTTTTGAGTGCTAGTTCTAAAGGGTCTTGTAGGTCTTCATAAAACCTTTCAACTTCAGTTTCTTCAGCGTTACTGGTTGGGGCATAGACATGGATAACTCTGATATTGAATGGTTTTCCTTGGAGATGAACAGAGATCATTCTGTCGTTTTTGAGATTGCATCCAAGTACTGCATCAGACTCTTTTGTTGACCATGATGGCTACTCCATTTCTTCTGAGAGATTCCTGCCAGCAGTAGTAGATATAATGGTCATCTGAGTTAAATTCACCCATTCCAGTCCATTTTAGTTCACTAATTCCTAGAATGTAGACGTTCACCCTTGCCATCTCTTGTTTGACCACTTCCAATTTGCCTTGATTCATGGACCTGACATTCCAGGTTCCTATGCAATATTGCTCTTTATAGCATCGGATCTTGCTTCTTTCACCAGTCACATCCACAACTGGGTATTGTTTTTGCTTAGGCTCCATCCCTTCATTCTTTCTGTAGTTACAGATGAATAGTTAGATGAAGAGGTATATAAAATAAGGTCTGGAAGTGTCCTTGTGGAGTTGGAGGGTACCACCTTCAATTGTGCACAAATCTGGAAACTCTGGAACCTTGTCGTTTGGTGATATTTATGGATGCATCATCACATAGATATGACTGATTATAAATCAATTTCTGGCCCTTCTCTTTTCTCTGGAGAATGAGGCTGAAAGTTCCAAGCTTCTTACCATGACTTGGTCTTTCTGGTGATCTGTTCCCATTGTGAGGCTATCCAGAAGCCTACCAAGAATAGTCACATTAGAACAACAAATGTTCTTATCACCTAGGAAATTGCAAGGGTTTTAGAATCTGTCATGTACTGGAGGAAAAGAGCAAATACATATTTCATTTTTCATATATTGCATATATATAATTCAAGATAAGAAAATATTTATTTAATAATTAAAATAATATCTTTGCCAACAAGTTCCATATAGTCAATGCTATAGTTTTTCCAGTAGTCATGTATGGATGTGAGAGTTGGGCCGTAAAGAAAGCTGAGCACAGAAGAACTGATGCTTTCAAACTGTGGTGCTGGAAAAAAATTCTTCAATCCCTTGAACTGCAAGGAGATCAAACCAGTCAATCCAAAGGAAAGCAGTACTGAATATTCATTGGAAGGACTGATGCTCAAGCTCCAATACTTTGGCCAACTGATGTGAAGAATCAACTCACTGGAAAAGACCATGATGCTGGGAAATATTGAAGGGTAAGTGAAGAAGAGGGTGACAGAGGATGAGCAGGCTGGATGGAATCAATGACTCAATGGACTTGAGTTTGAGCAAATTGAGAGATTGTGAAAGACAGGGAATCTTGGGATAATGCAATGCATAAGGTTGCAGAGTCAGACACAGCTTGGCCACAGAACAACAACAATGAGCATTTTACTTAAATTATAGTATTTAATACCCATAGTCACTCATTATCAAGGACATCTCCAGTATCATGTTGACCATCCTCCTCAGAGTGTCAGTATCACTGTTTCTTTGTATTGCACTGTAGAGAAAATTGAACATGTAGTTAGATTTTGCAACCAACACACATTCTTTAGCTTGACCCTGAAAATTTCACAGGTGAACAGATTTAATCAAAGTTTATGCACTTGTTTTTGTTTGTCTATACTAAGAGTACCATAAATAAAGTGTTGACTATCTTTGTAAGGCAGATTGTTTTTCAGACAAAAATTATGTGCCTCTCCATTTTTGTCTGTTACAGTAGAACATCTAAATATCCTGTGAACAACATTAGTAAGACAAACCAATGGATTTGTCAGTATCTGAAATACTGACACAGGAGGAGCCAAGAACATAGACATGCTAGAATATCTTTTAAATGCAAAAGGAAAGCAGGGATGAAATGGAGTCACATATATTGAGTAAGATTTTATATTTAAAAAAATACCCTAGAGGGAATATATAGAATTATTATTGGTTTAAGGTATTCATTCTAAAGTTAATATTTGTTGGTTTCTCACACAAGACTCACTCCCTAGAATTCTCACTAAAGCACCCATATTTTCTTCTGTGTAATAGCATCTCTATTTCACTCTCTAAAGTTCTATGGGAGTGAGTCATCACAAGCTCCAGGAAATACTCCCATTATTCCAGCTATAGAATGCAGTTCTGAGATGATCATGAGACCTAATCTAGGCCATGTGGCATTCAGAAGATTTTGCTAAATAAATGAGGGCAGAAGCTTTGTCTAAATTTTGAGAATGAACAGAACATTGAATGACTTGGAATAGTATGGTGATGGGAATTTAGGAACTGTTACATATATTTTAACTCATCAGATGAGCTGTCTTAATTGTGAAAGTGACTCATAGAGGGGAAAAATAACAAAGACTTCAGAGTATACATTAATAAAGCCAAAGTTCTAAAGACATGTGAATGTTGAAATTAACATTCAGATGAATCCAGTTCTCCTTCTAGGCTATTTTGGCTATATGATCCAATCAGTTACCATTTATTTAAATGAGAGGTATGTGTGTTATCAATCATGTCTAGCTCTTTGGGAGCACAGAGAGCATAGCCTCCCAGGCTCCTCTGTCCATAGGATTATCCAGGCAAGAATACTGGAATCAGTTGCTATTTCCTACTCCAGGGGATCTTCTCAATCCCAGGATTGAACTTGCCTTTTCTGCAGCCATGTATATATATGTATTACATATACATTCTTTATATAGGCATATTTATATAGGAATATTTAGTTATTAGACTCAAATTTTTCAAAAGCCAGTTCAAGATTGAGACTCCCAATAAACTTCAAAAGTAAGTGAAATGATATTGAATTCAAATTTCAAATCACTTAATGCATGTGTAAATAATATTATAATGTCCTTTATTCTAAAAGTATATAATATATATTTATTTTATAATTTTATTTTTTCTTCACTTGTGTGTTAACAGTCAAAAAATTTCAAGAAGGCAATTTTGCAGAGCATTTTACTTACTTAAGTAGTTACTCAGTTGTGTCCGACTCTATGCGACCCCATGGACTGTAGCCTACCAGGCTCTGCAGTTCATGGGATTTTCTAGGCAAGAGTACTGGAGCGGATTGCTATTTCCTTCTCCAGGGGATCTTCCTGATCCAGAGATTGAACCCAGGTCTCCCACACTGCAGGCAGACGCTTAACCATCTGAGTCATGTCCTAAACATTGCTCTAAATATTTTCACATATTAAATTATATAACCTTTACAGCAACACTGTGAAGTAGATTTCCTTATTATATTGGTATTACAGAAAAATACATCCAAAATATTAGGTACCATCATCCATGAAATTAACATGTACTTATATGAATAATAGTTTCATTGTGAAGAGAAGTTGTAGGAGGAAAAGTATAACTCATGTCACAGGTCAAGATATATTTAAAATTTTACCCATTAGGTTGGAATAATTTTGTTTTTGTGCCTTTTAAAAAAATTTTTTCCTCTTATCACTTTGGACCTGTAGTGCAAGAATTAAGCATTTATTTCCCCATTCTACTCTCCACATTCTTTCAATACTCCTATTTTCTCCTACAGACACTCTAACATGTTTTAAAGTTGCCAGAGTCCAGCTCTAGCAGCCAGGGATTCAACCTGAAGGGGTGAGTGGTGTCGGTGAGAAACTAAGGCAGCCTCTCAGTTTTCTTGGACTGTCTGTTTATTTTAAGCTTATGATTCTCTTTTATACTTTTACAAAAGCATTAGGTCAGAGGTTTGATATTTTTACTTCCCATTGACCCAGATTTATTTTTCTCCAAAAATCATTGTTGCCCCACAAAAGGAGTTCTTTCCTCAGTGATTCTCTTATCTACTTTTTCTCATGGGTCCTTGTGAATACACTGTAACTCATGCTAATGTCTGGGCTGCATACCACATTCCGCAGTTTAATTATTTTTCTAAGTCCTGTTAGCCCCTACTATCCTAAGCTCACTATTTCTTAGAAAGGGCTTCTATCTAATAATATCTCTAAAGTCCCTAATTTCTATAAGCTATAGTAGAACATGCTAACATTACAGCAATCCTTAAATCTTTAGATTCTAACTGTTTTAATTATTCCTAAGCCCTAAATTCAGCAAACTCCTTTGCCATAAACACTTTTCTCACAAATGGGCTTCAGATAGCAATCCCTCCCATGGCCTCAAGCTGCGGCCTGGGTGCTCACTCTGGAACACTTTTTTGTAAAAGTCCTTGAACAAATGTCAGTGATTAACTTTATGAATTATTCTTTGAGCACAACTGCAGAAGGGTTTATGCCTTCTCATGCTCCTCTCAAGAACAATAAGCACCTTAATATTCTCTTCAGTCAACTCAGCCGAGGAAAGTTAAAAACAAGTCAGAATCACAAAGCCTAACTCCTTCATTCTGGGTCCGTGCCTACGGAACAAAGGGAGGGGGTTTAGGGTCGTGCCTCCATTTTGTCAGTAATGCTTAATGCGGCTCCTGACATAAAGTATAATATATTTTTCTTTTATGTTTGTATTGCATAGCTACATATATAGCATTTAGCAATAATAATACAATAATATTTTGACAGCTTCATGTTTTAAAATCCATCCATACGCTCTGAGTACCTCTTATTTATCTATTGCTTTTACTACCTGTTATGGCATCATATGTATCACATATACCCTACTTTATTTAACATTACTTATTTTTAGTGGTCATTTACAAGGATGGTTCCAATTATCTGCTTTCACATACTATGTTGAAACAAATATCTTAAAAATATACACTAAAAACCGAAAGTGTGTTAAAGGTGGCTCTTAATTGCTTGTCAATAAGCTTAGCCCTCTTTGTATAGGGTCTCTGCTTTTATTTTGTTTATATGAACTTCTATTTTATAAATATAAAATATTTTCCAGGCACTAACTTTGCAAATATATTCTATTTCTTTATCATCCCCAGTTTATTTTTCAATTGTATCTTTGGAAAATAGTAAATATGACAACACTGAATGAGAATTTTATTTTTGGCCTTTTGTATGTGCTTTCAAATGCTTCATTAAAATCTCTTATCAAACCCAGAGATACAAAGATATTTTACTTGGTTTACTCTATTACTCTTACAGTTTTACTGTTTTATACACATAGTATATATACTGATGAGTAGAGATCCAAAGTTATACTCTTGTCCAAGAGACAGTTTTCCCACCATCAGCTCTTAAACAGCCCACACTATGTCCAATTTTTGTGATACTTTATCACAAAATAAACTCATTCATATGTGTTTTATTTCCATTTTTTAAAGTTTCCATTCTGTTTAATTTGTTTACTATGATGCTCACGATTTCTTTAAAATATACCATCTTATCAGGTAGGAAAAGCCTCCCTAATTCTTTTTAAAGAATGATTAGACTATTATTGGATAGATGCTCTTATGTGTGTATTCCCTGGTGGCTCAGACAGTAAAGAATCTGCCAGCCAGTGAAGGAGATGCAGAAGACTTGGGTTCGATCTCTGGATCAGGAAGATCCCCTGGAGAAGGGAATGGCTACCCGCTCCAGTATTCTTGCCCAGAGAATTCCATGGACAGAGAAGGCTGTTGGGCTACAGTCCATGGGATCTCAAGGAGTAGGACAAAACAGTGACTAAAACTTTTTCACTTCAGTGAGTATTTACTAAATAAATAATATGTCAGGAGTTATAATTTAAACTGCCCTAAAATTGTGGTGATTAAGATAATGATATTGGGTGATCTTGGCTTATTGTCAGTCTTAAGAAAATATGGAACTAACAGTTACAAACTACAACATATAAAAAAAGATAAGCAAAAATTATTTATTGCATAGCACAGGGAATTATATCCATCACCTTATTGTAACCTATAATGGAATATATACTACAAAAATACTGAATCACTATGCTATACACCTAAAACAAACACAATATTGTAAATGAGCTATACTTGAATATAAAAAAGAAAAGGAAAAAACGCATCTAACATTTTTCTAGCAAATATAAATTTTACTCAAAGTTTTATAGCATTTTTAATCTTGAGGTAGCTACCTTCTTCTCACTGCATAAACAGGATAACATTCATCAAGTACATCTATATAAAACAGGTGAATCCTAAAGTTAGTGCCCTGACGAGGCAGAATAAATTTGGAGTAACCCATAGTGCCTCATTTGTACAGATTTTTTCTGACATGGCCTGTAAGTGCCCTGTAAACCCAAATTGGACAGCTTGCTCTTATTTAATCTGAGTCAGAATTCAGAATGAAAAGTTTTCATGCCTGGACAGTTGTTTAAAATAATCAGCCACAATGGTTTAAAACCACAACTGCTTGAGCCAGTGCTAACAAATGGAGCAAATGAGAAAACAACCAAATACTTAAAAGAAAAATTGGAAAATGGGATGTTCAGAGGAGGTTTTGAAAAGCTCTACCATATTCCTGAGAATCTGGAAGGTCATATTTGAGGCAGTTCATATGTCCAGGAAGATCTGAAGCAGCCCTAAAATCTCACCTCTGGCTGATCTTGAAACTTCAAAGTGAAGAATAAGACACTACTGTGAACTGAAGGAGTACTAAAGGTGTGCCTAAAGCATGCAACCACTCAGTAACATCTAGGAGATGTACTGGATCAAGATATTTAAGTAAAATATGTGGATTTATTAGCCAACCTCTAAGCTAATCAAAGAGAGATCAGTGACAATACATGATCCAGACTTTACAGAATAGTCAGGAAATTTACACACATTCACACAAACCAACAAAAGTCTTATTTGCATAGTTACTACATAATATTAATTGTCCAGATTTTGACAAAAACTATGAGACATGCAAGAATCAAGGAAATAGAGTTATGTTTTGCCAAATATAGAAATGTTTGCGTTTTTTTACACATGGCATACTAGTGGATGCAGAAATTACAAAATATTTCACACACACACTCTCAGAAATAATAAATGAGTTTAACAAGATTGTATATTATAAAATCAATATAAACTATCAGTTATACTACTATATATTAGCAATAAACAAATTTCATTTATGTTCTTGCATATTAACAAATAAAAAGTTCAGGAAAAAAATTAAGTAAAAGAAATGTAGGATTTGTATTCTGAAAACTAAAAAACATCTGCAAAGAAATTAAGGAAGATTTGCATAAGTAGAGAGGCATCAGATATTCACAAATTGGAAGACAATATTGTTGAGATGTCAATAGTCCCAAGATTAATTGAAAGATCTGATACATCCCCTGGAGAAGGAATGGCTACCCACTCCAGTTTCTATGCTTGGAGAATTTCGTGGAGAGAGGAGCCTGGTCAGCCACAGTCCACAGAATTGCAGAGTTGGAGATGACTGAGCAACTGAAACTTTTTCACTTTTTTCACTATTGTAATTCTACCTGAACTTTTCACAGAAATTGGCAAATTGACAATAGAATCCATTGGAAATTCAAGAGTTACAGAGTAGTCACAATAATGAAAAGCAAAAACTGTTGGAAGACTCCCATTTTCCAGTTTCAAAACTTATAATGATTTTTGTTATTCAAGACACAGTGTCAAAAAGATGGAAGTAGAATTAACATACCCCATCTCTTGATAAACAATGTTGAAGAGATTACAATTCAAATGATGTTAAAGGAAAAAACTGTAAATACTGACAAATTTTAGCCCATGAAAATATAGTACAGAATCAAATATATTGAACAAAATACAAAAGACTTAAAGGAAGATATTAATTCTGAAAATGATCCATTCCATTATCTGAAAAATGTTTGGAAAATAGTTTTGAATTATCAGAAGTTATCAATTAAGAGATGTGGGGAACAATTTGAAAAGCTTTCCCAGAATTCACAGGACAAAGTGAAAATTAACAGATAAAAGATGCAAGTATATCTATGGAGGCTGTAACTGGTGATTTAAAAAAATGCAAATTATTGGTGATTACTGATAGAACAAATAGGGCAGAAGTTGGAATCACACAGGAGATGGCAGAAACACATGTTGGATCCCTGGGTAGGGAATTTTCATGAAGTAGGAAATGGCAACCCACTCTAGCACATTTGTCTAGAAAATTCCATGAACAAAGGAGCCTGGTGACCTACAGTCCATGGAGTTGCAAAGAGTCAGACATGACTAAGCACTTTCACACAAGTACACATATATGTTTTCTAGACAAAATATATATATTGCATGTGGAATGTTCACTGTGAGTCATGTAATATCATTTTTAAGATATTTCCATATAAACACAGAGGAATGAAGAGAGATCTTATTCCATAACATGTATCAGTTCAATTCAGTCGCTCAGTCGTGTCTGACTCTTTGCGACCCCATGAATCACAGCAAGCCTGGCCTCCCTGTCCATCACCAACTCCCGGAGTTCACTCAGACTCATGTCCATCGAGTCAGTGATGCCATCCAGCCATATCATCCTCGGTCGTCCCCTTCTCCTCCTGCCCTCAATCCCTCCCAGCATCAAAGTCTTCTCCAATGAGTCAACTCTTCGCATGACGTGGTCAAAGTACTGGAGCTTCAGCTTTAGCATCATTCCTTTCAAAGAAACCCCAGGGTTGATCTCCTTCAGAATGGACTGGTTGGATTTCCTTGCAGTCCAAGGGACTCTCAAGAGTCTTCTCCAACACCCAGGTCAAAAACATCAATTCTTCAGTGCTCAGCCTTCATCACAGTCCAACTCTCACATCTATACATGACTACTGGGAAAAAAATAGCCTTGACTAGATGGACTTTTGTTGGAAAAGTAATGTCTCTGCTTTTGAATATACTATCTAGGTTGGTCATAACTTTCCTTCCAAGGAGTAAGCGTCTCTTAATTTCATGGCTGCAGTCACCATCTGCAGTGATTTTGGAGCCCCCAAAAAAGTCTGACATGTTTCCGCTGTTTCCACAATTATTTCCCATGAAGTGATGGGACTGGATGCCATGATCTTCGTTTTCTGAATGTTGAGCTTTAGCCCAACTTTTTCACTCCCTTCTTTCACTTTCATCAAGAGGCTTATCAGTTCCTCTTCACTTTCTGCCATAAGGGTGGTTTCATCTGCATATCTGAGGTTATTGATATTTCTCCCAGCAATCTTGATTCCAGCTTGTGCTTCCTCCAGCCCAGCGTTTCTCATGATGTACTCTGCATAGAATTTAAATGAGCAGGGTGACAATATACAGCCTTGACACACTCCGTGTCCTATTTGGAACGAGTCTGTTGTTTCATATCCGGTTCTAACTATTTCTTGCTGACCTGAATACAGATTTCTCAAGAGGCAGGTCAGGTGGTCTGGTATTCCCATCTCTTTCAGAATTTTCCACAGTTCGTTGTGATCCACACAGTCAAAGGCTTTGGCATAGTCAATAAAGCAGAAGTAGATATTTTTCTGGAACTCTCTTGCTTTTTCCATGATCCAGAGGATGTTGGCAATTTGATCTCTGGTTCCTCTGCCTTTTCTAAAACCAGCTTGGACATCTGGAAGTTCATAGTTCACGTATTGCTAAAGCCTGCCTTGGAGAATATTGAGCATTACTTTACTAGCATATGAGATGAGTGTAATTGTGGGATAGTTTGAGCATTCTTTGGCATTCCCTTTCTTTCACATTGGAATGAAAACTGACCTTTTCCAGTCCTGTGGCCACTGCTGAGTTTTCCAACTTTGTTGGCATATTGAGTGCAGCACTTTCACAACATCATCTTTCAGGATTTGAAATAGCTCTACTGGAATGCCATCACCTCCACTAGCTTTGTTCATAGTGATGCTTTCTAAGGCCTATTTGACTTCACATTCCAGGATGTCTGGCTCTAGATGAGTGATCAACCATAGTGATTATCCGGGTCATGAGGTCTTTCTTGTATAGTTCTTCTGTGCATTCTTGCCGTGTCTTCTTAATATCTTCTGCTTCTATTAGGTCCATACCATTTCTGTCCTTTATCAAGCCCATCTTTGCATGAAATGTTCCCTTGGTATCTCTAATTTTCTTAAAGAGATCTCTAGTCTTTCTCATTCTGTTGTTTTCCTCTATTTCTTTGCATTGATCACTGAAGAAGGCTTTCTTATCTCTTCTTGCTATTCTTTGGACCTCTGCATTCAGATGCTTATATCTTTCCTTTTCTCCTTTGCTTTTTGCTTCTCTTCTCTTCACAGCTATTTGTAAGGCCTCCCCAGACAGCCATTTTGCTTGTTTGCATTTCTTTTCCATGGGGATGGTCTGGATCCCTGGCTCCTGTACAATGTCATGAACCTCATTCCATACTTCATCAGGCACTCTATCTTTCAGATCTAGGCCCTTAAATCTATTTCTCACTTCCACTGTATAATCTAAGGGATTTGATTTAGGTCATACCTGAATGGTCTAGCGGTTTTCCCTACTTTCTTCAATTTGAATCTGAATTTGGTAATAAGGAGTTCATGATCTGAGCCACAATCAACTCTTGGTCTTGTTTTTGTTGACTGTAGAGAGCTTCTCCATCTTTGGCTGCAAAGAATATAATCAATCTGATTTCAGTATGGACCATCTGGTGATGTCCATGTTTACAGTTTTCTCTTCTGTTGTTGGAAGAGGGTGTTTGCTATGACCAGTGCATTTTCTTGGCAAAATTCTATTAGTCTTTGCCCTGCTTCATTCTGCATTCCAAGGCCAAATTTGCCTGTTACTCCAGGTGTTTCTCGACTTCCTACTTTTGCATTGCAGTCCCCTATAATGAAAAGGACATCTTTTTTGGGTGTTAGTTCTAGTCTTGTAGGTCTTCATAGAACCGTTCAACTTCAGTTTCTTCAGAGTTACTGGTTGGGGCATAGACTTGAATTACCGTGATGTTGAATGGTTTTCCTTGGAGATGAACAGTGATCATTCTGTCGTTTTTGAGATTGCAACCAAGTACTGCATTTCGACTCTTTTGTGGACCATGATGGCTATTCCATTTCTTCTGGGGGATTTCTGCCGGCAGTAGTAGATATAATGGCCATCTGAGTTAAATTCACCCCTTCCAGTCCATTTTCGTTCACTGATTCCTAGAATGTCTACGTTCAATGTTGCCATCTCTTGTTTGACCACTTCCAATTTGCCCTGATTCATGGACCTGACATTCCAGGTTCCTATGCAATATTGCTCTTTACAGCATTAGACCTTGCTTCTATCACCAGTAAAAACAGCCAAAAATAAAGGTTAACTTCATACTGCTGCTAAATCACTTCAGTCGTGTCAAACTCTGTGCGACCCCACAGACAGCCTCCTACCAGGCTCCCCTGTCCCTGGGATTCTCCAGGCAAGAACACTGGAGTGGGTTGCCATGTCCTTCTCCAGTGCATGAAAGTGAAAAGTGAAAGTGAAATTGCTCAGTCATGTCCAACTCTTAGTGACCCCTTGGACTGCAGCCTTCCAGGCTCCTCCATCCATGGGATTTTCCAGGCAAGAGTACTGGAGTGGGGTGCCATGGTCTTCTCCGAACTTCATACTAACTATAGAAAATAAACAAATTCATGTTATCAATATAAAGTAATAGTATCTTCATTAATTTTAAGTTGAAAATAAAAGTTTATGACAAGATACTATGTTTTTTTTTTTTTTTTAATAAAAGCCCCTGAAAGTAGATAGGGCTCAAGAAAAATTTGAACTAATTTATTCTCCTTAAAAAAATGCTTAAAGGTCTATTTCAACCAATTGATAGAGAAAGCAATGTTAATACCCATAAATGCAAAGATTGATAAAAATGTATAATAATAAACAAAACTGTGATAATTCCAAGACAGTGTAATTAAATGTTCATCTCAATAGAACTATAACAGCAAGCTATAATTAATAAGATAATATTGGGCCTATAATGCTGAAAATCATTATAATTTTTATTTATGCATTCTACTCTCATATGCTGGTATCAAGTACACACACCCCAGTTTTTGCTATCTATCATTCTACCTGCTAGAAATTTCTATCAAAATATGTAACTTACCCTTTCCAGAGTTAGGAGCATTGAGGTTGTTTTAAACAGGTCCACAAATTCTTTAAGTCTCCTGTCACAAAATATATCTTTAAAATATTGATTGGATTATTAACTTACTTTAATGAATAGAATGTTGACTATGCCAAAGCCTTTGACTGTGTGGATCACAATAAACTGTGGAAAATTCTCAAATAGATGGGAATACCAGACCACCTGACCTGCCTCTTGAGAAATCTGTATGCAGGTCAGGAAGCAACAGTTAGAACTGGACATGGAACAACAGAATGGTTCCAAATAGGAAAAGGAGTACGTCAAGGCTATATATTGTCACCTTGCTTATTTAACTTATATGCAGAGTAAATCATGAGAAATGCTGGACTGGAAGAAACACAAGCTGGAATAAAGATTGCCGAGAGAGATATCAATAACCTCAGATATGCAGATGACACCAGCCTTATGGCAGAAAGTGAAGAGGAGCTAAAAAGCCTCTTGATGAAAGTGAAAGAGGAGAGTAAAAATGTTGGCTTAAACTCAACATTCAGAAAACAAAGATCATGGCATCTAGTCCCATCACTTCATGGGAAATAGATGGGGAAACAGTAGAAACAGTGTCAGACTTTATTTTTAGGGGCTCCAAAATCACTGCAAATGGTGACTGCAGCCATGAAATTAAAAGATGCTTACTCCTTGGAAGGAAAGTTATGACCAATCTAGATAGTATATTCAAAAGCAGAGACATTACTTTGCCAACTAAGGTCCGTCTAGTCAAGGCTATCGCTTTTCCAGTGGTCATGTATGGATGTGAGAGTTGGACTGTGAAGAAGGCTGAGTGCCGAAGAATTGATGCTTTTGAACTGTGGTGTTGGAGAAGACTCTTGAGAGTCCCTTGGACTGCAAGGAGATCCAACCAGTCCATTCTGAAGGAGATCAACCCTGGGATTTCTTTGAAAGGAATGATGTTAAAGCTGAAACTCCAGTACTTTGGCCACCTCATGTGAAGAGTTGACTCATTGGAAAATACTCTGATGCTGGAAGGGATTGGGGGCAGGAGGAGAAGGGAATGACAGAGGATGAGATGGCTGGATGGCATCACAGACTCGATGGATGTGAGTCTGAGTGAACTCCGGGAGATGGTGATGGACAGGGAGGCCTGGTGTGCTGTGATTCATGGGGTCGCAAAGAGTCGTACATGACTGAGCAACTGAACTGAACTGAAGTTAGGTATCATAGTTTCTGATTCTAAGAAAAAAGCAATGCAACTTCTATCTAGTTCTGTCTGGAATTTCTGAGCTGTCATGTAAAAAGTCTGGCTACATCCTTCAAACTTCTCCTTCAGGTGAGGAGACCATATAAAGTAAGAGACAGCTTTTGTGTATCCTGTTCCTAAGCTGTTCAGCTCCATTTGACATCAACTTTCAGATGTATGTGTGAGAAAAATATCAAATGATTGCAGACCTCTGCCTCTGAGAGGCCTTTGCAGACCAAGTGAAGCACATAAGGCTTCTCCACCGTGCCCTTCAGAATCCACAAACAAACTGATCATTTTTCACAACTAAGTTTTTGGATAATTTGTTAACAATCAGTCACTGGAACACACACAAACTTTCAATAGAATATTTCTTCCATTTAGATTGTAACTGGTTCAAGGATGGTCATATAATTTAGGCAGAACCAGTCAGAATTGGAATTGCTTGCTTTTCTGGTTACTTGAATGATTTGATTTGATTTAATTTACTGATTTTCTTATCTCTTCTTGCTATTCTTTGGAACTCTGCATTCAGATGCTTGTATGTTTCCTTTTCTCCTTTGCTTTTCTCTTCTCTTCTTTACACAGCTCTTTCTAAGGCTTCCTCAGAAAGCCTTTTAGCTCATTTGCATTTCTTTTCCATGGGGATGGTCTTGATCCCTGTCTCTTCTACAATGTCATGAACTTCCATCCATAGATCATCAGGCACTCTATCCATCAGATCTAGTCCCACAAATCTATTTCTCACTTCCACTGTATAATCATAAGGGATTTGATTTAGGTCATGCTTGAATGGTCTAGTGGTTTTCCCTACTTTCTTCAATTTAAGTCTGAATTTGGTAATAAGGAGTTCATGATCTGAGCCACAGTCAGGTCCTGGTCTTGTTTTTGTTGACTGTATAAAGCTTCTCCATCTTTGGCTACAAATAATATAATCAATCTGATTTTGATGTTGGACATCTGGTGATGTCCATGTATAGAGTTTTCTCTTGTGTTGTTGAAAGAAGGTGTTTGCTATGACCAGTGCGTTCTTTTCGCAAAACTCTATTAGTCTTTGTCTTACTTCATTCCATATTCCAAGACCAAATTTGCCTGTTACTCCAGGTGTTTCTTGACTTCCTACTTTTGCATTCCAGTCCCCTATAATAAAAAGGACATTTTTGGGAGGTGTTAGTTCTAAAAGGTCTTGTGGAGTAAGTGTCTTTTAATTTCATGGTTGCATACAACATTTGCAGTGATTTGGGAGCCAAAACATAAAGTCTGACACTGTTTCCACTGTTTCCCCATCTATTTCCCATGAACTGATGGGACCAGATGCCATGATCTTCGTTTTCTGAATGTTGACCTTTAAGCCAACTTTTTCACTCTCTTTCACTTTCATCAAGAGGCTTTTTAGCTCCTCTTCACTTTCTGCCATAAGGGTGGTGTCATCTGGATGTCTGAGGTTCTTGATATTTCTCCTGGCAATCTTGATTCCAGCTTGTGCTTCTTCCAGTCCAGTGTTTCTCATGATGTACTTTGCATATAAGCAGGGTGACAATATACAGCCTTGACATACTCCTTTTCTTATTTGAAACCATTCTGATGTTCCATGTCCAGTTCTAACTGTTGTTTCCTGACCTGTATACAGGTTTCTCAAGAGGCAGGTCAAGTGGTCTGGTATTCCCATCTCTTTGAGAATTTTCCACAGTTTATTGTGATCCACACAGTCAAAGGCTTTGGCATAGTCAATAAAGCAGAAATAGATATTTTTCTGGAACTCTCTTGCTTTTTCAGCAGATGTTGGCAATTTGATCTCTGGTTCTTCTGCCTTTTTTAAAACCAGCTTGAACATCTGGAAGTTCATGGTTCATGTACTGCTGAAGCCTGGCTTAGAGAATTTTGAGCATTACTTTACTAGCATGTGAGATGAGTGCAATTGTGCAGTAGTTTGAGCATTTTTTGCCTTTCTTCAGGAAGGAAAGTTATGACCAACCTAGATAGCATATTGAAAAGCAAAGACATTACTTTGCCAACAAAGGTCCCTCTAGTCAAGACTATTGCTTTTCCAGTGATCATGTATGGATGTGAGAGTTGGACTGTGAAGAAAGCTGAGTGCTGAAGAATTGATGCTTTTGAACTGTGGTGCTGGAGAAGACTCTTGAGAGTCCCTTGGACTGCAAGGAGATCCAACCAGTCCATTCTGAAGATCAACCCTGGGATTTCTTTGGAAGGAATGATGCTAAAGCTGAAACTGCAGTACTTTGGCCACCTCATGTGAAGATTTGACTCATTGGAAAAGACTCTGATGCTGGAAGGGATTGGGGGCAGGAGGAGAAGGGGATGACAGAGGATGAGATGGCTGGATGTCATCACAGACTCGATGGATGTGAGTCTGAGTGAACTCCGGGAGTTGGTGATGGACAAGGAGGACTGGCGTGCTGCGATTCATGGGGTCGCAAAGAGTCGGACTCGACTGAGTGACTGAAGTGAACTGAACTGAACTGATTTCCTTTTCAGGGTGGTAAAAAGAGAAGTAAGTGGATTTATTGACTGGAAGTTGGATTGGAGAATAGCTCTACCTGTGAAGTAATGAAAAATAAATTCTTTATTAAACTTGAGTTTTATAGTCAACATTTGTAATGATAAAGAGGATGATGTCTCAGAATGAAATCAGAAACAAGAGATAAGAAAATGACACAGGTTGCTGTTTACATATCTGAATCCTGGGATCCACTCTCACTTGAAATAAGCACTAAATAGCCTTCAGGATATGTGGACCAGTGAATACTCTTGTGTGACATAATCTGGTATGAATCAGTGCCATTTTTGACCAAGAGATCACTGAATACTGTAGCAACACAATATGTTTTATTGTTCTGTTACAAATCTCATGCCCACAGATTTCTTCTGACATCAGCAAACAGTCCATTTTTTATCAGTGTTGTTGTTCAGTAATTCTACAAGATACATGATGCCCTCCCCAGTTTTCTCTTTATCAAGAAAAAAAATCAGCTTAATTTATTTGATTAGAAATTACGTTAGTAAGTACAATTTTTGGAATACATTTTTTTTTCCCAAGAAAGCTGCTTTTTTAATTTGGATAAACAGGTATTGTGAGCTATTACAAGTCAGAAATCACAACATGAAAATGTCAAAAATTTGAGCAACTGACAGTGAAATTCTAATCGGCCAAAAATAATTGAAAGGTGATATTTGACACTACCTTACTTACATATTCATAAAGGAAGACAAGAAGGGCTTCAGAAGTAACTTCTCATTTATTTGTATTATACTATTTGTCAAATCCTAATAATGTGTCTGAGATTGTACAAAATTTCAGATGCATCTAGAAACTAAGGCATTCAAAAATTAATAGTTTTAAGTTTACTAGGGAGACAAATTCAAAATGCTTTTCTTTGTTAAAAGACTAAAAAATGAATGAGAATGAGTATTTTAACAGGTTAGTTTTAGTCTCCATTTCAAACTTCAGGATTATAGATAAAAAGAAGAAATTATGGAATTCTTTCAATTTTAAGGGAAAAAAATGGTGGTAAAGATTGAAGGCAGGAGGAGAAGGGGACAGAGTATGAGATGGTTGGATGGCATTACTGACTCAACCGACATGAATTTGAGCAAGTTCCCGGAGATGGTGAAGCACAGGGAAGCCTGGTGTGCTGCAGTCGTGGGGTTGCAGAGTCAGACATGACTGAGTGATTGAACAACAGCAACCAAACAGCTGTTCCACCATCCTCTTTCCTATATTTCTTGTTTTAAAACTGCAGAAGCCAGCCATGCTTTTCCATAAGACACATAATCTTCTGATTCTATTCTTCATAAAATCTAACTTTTTCCTTGAAAAAAATTTTATAAAAGGATCTGGAACTTCTCAGGATAAAGGAACAACATTGGAGAACAAAAGGATACAGATGTCATCTCTCTCTCCTTCCCCTTCTTCCATCCATTCTGTTTCTATGAGACATATATATAGCTGTATCACTGATCATCCTGTTCATGAGGACAATTATCTTGCTGCATCTCACTCTGCACACTGTTTGTTGAACTCAGGGTAGGCAAGGCAAAGTAGGTAGGCAACCCAGAGCTAAGAGGCTGGAAGAAGACACAAGGAAGCATAGGAACTGCAGACATGTTTAGTCTCTTCTGGCAACAACCATAGCATAACCTGACACAAAACAATCCTCCTTCTGGCTGATACAGCAGCCACAACAGTATATTTTCCTGGCTGATGCAGCAGGCATTACAGTAGACAAGCTATAGTCTCTCCTTTGTGGCTGACCCAATGAACACAGCCATGATGCAGCAGTAAATGCTGCCATTTTCCGAGTGGAGCGCACATATATACGTATAACACACAACGCATGACCAAGTAAGTACCTTGTGAGGTACACGTGCAGTGCTATAATAACCATTACATAAACATTATTTACAAAATGTGGGACAAGAGCAAGAGGTTATGGGGCAAGAGAGCCTGACCATGCCATCTTGGTTAATTTGCTGTTTCCCCACAATGACAAATTACAGAAAACAGAGGGGTAGTTTCAAGAGGACCAAAGTATGACAATAGTGACATAGGATTCAGTTTTGCCATTATATGTCTGTGTATATATTCTTTATTTCCCTGTTATATTGTCATTTCTTTTTTTGCTTACTTTAGGTATCAGCGCAGTCTAACCATAAGTGAATGAACTGTCCTTTTCATCAAAGAAGAAAAAATAAAATAAAATAAAACAATTGCCAAAAACAAAAGGAAAAAGAAGAGAAGTGAGAGGAGAGAGGAAGGAAGGATCATAAGAGAAAATGCTGCCCAAAACCTGTTAGTGCAAATGGTAAGCACATTGAAAGTAGAAGCAAGGTAGCAGGCATGACCCAAGAAACAGAGTAATTGACTTGATATATGGGAGAAATTTAGGCACAGGAGGATATACAAATACGGGAAGTACATTTTCCTATCACACATTTGACATGATAATGAATGCTAATTTCTGTTTAATTCTTGCAACTAACAATCCTAAACACTAAAGAATGAGAATAACAGTTACCCTCCTCCTCAAAGTCAGGTAAGACTCATATTCTAGGGATTGTAGCTTTTCTAGATTTCAGTGCATAATTATGAGAGCTTTCTTTTTTTAATATTCAAAGTTGAGAATTAGAATGTTTCAAAGTGTGCAAAGATAAAAATGACACAATTGAAAGACAGTCACATGCCCCCAAATGATTTTACCTGGAGAATTTTGCTAAATATTGACCCTGTGGTCCGATTCTGCTTCACACACCATTTTCAAGTATGTATCTCCTCTGGCTCTTGTCAAGGGCCAGCTGAGCTAGAGGGAGATAAGATGCCAGATGTTGAAGTAGCTAAGAAGGACAACAGCCAAATGACTGTAGCAATCAAGCCTTTAATCACTTGTTGAGATATTATAGTGAGAGGCTAAAGGAAAAAGTGCCAGCTCCCTCAGTAGTCCACTTTCCCCCATGGAATGGCATCAGGTGGTGGTCAGGTGGATCAGTGTAGATGTTTGTCTTACTGGCTACGGAAGCCCCAGACAAAGGACTCCTAACATCTTTGACCATGAGTGCTGAGAGGAACCAAAGGGGAAGAACTAGTAATTAGAGTGGAGAAAAATGTTTTCAAAGATGCTTAAAGAGGTGATGTGGGCAGAAATGCTTGAGATCTTCCTTCTGCATGGGGCCCTAGATTGGAAGACCTCCAAATGGAGAGCCTGGGGCAGGAATTCAAGTATATATGAGGGCATGTGTCACTAAGAGCCCTGAGTTCTGAGACTGCAATGCCCTGACTGTGTATCAGGTCTAGTGTGGGCAGAGCTGCTTTCCTTTGGGAACCTCCTCAGATGAAGCCTTTGCACATGCCTATGGTTGAACCTGAGAAATCAGACGTAGGATTTTGGCCTGGAGTCAGGTCTGTCTATGTGAATGATAGTAGAGATAGGACATTAGGCAACTAAGTTGGAACTTTCAAAGTGAACATAGGCCTTTTGTATAACATGTTGAATAGATCATGGCAAGGAGTAAGTCAGTGTGTAGGGGAGTATTTTGTCTCAATATTCTGGTCAGTGAAAATCCCCATGGGGCAAATGTAGAAATCCCAGTGAGGAGGAAACAGCTCCCCACTGAGTGACTGAGTGGGATATTTCTCATCACATAAGAAGTGTTAAATCACAATTAACACTTAAGAAAGTTAATGTAATATTTAACTTGAAAGATATTGAGCAAGAACATATCCATTATACAGCTATAAGGGTATCACTATTAGGATTACATTCATCAGAAATTTACAGCCTAACACTGGCTGCAAACGAGGACATTTACTTAACAACATGTCAGGGTACAGGTGACTCCAGGTTCTGTATAAATCATTTGGTTATGGTTTCAAGGCCCCAGGCTCCATTTTGTGATGTCTACAGTGTAGGCTCTTTGTTCTTATGTTAAATGCTTCATGATCAATGGATCAAAGTTGGTGTTCTAGACACAACATCAAATCAGGCAGAAGGGAAATGGGCAGAGTACATAGCCTGCATTCTTGTTTGATCCTTTAAAAAAAGGCAATAATTTTCCAACAAGCTACCTCTGATGACCTCTGCTTAAATGTCATGAACCTAAATTGAGTCATAAAACAGCTGCAAAGTAGACTGGAAGCTGAGTAGCTCTCTTTCAAGCCACAGCAAAGAGAAACACAAGAAAAGCAGAAATATGGATTACATGTGCAGTTAACAAAATGGGACTGTACTGTATGACAATTGCAAAATACCTAAACAACACTACACATATTAACAACTATTTGAAAATCTATAACTCTATTTAATCCGTCTATACTAATGGCAGAGGTCTGATTTATTCTTCAATGTTGACATATATTTAGCTTTGAAAAAAATCAGTATCATAGTAATTTAAAAACAATGACTGAAAATTATATTTTAGTATTAACACTGTATCTCCTTCATGTAGGAAAGTAGGGTGCTAAAAATTCTGGAAAAAAAACTTGAAAAAATAAAATCTTAAAAACCAATAATTATCTGGTATATCTTACTAATATAATTGAAGTGAAGTGAATTGAAAGTTTCTCAGTGATATCTGACTATGTGACCCCATGGACTATACAGTTCATGGAATTCTCCAGGCCAAAATTCTGGAGTGGGCAGCCTTTCTCTTTTCCAGGGGATTTTCCAAACCCAGGGATCAAACATAGGTCTCCCACATTGCAGGCAGAGTCTTTACCAGCTGAGCCACAAGGGAAATCCAAGAATACTGAAGTGTGTAGACTACCCCTTCTCCAGCAGATATTCCTGATCCAGGAGTTGAACTGGGTTCTCCTGAATTGCAGGTGGATTCTTTACCAACTGAGCTATCAAGGAAAGACAGCATATTAAAAAGAAGAGACATTACTTTGCAGACAAAGGTCCATCTAGTCAAAGCTATAGTTTTTTTCAGTAGTCATGTATGTATGTGTGAGTTGGACCACAAAGAAGGCTGAATGCTGAAAAATTGATGCTTTTGAACTGTAGTGTGGGAGAACACTCTTGAGAGTCACTTGGACTTTAAGGAGATCCAACCAGTCCATTCTAAAGGAAATCAGTGTACTTGAATATTCATTGGAAGGACTAATGTTGAAGCTGAAGCTCCAGTCCTTTGGGCACTTGCTACGAAGAGCTGACTCAGTGGAAAAGACTCTGTTGCTGAGAAAGATTGAAAGCAGGAAGAGAAGGATGTGACAGAGAATAAAATGGTTTGATGGCATCACCAACTCGATGGACTTGAGTTTGACCAAGCTCCAGGAGACAGTGAAGGACAGGGAAGTTTGGTCTGCTGGAGTCCATGAGGCCACAAAGAGTTGGACATGACAGTAACAAAACAAAACCAGAGATCAAATTGCTAACATCTGCTGGATCATGGAAAAAGCAAGAGAGTTCCAGAAAAACATCTATTTCTGCTTTATTGACTATGCCAAAGCCTTTGACTGTGTAGATCCCAACAAATTGTGGAAAATTCTGAAAGAGATGGGAATACCAGACCACCTGATCTGCCTCTATGTGCAGGTCAGGAAGCAACAGTTAGAACTGGACATGGAATAATGGACTGATTTCAAATAGGAAAAGGAGTATGTCAAGGCTGTATATTGTCACCCTGCTTATTTAACTTATATGCAAAGTACATCATGAGAAACACTGGGCTGGAGGAAGCACAAGCCAGAATTGAGATTGCCGGGGGAGAAATACCAATAACCTCAGATATGCAGATGACACCACCCCGATGGCAGAAAGTGAAGAGGAACTAAAAAGCCTCTTGATGGTAGTGAAAGAGGAGAGTGAAAAAACTGGCTTAAAGCTCAACATTCAGAAAACTAAGATAATGGAATCTGGTCCCATCACTTCATGGCAAATAGATGGGGAAACAGTGGAAACAGTGTCTGACTATTTTGGGGGGCTCCAAAATCACTGTAGATGGTGATTGCAGCCATGAAATTAAAAGATGCTTATCCTTGGAAGGAAGTTCTGACCAACTGAGATAGCATATTGAAAAGCAGAGACATTACTTTGCCAACAAAGGTCCGACTAGTCAAGGCTGTTGTTTTTCCAGTGGTCATGCATGGATGTGAGAGTTGGACTGTGAAGAAAGCCGAGTGCCAAAGAATTGATGCTTTTGAAGTGTGGTGTTGGAGAAGACTCTTGAGAGTCACTTGGACTGCATGGAGATCCAACCAGTCCATCCTAAAGGAGATCGGTCCTGGGTGTTCATTGGAAAGATTGATGCTAAAGTTGAAACTCCAGTACTTTGGCCACCTCATGCAAAGAGTTGACTCATTGGAAAAGACCCTGATGTTGGGAGGGATTGAGGGCAGGAAGAGAAGGGGGTGACAGAGGATGAGATGGCTGGATGCCATCACTGACTCAATGGACATGCGTTTGGGTATACTCCGGGAGTTGGTGATGGACAGGGAGGCCTGGCGTACTGCGATTCATGGGGTCACAGAGTCGGACACAATTGAGCAATTGAACTGAACTGAACTGAGCAACAAATGTTAATCTGGTAAGAACAATTCTCCAGCCAGGCTACTTGACCAGGGATCAAACCTGGGTCTCTTGCATTTCAGGCAGATTATTTACAATCTGAGCCGCCAGGGAAGCCAACACGTGATGCTAATCCAAGTAAAAAAATCTTTGATAAAAAACTAGAATGACTAAAACACAGACTTGGAATTAAGCAAATGTAAGTTTACATTCTGACAGCAGGTCATCTGTAACAGTAATAGTTTCAGTAAATACTGAATGTCAGTTAACATAATGTGATTAAAAACTACTACCAAATATTTTATAAAGTTAATTTTTATTTTGAGTCAAAACTTCAAACCATTTGCTAACTGACTTAGGGTGTAATTTGAGTATAATGTGTTATTTATTCACATTCAATTGATATAATAAAGATTTGTTTTATTTGGAATGCCATTGACTGTGCAGTTAATCCATAAAATTAGAACTTTGATTAGACACATGCATGATAATAGGACAAAATATTAAATAAGAAGTATCTAAATATGGACTCTTTATTGAACAAAACTGTGCTGCTCTACAAAGCATAATTCCATACATATTTGTAGGCATGTATGCCTTTAGGTAAAATATACATGTAGTTAAAAAATATGGTCCTAGGAACTTAGTTTAGAATTATTTCTAATTAAGTTGCTGATACTACATATTAGAGGTAAAATGTGTTCCCCTGAAGTTCTTCCCATTTTTCTACTTATGGTCATGGAGGCTGACTGATTTTATATTTATGGTGTCTCCAATAAGATAATGTCCTCACCTCCAGGCAGGGAGCACAATTGATACTTTTATTTTGTCTCTTTCAGCTCTTCAAAGCTTTCCACAGGCTTTGTGTTATTATAACTTAGTAATTGATTTGGTATAGCATTGCAAGATAGATCTCATCTTAGAATGATCAGGCAAGGAATGTCGGTCAGCACGTTCTGGCAGCAACTGACGAAAAATTGTTTTTACAGCATGAGTGAACACAAAAGCAAACCTTGGGCAAAATTCTGAGATGTGTATAACATTGGCCAGCTGAAACCATCTATTTATAACTTTTGTTTCATCGTCCCTACATTTTACTAGCAAATTATCCTCTTTTCTTTTGTCTTGTTAAATGGTTTATTAGAAAATAGTAGGATAAAAAGCTCAATTGCAAATGGAAAAGAAATCCAAAATATATCAGGACTTTTTTCTTCTGGATAACATCACCTTTATACATCAATCTAATTTTTAGAGTAAACAAAAAGTTCGTGTTTTTAGATACCAAGTTCTACATATAACTCTGTTGCTTATTAAAGTGACTTTGAATGTATTCACTTGTCCTTGTAGAAAAGTTTTTCAACTAGAAAATGAATTGAATTCTAATATACAGAACTGTTGGAAGTGGCTCTAGAAGGCCCTGGAGCTCTCTGTGAAGACTCATGGAACTGTTATGAATGAAAAGTAGGGGCTTTTTATTAAATATAGTTTCAGAACAAAGTGGTATCCACCTCAAAATTGAACCTGGGGCTCTGTTATTATTCTATTATATTGAAAATCACATTTCCCTCCAGGATTTCAGTGATCTCCAAATCAAATTTAGGCAAGTTTATGATACTTGGGACTTCCAAGTTTCCTAGTAGAAACTAAGTTGATTACTTACTCAGATGATCATGAGACAAGAAAATAGGTTGTTTTGTTTTTTTCTTTCATAAGTGTCACAAATTTTACATTTTTAATTAAGCCTATTTTAACATTTAGCTTTACTCCCTGTAAATATAATATCTATCTATATTGTACTTTCCTTCTTGAAGCCTATAAACAGAGTAATTTATTTTTTTAGTGTTTGAAAATGGATAAAATGCTAGAAACAACAAGAAAAAAACAATAGGCTAATGTTTTAAACTTATTGACATATCTCATGGATCTGGTGAGAAAGCAGAGAGGAGAATATTTAAGGTCTTTCAAAAGACGGAGAGCGCTTCCCTGGTGGCTCAGATGGTAAAGAATCTGCCTGCAATGCAGGAGAACCGGGTTTGATCTCTGGGTCAGGGAAGATCTCCTGGAGAAGGGAATGGCTACCCACTCCAGTGTTCTTGCCTAGAGAATTCCATGGGGAGAGGAGCCTGGTGGGTTACAGACATGGGGTAGCAAAGAGTCAGATACAACTGAGTGATTAACACTTCCACTTCACTTTCAAGTGGAGAGAGAAGATTTGGGTTTAGAGACAATAAGATAAATTCAGCATAAACATGAAACTTTAGGTAACAGTTGGATTTTCAAAAGTAAGTGCAAGCATACTTTTTCCAGGAAGTGACATTATGCTACTCTCTCTATTCATTCTTAACATTTCACCAACAGAGTGTTGTGAGCTCTCTTTAATGCAGTTGTGAGGAGTGTTTGTAAAACATAAAAGTGCTTTGAATGCATGACTTCATTTGCATGTTTATAGCTACATTGGCAATATTGACCTCATCTCTTGGTAATGGAACCTCATTTTCCAACCTGTAAAATTAAAATCTAAGTTTAGGGCAATACTAATGTTTAGTTTCACAATAAAAACTTCTGATTTCTATCACTTAAAATGTAACATAAAATTTTATTAGCAAGCTCTCTCAATGCTCTAAGATAAAACTGGAAATAATTTTCTGTTTATGAATTTCACTTGGACATTTTTGTAGAGTATATGAAGACGTTAAAAGCTAATTTTCACTTTCTTTGTCTATCTTTTTTTTATTCTAGAAATAGAAAAATAGAGACTATTAAGTCTTTCTAGTGTCACCGACTCAATGGACATGAATTTGAGCAAACTCCAGACGATAGTGGACAGAGAAGCCTACTATGCTACAGTCCATGAGGTTGCAGAGAATTGCACACAACTTAGCAAATGAACAACAAAGTCTTTCTGTATGTCAGAAGGACACTAGAAAGTACTTATTCAAAATACAGAAACAGTTCCTGAGGCTGACTTAGCTTCAGTTAGGTGCAATGAGTCCAACTCAAGACTATGACAGATTGTGAACAGTCTCTTTGTGGAGATAAAACAAGGAACTAATAGTTCTAAAGGTAATAGAATGTGTGTAAACCCATCACCAGTTGACCATCACCCATTTTACTTATATTAGAGGCAAGATAACATTTCTTTGCACACTTTGTAGCTTGTGATTTAGAAATTTAAAAGACACAATAAAAACATTTTCTAGTTAAAAAAAAAAAAGTTACTGCACATATTTTGCCTTTAAGTAACAAAGCAATTGCCATTCCAAAATAAAATAGTGCTTGGCTATTAGCCCAAGTGAATTTTTCCTCCAATTCTTACTAACAAGAAATCAAAGTGCTTGTTTTTCTTTGTTTTTGGATATAATTGTAGTAATCTCCATTAACCAAGGTAAAGTGTATATGCCTTTTCTTGAAAGCGTGTACCTTGAGAAATCCATGATATTTTAGTGTTGTCTTATAAACCCCAAGAGGATTGCTAAAAAAAATAACAAACAAACAAACAAAAAAACATAACCAACAGATAAAGAAACCAACCATTTAAAAATTAAATAATTTACCCAGATAATTTTCCTCGTCTATCAGATCAACATTCATATATCAAAGTTGTGAGAAAATAAACACTCTTGGTCCCATCACTTCATGACAAAGAGATGGGGAAAAAAATGGAAACAGTGAGAGACTTTATTTTTTTGGCTCCAAAATCACTGCAGATGGTGACTGCAGCTATAAAATTCAAAGACACTTCCGCCTTGGAAGAAAAGTTATGACCAACCTAGACAGCATATTAAAAAGCAGAGACATTACTTTGTCAACAAAGGTCTTTCTAGTCAAGGCTATGGGTATTCCAGTAGTCATGAATGTATATGAGAGTTGAACTATAAAGAAAGCTGCGTGCTGAAGAATTAATGCTTTTGAACTGTTGTGTTGGAGGAGCCTCTTGAGAGTCCCTTGGACTGCAGGGAGATCCAACCAGTCCATCCTAAAGGAGATCAGTCCTGAATATTCACTGGAAGGACTGATGCTAAAGATGAAACTCCAATACTTTGGCCACCTGATGTGAAGAACTGACTCACTGTAAAAGACCCTGATGTTGGGAAAGACTGAAGGCAGGAGGAGAAGGGGATAACTGAGGATGAGATAGTTGGATGGCATCACTGACTCCATGGACATGAGTTTGAGCAAGCTCCAGGATTTGGTGATGGACAGGGAAACCTGGCATGCTGCAGTCCATGGGATCACAAAGAGTTGGACATGACTGAGAGACTTAACTGAACTGACCTCAACCCAGTACTCTGTGATGACCTAGAGGGTGGGATATGGGAGGTGGGTGGGAGTTTCAAGAGGGAGGAGATATATGTATACTTTTGGTTGATTCATATTATATGGCAGAAAGCAACACATATTGTGAAGCAATTTTTCTTGTTGTTTAGTTGCTAAGTCATGCCCAACTCTTTTGCAACGGCATGGACTATAGCCCACCAGGCTCCTGTATTCCTCTATAGGATTTTCCAGGCAAGAATACTGTAGCATGTGAATACATGCTGAAGAATATATGAATATATGCACAAGAATATATGCTTTCTGAAACTCAATCATAAGAGTAAAACATTAACTAACTGTGCAGCATTCTTACAACAGTGTTTAAGCTGAAACAAACAATTAAAATTCAATCATAGAATTCCAGACTGTTGAACATTTTATAAACTTACAGGTAATTGGCCTATATTCTTTTAAAAGTTGAAGAAATTACTCAAGAATGAAAAGAGATTAAAGCATACTAAGGATTCCCTGGTGGCTCAGATGGTAAAGTGGTGGCTCAAATGGTAAAGAGTCTGCCTACAGCCCGGGAGAGCTGGCTTTGATCTCTGGGTCTGGAAGATTCTCCTGGAGAAGGAAATGGCAACCCACTCCAGTATGCTTGACTGGAAAATCCTATGGATGGAGGAGCCTGGCAGGCTAGAGTCCCTGACAGACTGTAGAGTCAGACACGATTGAGTGACCCCACTTTCACTTTCAAAGAGATAAAACAACCAAGTGCATCATATTATTCTTGATTGCTTGGTGCTTAATTATTGCAAGGGCATTTTTGGACAATTTAAAAATTTTAATATTTCTATATCAGAAACTTTTCTATTTTCTAGTGGAAGAAATAAGAGCTTCTATTCATTATCAAGATATACCAAGATATAAAGCTGATAATTGTCAGTTTGTTAAAAGATTACATATGCCCAGATTACGATTAGGCTATGTTATATCATAGAATTTGCAACATTAAATGGATTTTTATTTTTTAACACACACACAACACATATTGAAAAATTTATCTGAAGATAAGCTTAAATAGTGTTATTATATCAGTATTCAATTTTTCATATTCTGAATAAAAGAAAGTGGTTACAGATAACATAAACTCCCCCCACAAAAAAGTGGGGGCTATTTATTTGCAAGATACTGAATTCAAGTTTGAACATCAATGTCTTGGGATAGCCTGAAAATAGGGGAACTCCAAGCAACCCAAGAACCAGGAGCTTATGGGCTTTCCTTCTTTAAAGGTTAAAATTAAAAAGACTCAAATTTTCAGGCACAATATTATAATATTTGAATCTTATACATCTTTCATCCTTTGGAAACATAGCAAGGAAACAATGATAGTTTTAAGCAAATAAAAATTTCAATTATTAAAATGACAATAGAAATATTCCATCAAACAAAATTAGGTAAAAACTGCCAAGTCATTTAAAATTGGCCAAGTACCCCATATGTGTGCATGCATGTGTGCTAAGTCGCTTCAGTCATGCCCGATTCGGTGCGATGCTATAGACTATAGCCCTCCAGGCTCCTTTGTCCATGGGATTCTCCATGTTAGAATACTGGAGTTGGTTGCCATGCCTTCCTCCTGGGTATCTTTCCTACTGTGTTTCCTGCATCTCCTGTGTTGTAGGTGCCTTTTTTACCACTGAGCCACTGGGGAAACCCCAAATATCTCATATAGGAAGTTACAAAAAAGAAATGCAAGAGAGTTGAAAGAATAGGAATGATCACTTCGAAAATGCCAGCAAAATTCCACTTTTTAAAGAGAAAGGAACCATATTGTAAAAGAGAATCAGTATATCATATATGCAAGATGGCTATTGGATTTGGGGTGAGAAACATCTATTGAATTCTACTGAAAAAGTTGGAGAAATAGAAATGCCTATAGGATCCCACCAGTTATTAGTATTTGTAGGAAGCAATTATCTCCATGTCATCAAAGAAAAAAAAGAAACTGTAAAATGTACTCTGAACATATCCTAGACCTACTTAGAAAGTAATATTTGCTGTATAAAACATTCAGTAAAGTCCTCTAGCATAGTATCAGCAATAAAACACATGTAAGAGGATACTCTACAAAAATAAATGTGTAACTCACAAATACATAAAAATCAATCATCAGAACTATGTGATGGTGCAAATCTAATACACTTTTGATCAACTATTCCATAATAAATTAAATCAATAGTAATAAATTGCTTTACAAGCCAGTCATGGTAAAACAATGAAATAAATATGAGTTGGCAGAGTTCAATAAAGAAGTAAAACAATCAACAAAACAGCATGAGAATGAAGATTAAAATAGAAGGAAAGAATCGACACAGTGAAAGAAACAATTAAGAGACATGATGTATAGAAACTAACAAAGCAAGCAAAGTAAAACAAAAAGAACCACTTTAAGAGGGCCAAAGAAATAAAGATAGATGCAACAGATGTACAAAGTAGATTAGATAAACATGTAGATATGTCTATATGTGCCTAATTAGAGTACATGGAGAAGAGAGCTTAAACAATAAAAAATAAAATATATCGGGTATATAATTTGAGAATACTTTCAATAAATGTAAAAAACTATAGATATGCAGACAACATATGTAAAATATAATAGGTATAGAAGAGTCAATACCACAATATAATCTAGTAAAATATTTAGCCTTCAAATATAAATAGTTCTTCTATGGCCAGGATAAAAACATCAAGTAACTTATAAGAGAAAAAAGAAAGCTTACCTTAGATTGACTTACAGCAAAATTCAGTGTCACAAAAGACATATAGCAATATCTAAAAGCACTCATAGGAAGACATTCTGAATGAAGACTTTTATATTTAGTCAATTCGTATTAGCTTTAAGAATGAAACCTATGGAAAAGTAATTTGAACATATACAGATTTTAGAATTTTTTTTTTCCTTGAGACCATCTTAAGCATGCTGACAGTTCACCTGGAGTACTATGACAAAGGACCTGGCAACAACTAAAAAGCTTAGCCTTTAACTAAACCAAATAGTACTACTAAGATTACAAAATACAATGCCTTAATAACAGGGAAGCAATTAAATTCTGAAAACTGGGAGACAAAAGAAAATTAGAGGTAAATGTAATTTAATTTTACCTGATATCTTGCATCTGTGACTTGAAAAGTGAAAGTGAAGTAGCTCAGTCGTGTCCGACTCTTTGCGACCCCATGGGCTGTAGCCTATCATGCTCCTCTGTCCATGGGATTTTCCAGGCAATAGTCCTGGAGTGGATTGCCATTTCCTTCTGCAGGGGATCTTCCCAACCCAGGGACTGAACCCAGGTCTCCCGCATTGTAGACAGACGCTTTACCATCTGAGCCACCAGGGAAGTCTGTGACTTGAAGGACATCATTAATAATATGCAGATAAATAAATAAATAAAATAAATGCAATAATAAAGCAGATAGTTTTCAAAAATATTCCATGTGTTCATAAAAAGAATAGGCCTTATGAAGTTGTTCAGTGAAGTTCTCCATGTATATTTAGCAAATAAAGTTCATTAATTATGTTGCTCAACCTTTACATAACCTTACAGAGTTTTGTGCTTCTGTTTTCTGTTTCTTTGATATGTTTCTGGGAGACATATAGGTAAAATCTTCCATTTCATTCCTTTGCATGTGGAAATCCAGCTATCCTTCTGCAAATTTTGAAAAGACTTATTTCTCTGTGAATGATCTTGGAACCCTTATTGAAGATCAGTTAGTAACTGATGTTTGTACTTATTTCTAGACTCTTAATTATATTGCAACTAGAAAGTCTAAGCACTGCAGCTTCATTTTTGTGTTTCAGGATAGTTTTGAATATGTAGGGCTCTTGAAAATCCATGTGAATTTGAGAATTTTCATTTCCATTTTGAGAAAAAAAGTTTTGGAATTTTTATATGAAATATACTAAATTTATAATTCCCTGGTGGGATTCCCTGGTGGCTCAGACAGAAAGCATCTGCTCACAATGCCGGAGACCTGGGTTCAATCCCCGGGTCGGGAAGATTCCCTGGAGAAGGAAATGACGACCCACTCCAGTATTTTTGCCTAGAAAATCCCATGGATGGAAGAGCCTGGTGGGCTACAGTCCATGGAGTCACAAAGAGTCAAACACGACTGAGCAACTTCATGGATACTAAATTTATAGATCATTTTTGGTGATATTGATATCTTAAGAAATATTTTTTACAATTCATGGACGTTTGATGTTTTTCCATTTATTTAGGTGGTCTTTATTTCAACAAGGTTTTGTAGTTTTCAGTGCACAAGTCTTTCACTTCCTTAGTTAAATGTATCCATATATATTTTATTGGGCTTCCCTGTTGGTTCAGAAGGTTAAAAATCTGCCTGCAATGTGGGAGACCTGGGTTGGATTCCTGGCTTGGGAATATCCCCTGGAGGAGGATATGGCAACCCACTCCAGTATTCTTGCCTGGAAAATTCCCAAGGACAGAGGAGCCTGGCAGGCTACAGTACCTGGGGTCACAAAGAGTTGGACACGTCTGAGTGACTAAGTACACACAGCACACATGTATTTCATTATTTTGACTGCTACTATTTATAAATTATTTTCTTAATTTCCTCTTGAGATTGTCTATTACTAACTTATTGAAACAAAATAATTTTTGTGTTAAATTGTATATACTTTCATTTTTCCTTCTTTAAGTTATAATTTAGCTATTATTTAATTTTGACTGTTTATTTAAGTAACTGCTGCTAAGTCACTTCAGTCGTGTCTGACTCTGTGTGGCCCCATAGATGGCAGCCCACCAGGCTCCCCCATCCCTGGGATTCTCCAGGCAAGAACACTGGAGTGGGTTGCCATTTCCTTCTCCAATGCATGAAAGTGAAAAGTGAAAGTGAAGTTGCTCAGTCGTGTCCGACTCTTAGCGACCCCATGGACTGCAGCCCACCATGCTCCTCTGTCCATGGGATTTTCCAGGCAAGAGTACTGGAGTGGGGTGTCATTGCCTTCTTCGATTTAAGTAACTAGTCAATCCTAAAGGAATTAATCCTGAATATTCATTGGAAAGACTGATGCCGAAGCTGAAGCTCCAATACTTTGGCCACCTGATGCAAAGAACTAACCCATTGGAAAAAACCTTGATGCTGGGAAAGACTGAAAGAAGGAGAAAGGGACGACAAAGGATGGATGAAATGGTTGGATGGCCTCACTGACTCAATGGACATGAGTTTGAGCAAGCTATGGAAGTTGGTGATGGACAGGGAAGCCTGGCATGCTGCAGTCCATGGGGTCGCAAAGAGCAAATGAACTGAACTGAGCTATTTAAGAGATAGCAATTCAACCTTAAATTTAATGTTAGGTGATACTTTCCATTTCTTCTGGAATACCTTCAAATATTTAATTCTACTTACCACTTCCTGAGTTATATCCTGTACTATTTTATACATAATTTATTAAGACAATTATGATTTTTAGTATTTCCTTCAGTGTGGTTCTGCTGCTTACAAGTTATTTCATTTTTTAAATTTATGGAAAATATTTTTATTCAACCTTAATTACTGGAGAATGTTTTTGTTAAGTACAGCGTTGTACACTGACTGTTATATTCTTTAAACACATAAAATACATTATTATACTTTCTTCTAGTATTCATCAATCATTTAGAGAGATTAGTTCTCAATTAATTTGTTTCTGCTGTTGTTACTGTTTTTTTTTTTTTAATTTTGTACGGTTTTATTGAGTATGATTAACAAATCATATATATGATTAACAAATCATTTGTTTATTAAGGTGTAGGCTGGTTGGTGGTCATTTAGTCACTAAGTCCTGTCTGTCTCATGCTACCCCATGAACTGTAGCCCACCAGGCTCCTCTGGCCATGGGATTTCCCAAGCAAGAATATTACAGTGGATTGCCATTTCCCTCTCTAGAGTCAATGAGGGTAGGCCTAGCCAAAAATGATTCAAGCTGATCTCTAAACCTCACCTCAGACACACTCCAGTGAGACTGAGGAGAGCTCACAGATATGCTACAAAATAACCACAGATTCTTTTCCGACTCTGGAGCACGTTCCCTCGATGCACAGTGGATGCAAACTATCTACACAGGCTTCTCTAGCTCCAGCACAGGCACCTTAGAAACACAGCTGTGTTCTCAAGTCACCTTAGGTAGCTGGGAGCCTATTAAGGGTTCATAAATATTTTATGTTGAGTCCTGCCCCAAGGCCACAGGTGCAGGTGCCTTTTACCAAGGCCACAGAAGCAAAGCCCAGAACCAAGGTCACCTCCAAAAGTAATTGAACCCCTTTGTAACCATTGCCACAAGCCACCTGTTCATTACTAACAAGCTTCCAAATTCCAAATTCGGCAAAGATGCCCACTCCAACAATAAGCCATGTATCGAACCCCAAACAATCACCTAGTGCCAACCTTCCAGCAGGATCCTTTTTTTTTTTTTTTTTGTCTTGAGATTATAAAATTAGCTTTAACTCATGAAAACTATCAACTTTCCCTAGTCTGTCAGGAGGTCAGCTGGCCCATTGTGCCCACAGTGCCCACATTATCTTATCTCTGCTTTTTGCTCTTAATAAATTCACTCCCTTCTGAAATGCCCTGTGTCTGGAAATTCTTTTCCAATTCACACTTGGACTGCCTCAACATTCTATACATACATATATCTGATTATAGCAGACTGAATTATGGGAAAACATGCACAATAGAGCCTGTTGTAATGTAACTTGCAACTGTCATATAAAACTGTCAGTCCACATGCCTGCCTAGGTGAACATGTGAAATTCCTGTCCTGAAAACCCCATACTTCATCATTCTGGTGCCAAAGCCTCTCTTGGTTTGGCCCACCTCTTCCTTGAGGTGTTCTTTCTGTTCTTCATTAAACTTGTTTTTGCTATGGGTAAGACCTTTGATTCTTCTTTGTTTCCTTATTGAAGGGTGGAGAAGCATTCAGTTTGAGACCCACATTCTTAGCAAGTGACACAGAAAAGGATGGAGAATTGCAAGTTCAGAGGTCCTCCATTGGGAGTGAGGGCTTCAAGTCATAAATCAGACACCCCAGTCCTGAAAGACAAGTTTCCTTAGCTGCTTTGCAAACCAGTGGACATACCAGAGGGTTGTAATAAACCAGACTCCACTTGTGAAGAGCTACATATATACTTGTTTATTCTCAGGAATAAGGAAGAACAGACTGAAAACAGTCTAAGATCTCTTACCAGCTTCCCAAGAATACCACAGTGCACACTCATGCCCAGAAAGGGGGTCAGCTCCAGTCCCTTTTGCTCAGGAGCTATCCACTAAGGCAAACACTGACATTGCCAAGGAGACTGTGTATAAATACTTAGAGAAAATGAAGCAGCCTGGACTTGACCTTACCTCTGAAGAGGGCAAAGGCAGGCATTGCCAGAGTGCATGCAAAGGTGGTCAATTAAAAGCTGCCTGGAGCTCTGACAGACTTACCCCTACTATCCCAGCATGCACTCCAACCCTCACCAAATGCCCACTCCACCCTTTCTTATACAAACACTGGTTTTCATTGAGGTGTAGATGCCATTGATGAGGAGAATGTATGCACACTACAGGAACAAGGCTGGTTTGGATGTTTCCATGTTTCTGAAAACAGGGTGAGGTTAACCACTGCCAGTGTGCACTTGGAGGCAGTTGATTAGGAGCTGCCGGGGGCTCTGACCAGATTGCTGAGACTGTCCCAGTGAACCTCAGAACTGCACCTGGTATCTGTGCCAGTTCGTCTAGCTCTTGTGCTGCTTTCTACTAGGGTAGAGAGGCCATTGCCGGGGCAGAGTACACACTTAGAGGTCAACTTGGACCTGACACTTTGGCTTCTGATCAACTACTTTGGTCTTAACCTTGCCCCCTACAGAGCTGTGGTCATCAATAAGTAGAGAAAAAGAAGACCTGGCTCACAACTAACACTGGCTCTAGTTCCTCCACCCCCAGTGTTACTTCCCACCAAGGTAGCTGCAATCACAAACGTAGAGAAGACTTGACCCGTGTTCACTTCAGATCCAGTTCTCTCACCAAAGCCACTGGGCACAAACAATGGGTACATGGAGACACACCTGTAAAAGGATATCCCTTCAAGGGCAGAATAGGTAACTGTTCTACTTACATTCATAGAGACAGAGAGAGTTAAACAAAATTAGAAGAAAAAGGAGTTGGGTTAAAATGAAAAGACTAGGGAAAAATTAAAAAAAAATCATAATGAAACATAGAGATAATTTGTCAGATAGTCAGCTCAAAGCATTAATAAAAATAATGCTAACTGAACTTGGAAAATAATAGATCAACACAATAAGAATTTTAATAAGGAATAAGAAAACAAACTAGAACCAGCAGAGATAAAAAATAAAATAACTGGAATGAAAATACACTAGAAGGTATTGACAGCTTATGGTGAACAATGTCAGATTTGTGATATCCGAAGAAGATTTAGCTACAGGATCAGGGATTAGGCTTAATAACTCAGAGTTTTATGTGGCAGAAGTTTTATTACAGTGCAAAAGGACAGAGAAAGCTTCTGACATAGACATCAGAAGGCAGACTGAGAGCACCCCCCACTCCTTGCTAGTCTTATCAAGACCTTATATTCTTTTACCAGACCCACTCCCACAACACACATCTTAAATTAACAAAATCAGTCAGAAGTTTCCTATTAAGAAAGAGAAACATGTTCTCAAGCAACATACATTGTTGTTATATAATCATTAGTACAAAGCTTAAAGAAAAACATACCTTTGAGCTATTATCTCTGGAATTAAAGAAAAAACAAAAAGTTAATAAAGTCACTGCTGAAAAGTTCCTAAAGCTAAAAAAGAAAGAAACAGAAAAGAATCTTATACAAGGGAACCCCACCATAAGACTATCAGTTCTTTTTTCCCCTTCAAAAATCTTCACAAGACAGAAGTGGGTGTCAGGATATATTTCAAATACTGAAATAAAAAGAAATAGAAATACATTTTAAAAAATCTACCACTTGATTCTCTACACTGAAAACTTACCATGCTAATTAAAGTAGATAAAGAGTATTTCTCAGAACACTGAAAACTAAGAGTCTAATACTAAACAAACCCTAATGAAATATAAGAGGATCTTCTCTAAGTGGAAATGAAAAGACTACAAGAAGTAAGAATTATACAATCGTAGAAATATTAGCACTAAAGGTAAATATATAGTTAGTTGTTGATCAGACATTAAATAAACTAACATGAAGAGTCAGTTCAGTTCAGTCACTCATTCGTGTCTGACTCTTTGTGATCTCATGAACCACAGCATGCCAGGCCTCCCTATCCATCACCAACTCCTGGAGTCCACCCAAACCCATGTCTATTGAGTCGGTGATGCCATCCAACCATCTCATCATCTGTCATCCCCTTCTCCTCCTGCCCTCAATCTTTCCCAGCATCAGGGTTTTTCCAGTGAGTCAGCTATTCACATCAGGTGGCCAAAGTATTGGGGTTTCAGCTTCAACATCAGTCCTTCCAATGAACACTCAGGACTGATCTCTTTTAGGATGGACTGGTTGGAGCTCCTTGAAGTCCAAGGGACTCTCAACAGTCTTCTCCAACACCATAGTTCAAAAGCATCAATTCTTCGGCACTCAGCTTTCTTTATAGTGAAACTCACATCCATACATGATCACTGGAAAAACCAGAGGCTTGACTAGACGGACCTTAGTTGGCAAAGTAATGTCTTTGCTTTTGAATATGCTATTTAGGTTGGTCACAACTTTTCTTCCAAGGAGTAAGCATCTTTTAATTTCATGGCTTCAATCACCATCTGCAGTGATTTTGGAGCCCCCAAAATAAAGTCTGACACTGTTTCCACTATTTCCCCATCTATTTCCCATGAAGTGATGGGACCAGATGCCATGATCTTCATTTTCTGAATGCTGAGCTTTAAGCCAACTTTTTCACTCTCCTCTTACACTTTCATCAAGAGGCTTTTTAGTTCCTCTTCACTTTCTGCCATAAGGGTGGTGTCATCGGCATATCTGAAGTTATTGATATTTCTCCCGGCAATCTTGATTCCAGCTTGTGCTTAATTCCAGCTCCAATCTTGATTCCAGCTCCAATCTTGATTCCAGCCCAGCATTTCTCATGATGTACTCTGCATAGAAGTTAAGTAAGCAGGGTAACAGTATACAGCCTTGACGTACTCCTTTTCCTATTTGGAACCAGTCTGTTGTTCCATGTCCAGTTCTAACTGTTGCTTCCTGACCTGCATATAGGTTTTTCAAGAGGCATGTCAGCTGGTCTAGTATTCTCTTCTCTTTCAGAATTTTCCAGTTTATTGTGATCCACACAGTCAAAGGCTTTGGCATAGTCAATGAAGCAGAAATAAATGTTTTCTGGAACTCCCTTGCTTTATCAAGGATCCAGAGTATTTTGGCCATTTGATCTCTGGATCCTTCACCTTTCCTAAAACCAGCTTGAACATCTGGAAGTTCATGGTTCACGTATTGCTGAAGCCTGGCTTTCAGAATTTTGAGCATTACTTTACTAGCATTTGAGTTGAGTGCGATTTTGCGGTAGTTTGAGCGTTCTTTGGCATTGCCTTTCTTTGGGATTGGAATGAAAACTGACCTTTTCCAACAAGTTAATAAATGTAATATTTATTGAACTTCAAGTAACAAGTAAGAGATAGACATAAAAATAAAAACTATTCCATGAAAAACATAAAAGGTGATGAAATGGGGTAAAAAAAATATTGTAGATCTTTAAGAATGTGTTGAATTTAAATGACTATCAGTTTAAAACTAATATATAAACTAATTGGTCTCCATATATGAAAGCCATGATAACCACAGATGACCAACCTATGATAGACACACACAAATTAGAAAGAAACACAAGCATATCACCAAAGAACATCATCAAACTACGTGGGAATAAACTAAAACGAGAAGAAAAGAACTACAGAAACATAGAAAACAAGTAATGAAATGCCAATAAGTACACTCCTACAAGAAATCACATTAAATGTCAAAGGACTGTTATTATTCAGTCACTAAGTATGTCTGGCTCTGAGATTCTATGAACAGCACTGCCAGGCTTCCCTATACTTCACCATCTCCTGGAGTTTGCTCAGACTCATCCATTAAGTCAATGATGCCATCCAACTCTTTCATCCTTTGTCATCCTCTTCTCCTTTTGTCTTCAATCTTTCTCATTATCAGGATCTTTTCTAGTAAATCAGCTCTTCGCATCAGGTAGCCAACATATTGAAGCTTCAGCTTCAGCATCAATCCTTCCAATGAGTATTCAGGGTTGATTTTCTTTAAGATTGACGACTGGTTTTATCTCCTTGCTGTTGGAAGGACTCTCAAGAGTCTTCTCCAGCTCCACAATTTGAAAGCATCAATTCTTAGGTGTTCAGCATTCTCTGTGGTCCAACTCTCACATCTGTACATGACTACTGGAAAAACCATAGCTTTGACTATACAGATATTTGTTTGCAAAGTGATGACTCTGCTTTTTAATATATTGTCTAGTTTTGTCATAGTTTTTCTTCCAAGGATCAAGTGTCTTTTAATCTCATGGCTACAGTCCGTTCATAGTGATTTTAGAGTTCAAGAAAGTATTTTTCTATTTTCTCCGCATCTATTTACCATGAAGTGATGGGACTGGATTCCATGATCTTAGATTTTTGAATATTAAGGTTTTCTTTTTTCTTTTTTTTTTTCTGTGTGTGTGTGCACTTTGCCACAGATATATTTATTCTAACTCAACTAGTTAACAAGCAGTTAGGGAACTGACCAATAAGCATAAGAATGAAAGCTAACAAACACCTTGTGCTAGGATTTGGTCAGCTTTGCTTGGCTTTTAGTCATTGCTTGCTCCCAAGTGATGCATCAGAGAAACCCTTTGCTCACAGATGTTCTTTACCCTAAGCAGACCCATTAGACCCATAGTGACCTCATGGCATAAATGAAATGGTCCAGTACATTTTGGAAAGATAGGGAGTTTAATGCTGCTGTTTGATGGGAGGCAAGGATAAGCCATACTTTCAAACTGCAGTACTAGAGAAGACTCTTGAGAGTCCCTTGGACTGCAAGGAGATCCAACCAGTCAATCTGAAAGGAAATCAATCCTGAATATGCATTGGAAGGACTGATGCTGAAGCTCCAATGCTCTGGCCACTCATTGTAGAAGACCCTGATGCCAGGAAAGATTGAGGGCAGGAGGAGAAGGGGGTCACAGAGAACGAGATGGTTGGATGGCATCACCGACTCAATGGACATGAGTTTGAGCAAACTTCAGGATACAGTGAAGGACAGGGAAGCCTGGAGTGCTGCAGTCCACAAGATTGTTAAGTTGGACATGACTTAGCAACTGAACAACAACCAAACTAACACAGTGTGTGTGTGTGTGTGTGTGTGTGAAGTTGCTCAGTCGTGTCTGACTCTTTGCGACCCCATGGACTGTAGCCTACCAGGCTCCTCCCTCCATGGGATTCTCCAGGCAAGAGTACTGGAGTGGGTTGCCATTTCCTTCTCCAGGGGATCTTCCCAACCCAGGGATCAAACCCAGGTCTTCCACATTCCAGGCAGATGCTTTAACCTCTGAGCCACCAACACAGAGTAATTTTTTGTTAAAAAAAAAAATTAAAATTAGCTTAAATACATTCTTATCTTCTGATAGTTTAAGAGATTATATAAACATCAGTTCAATTCAGTACAGTCACTCAGTTGTGTCCAACTCTTTGTGACCCCATGAATCGCAGCATGCCAGGCCTCCCTGTCCATCACCAACTCCCGGAGTTCACTCAGACTCATGTCTATTGAGTCAGTGATGCCATCCAGATATCTCATCCTCTGTCATCCCTTTTTCCTCCTGCCCCCAATCCCTCCCAGCATCAGAAGAAATAGATGGGAAAACAGTGGAAACGGTGTCAGACTTTATTTTTTGGGGCTCCAAAATCACTGCAGATGGTGATTGCAGCCATGAAATTAAAAGACACTTACTTCTTGGAAGTAAAGTTATGACCAATCTAGACAGCATACTCAAAAGCAGAGACATTACTTTGCCAACAAAGGTCCATCTAGTCAAGGCTATGGTTTTTCTTGTGGTCATGTATGGATGTAAGAGTTGGACTGTGAAGAAAGCTGAGTGCCGAAGAATTTATGCTTTTGAACTATGGTGTTGGAGAAGACTGTTGAGAGTCCCTTGGACTGCAAGGAGATCCAACCAGTCCATTCTGAAGGAGATCAGCCCTGGGATTTCTTTGGAGGGAATGATGCTGAAGCTGAAATTCCAGTACTTTGGCCACCTCATGCGAAGAGTTGACTCATTGGAAAAGACTCTGATATAAAACATAAACATATATAAAATTTTTGGTAAATGTTCTTAAATGTTTTCTGTGTCTGTACTGAGAACATTTCATTTTAAATTAGGCATATGCATTTTCAAGGTGTACAAAGACATTTTCTTTAAGGATTATTATTTTGATTATGAAAGAAGTGACAGTGAAAGTTGCTCAGTCATGTCTGACTCTTTGCAACTCCATAGACTATAAAGCCCATGGAATCCTCCAGGCCAGAATACTGGAGTGGGTAGCCTTTCCCTTCTCCAAGGGATCTTCCCAACCCAGGGACCGAACTCCAGTCTGCCACATTGCAGGCGGATTCACCACCTGAGCCACAAGGGAAACCTATAAGTATAATTTTGATTATAGTTCCATATCAAATCTGTTTTATAATAAACACATTGACAATTTTTTTAAGATGCTTACATTCAACGTATTTAAGACAAAATCATTTTAAGAAAGCTGTAAAACAACAACTGAGTTGAGAAACTTTCCAGATTTTATTATTTTTTCTAGAGTTTTACAGTTGTCTACATGCCTACAGAGGCAACACTTTTTTGAGCAAACTTTACTATTTCTCAAGCAGTCACTTTAACTTTCATATGATTTTCTTTCAAGCTCCATTAACTTACACATTTATCACCTGATATAATAATGCGAGCACCTAGAATAAATATATTTGTTGTGTTAGACTGCTCAGACTGCCAAAACAAAATACTGTAGACTGAGTGACCTAAACAATAGAAATTTATTTTCTCCTATTTCTAGAAGCTGAAATGTTCAAGATCAAGGGATCAGCCTATTAACTTTCTGGTGAGAGCTCTCTTCCGGACCTGCAGATAGTCACCTTCTCTCTGTGCACTCACACTACTTATCATGTGTCCATGGAAGTCGGAAAAAATAAGGTTTTCTTCCTCTTCTTATAAGGTCACTGGTCCTTTAGATTAGAATTCCATTCTTATGACCTCATTTAATCCCAATTACCTCCTAAAATCCTTGTCTCCAAATACAGTTACATCGGGTTTAGGACCTAAACATATGAAATTTGAGGACTCACAAATGCACCTGCTATAAGATGGTAAGCATAAGAGAACTGGTTAAGGCAGATGTACTAGGCTTGCTGTGCAGGGGTTTTCTGTCTAAACTCATAAGCATGCCAGGAGCTATAGTTTTGAAGATTTTATAGGGAAGGGGTACACCCCACCCCCATTACTCTTGTAAGTAGATTATTTGAGTACCAATTATGAATTCTAGTATGTTTAATTATGAAAGTGAAAATAAATGTGGGAAGTAGTAAATCAAAACTAGGCATTTTTATTAGGTATGATTACACTAAAAATACAAAATAGCAAGCATTTGTAAAAGGTTTTAAAGAGGATATTCTTGTGGCCTGACATTGATCATGGTCCTAGCCCTTGCTTCCTTCTCATTTCCAAATCTGTTTCTCCAGGCTTCCCAATGAGTGTGTGATTGATTCTCTTATACATCCCAATGATTTTGTTTTTCACTTAAGATAACTAAAAGTATTTGTACTCTGGGTGGCTGACTGACAGAAAAACTGTTAACACCATTTCTGTGTCAAAGCAAGTGGGTCTTAGAGGCAGAGTTGAAAGGGTGCCAAAAGTGGAGAAAATTCTAGCTAGCTCAGTTGTGGTTGTGCCATCCAGCATGTAATTTGTGTATGTGCTTTGAAGACAGATGAATATAGGGAGTGGAGTTAGAAATTATTTTTATTTGCCGGAATTTTCTACTTTCAAATGAATATAAATAAATTTGTGATTGAATGAGAAAATAGTATTATTATACACAATATAATTTTCTTTCTGCTCACAGAGCATTGATATACTCATTACCAGACACTGTTTATTTATTAACTTTGTTTCTCAGAAGACATTTTTGCAAACTTAGTTAAAAAAATACCTTAGAGGAACTCAAACTACTAATACTACATTTCTGTAAAATTCCTGTAATCTATATGTTTCAGTAATTGCTTCCATATATATTTCTCATCAAACCATAATGAATAATTTGCTAATAATTATATCAGAATCATTTAACTTCCTTCAGTCTTTAAAAAGCTTGTAAAAAATACATTGTAGTTTATTTTGAAGAGAAAGCATCTGGGAAAATGACTTACAATGAAATTTGCAAGGGAAATTATTGCAATGCTTCAAATATTTTTATTAGTATAACCATAGATCGCACAAGAACATTAAAAAAATTTAGTCCTGATATAATTTTTTTTGAATCACTAACAAAATGTATAGTTTCTTACTATAGGCCTTGCAAAGAAAAGAATATCAATGCTAACCTGAGACATGTCCTTTCTGCAGAACAACAAGTACAATACAGAGAGAACTTTCCCTAGGCAGATATCATTAATCTTAGCCTTCAAAAATCTATGAATTCTCATCAGTTACATTTGAAATGAAAGTAATTATGCAATAATAACATTGACATTATAAAATATTAAAGTTCTTTATAAGGAAATAATTGTCCTTTGTCATTTCCAAAGGAATAGAACTCCAAAAATGGAGTTCCATCATTTATAGATGGTTATGTTTTAAAATATAAGTACATCTAAATATACATGGGAGATATTATATTCTTTGATTATAAATAAAATTAGTTTTATCATTAATTTTCTCTGTAGTAATGTTTTATATTTTAATAGTATTAATAAATATAATCTAATAATATGTATTCAGGGAATTATTTAAGGAACAATTGCCAGTACTATCTGTTTTGTATGTGCATAGTGGGAGTTAAGTCGACTGGATAAATTGTGGAAGGTCATAAGGAATCTTTGGAAATCAGCATTATAATGAGAATACAGTGATATATATGCTCAGTGATTTGAAAAATGAAGTACTAATTGAGACTAATAACAGACAAGTGATTTTAAATGCAATATCGGTCCAATCATACAACAAATGGATTACAGGAACCAAAATCCATTCTACTTCACATATATTTAGTTTGCTAGTATTATATACACTACAGTGATTATTTTATCAGGTACTTATTTCTTAATGTGAAAATATTCTGCCTCGAGTTGTGTGCAATGAATTAAGGACATTTCTGGTGCCATTAAGATGTAGAATCTCATAGCTAATTGTGTCTCTCAAAATCTATTCAAATCACTGGTTTAAGATCTATATGTCTTGTTATGAACCTAGGATTATTTTGGAAAATTTAATCTCTTCCTACATGAATTCTAAAAATGTCCTCTAACTCAGAGATACTTATGTGAAAGCAATTTTTAAAGAACTTTTTAACTATAACAAATAAAATAAAATTCCTTTCATTGACTGTTGCTATGAGATTTGTATAGATATATCAACAGACCTTACCTTTAACAATATGTTACATCTTGCAATTGATTCCTAAAGCCAATACCTGAACTTAAGGATATATTTAGAAAATATGTTGATTTATAAAAGTTTTCGATCAACCTGTTTTGTTTACAATATGGATGGGAGACATTGGAAAAGAAAACTGAAAATCTGAAAAGAAAAGGCTATTTTGAGAGGATGCTGTGAAATAATTTCAAAGTAACTATTACAAGATTGATAAGTAAATAATTTGCAAAAATAGTTTAATGAGTTCAGTTCAGAGTCAGTCATGTCTGACTCTTCGCGACCCCATGGAGTGCAGCATGCCATGATTCCCTATCCATCACCAACTTCTAGACCTTGTTCAAACTCATGTCAATTGAGACAGTGATGCCATTCAACCATCTCATCCTCTGTCATCCCCTTCTCCTCCTGTCTTCAATCTTTCCCAGCATCAGAGATTTTTCCAAGAGTCAGTTCTTCACATCAGGTGGCCAAAGTATTGGAGTTTCTGCTTCAGCATGAGTCCTTCCAATGAATATTCAGGACTGGTTTCCTTTAGGAATTACTGGTTTGATATCTTTGCAGTCCAAGGGACTCTCAAGAGTCTTCTTCAACACCACAGTTCAAAAGCATCAATTCTTTGGTGCTCAGCTTTCTTTATAGTCCAATTCTCACATCCATACTCGACTACTGGAAAAACCATAGCTTCAACTAGACAAATCTTTGTTGGCAAAGTAATGTCTCTGCTTTTTAATATGCTATCTAGTTTGATCAAGGTTATCTTCCAAGGAGCATGCATCTTTTAATTTCATGGTTACAATCACCATCTGCAATGATTTTGGAGCCCCTCAAAAAAAGTCTCTCACTGTTTCCATTGTTTCCTCATCTATTTCCCATGAAGTGATGAGACTGGATGCCATGATCTTAGTTTTCTGAATGTTGCATTATAAGACAGCTTTTTCACTCTCCTCTTTCACTTTCACCAAGAAGCTCTTTAGTTCCTCTTCCCTTTCTGTCATAAGTGTGGTATCATGTGCATATTGGAGGTTTTTGATATTTCTCCCAGCAGTCTTGATTCCAGATTGTGCTTCATTCAGCCTGGTATTTTGCATGATATACTCTGCATATAAGTTAAATAAACAGGGTGACAATATACAGCCTTGACATACTCCATTCCCAATTTGGAATCAGTCTGTTGTTTCAAGTCCAGCTGTAAATGTTGCTTCTTGATCTGCATACAGATTTCTCAGGAGGCAGATAAGAGGGTCTGGTATTCCTGTCTCTTTAAGGATTTTCCACAATTTGTTCTGATCCACATAGTCAAAGGGTTTGGCATAGTCAATAAAACAGAAGTAGATGTTTTTCTGGAACTCTCTTGATTTTTTGATGATGCAACAGATCTTGGCAATTTGATCTCTGGTCCCTCTGCCTTTTCTAAATCCAGTTTGAACATCTGAAAGTTCATGGTTCACATACTGTTGAAGCCTGGCTTGGAAAATATTGAGCATTAATTTGCTAATATGTGAGATGAGTGCAATTGTGCAGTAGTTTGAGCATTCTTTGTCATTGCCTTTCTTCGGGATTGGAATGAAAACTGGCCTTTTCCAGTCCTGTGGCCATTGCTGAGTTTTCCAAATTTGCTGGCATATTGAGTGCAGCACTTTCACAGCATCATCTTTTAAGATTTGACATAGCTCACTGGAATTCCATCCCCTCCACTAGCTTTGTTTGTAGTGATTCTTCCTAAGGCCCATTCGACTTCACATTCCAGGATGTCAGGCTCTAGGTGAGTGATCACACTATCGTGATTATCTGCGCTGTGAAGATCTTTTTTTGTATAGTTCTTCTATACAAGAATACATATTCTTCCCACTTCTTAATATCTTATGCTTCTGTTAGGTCCATACCATTTCTGTGCTTTATTGTGCCCATCTTTGCATGTAATGTTCTCTTGGTATCTCTAATTTTCTTGAAGAGATCTCTAGCCTTTTCCATTCTATTGTTTTCCTCTATGTCTTTGCACTGATCACTGAGGAAAGCTTTCTCATTTCTCCTTGCTATTCTTTGGAACTCTGCATTCAAATGGTATATCTTTCCTTTTCTCCTTCATTTTCAGTTTAATGAGTAGATGGTCTTAATCATACACACAAAAACAGATAGAAATGCATGTACACACATACTTTATGGTAACTATTCATGCTTTGTAGGAAAACCAGATTATACAGAAGAACTGAAAATCAATTTACTTTTAAATACTTACTAATGAACACTGTTTATAATAATTTGAAGATGTGATATCAAACCTATAAACTACAATTGGAAGTAAACTAAGGAAAGTACAAATATTTTGCATTTTCATATTTCAAATAGAAATCCTAACGCAAAATGAATGGCCCAAGATTGGTGTAATGGACCAGTTTTGTTCTTTTCCTTTTCAGAGAGTTTTATTATTGAAATCCACAGTGGAGTCATTTGCAAAACCCAGTTAAAAAATAATATTTTATTCCATAACAAGGCTATATGGTTAGAAAATGCAAGTAAATGAGAGGTTTAAAAAATTAGTCAAAGTAATAAAAAATATTATTTGAGGATGTGATGGTAGACTTAAAGTTCAAACTTACTTAATGGAAAATTACTAGAAATTTACAGAGAAATGGATGGATACATTGATGAAATTAGTAATTGAAAAAATTATTCCCTACTTGAATCTTCTGCTTTTCTACCTTTGATTTTTTTCATTCTTGAAACATCACACTGACTAATTTGCTTGAATTATATATTTTAAGGATCAGAGGACATAGTCTGATTGTTCTCATAAATGGGCAATTGGCACTTTAGAAGCATATGCCTTATTAAGAGTTGATTTGTACTTAGGTTTATTTCTTTTTTGTCCCCCTATGTAGACTGTTTCTGATACATTCACATAATATACAATTTATTAGATATGTATGCATAAAATTAAAAGACGCTTACTCCTTGGAAGGAAAGTTATGACCAATCTAGATAGCGTTTTCAAAAGCAGAGACATTACTTTGCCAACAAATGTCCATCTAGTCAAGACCATGGTCTTTCCAATGGTCATGTATGGATGTGAAAGTTGGACTTTGAAGAAAGCAAGGGCCAAAGAATTGATGCTTTTGAACTGTGGTGTTGAAGAAGACTCTTGAGAGTCCCTTGGACTGCAAGGAAATCCGATCAGTCCCTTCTAAAAGAGATCAGTCCTGCCTGTTCTTTGGAAGGACTGATGCTTAAGGTGAAACTCCAGTACTTTAGCCACCTCATGCGAAGAGTTGACTCATTGGAAAAGACTCTGATGCTGAGACGGATTGGGGACAGGAGGAGAAGGGGATGACAGAGGATGAGATGGCTGGATGGCATCACTGACTCGATGGACATGAGTTTGAGTGAACACCGGGAGTTGGTAATGGACAGGGAGGCCTGGCGCGCTGTGATTCATGGGGTCACAAAGAGTCAGACACGACTGAGTGATTGAATTGAACTGATGCTTGATATTTTATATATGTATGTATATATATAAGATCCCCTGGAGTAGGAAATGGCAACTTACTCCACTATTCTTTCCCAGAAAATTCCATGGACAGAGGAGCCTGGTCAGCTAGAATTCATGAGGCCTCAAAGAGTTGAACATGACTGAGTAACAGATCACACATATTGTACATATACCAGAAATGTCTGCCTAATGTAAAGAGCAACGTCTGCTGCTGCTGCTAAGTCGCTTCAGTCATGTCCGACTCTGTGCGACCCCATAGATGGCAGCCCCCCAGGCTCCCTTGTCCCTGGGATTCTCAAGGCAAGAACACTGGGGTGAGTTACCATTTCCTTCTCCAGTGCATGAAAGTGAAGAGAGAAAGTGAAGTCTCTTAGTCTTGTCCGACTCTTAGCGACCTCATGGACTGCAACCCACCAGGCTCCTCTGTCTGTGGGATTCTGCAGGCAAGAGTACTGGAGTGGGTTGCCATTGTCATTTTCATAATGTCTACATTTATTATAATATCTTTTAAAATCTATGCTAAGATTTTCTTTATCACTTAAAATGAAGTTGAATATTATACCATTTCTTTTAAAATTTCTCTTCAAAAGATTTTTGGCTTTTATTATAGCCATTCATAATGCACATAAGTTTCATAAAATAGGCACACATTTGGTTTGCTTTCTAAAAATGAATGTATACATCATAAAGGTTGTTTTTACTTTTTAATGAAGTTATGATACTTATAAGAAAGTTATTTTTAAAGAAGAAAATGCAAAAACTAAAAAGCCAAACCTTAAACTTTGAAATGCATGAAAAACAATTATAAATATTTAATAAATTATTTAGAAAGACCTCAATATAGAGCTTAAAGTAAAATTTCATTGCAATACAAGTATTTATAGAGCATAGCCCACAGATTAGATTTAGGGGAAAATATGTAAATGTGATCTATTCACTTCCCTATACCATCACAGCATTTTTTAAAATTTTTTATGGTGATGAATAAACCAATGAAAATTTAGTACTAGACTGGATTCACTCTTATGGACTCAGGGATTTGTACTGTGACAGGGAATTCAAGGGAATAATTTTGGCTGAATCAAAATTCTCTTCTTTGAAAACATAGCTGTGCTTTGTCTCCATTATCTTCTGGTTTCACTGTGGAAAAACCGGTTGTGTGGACTAGCATGTCTTTGTCCTCACTTAATAACTATTAAATTTATGTTTAATAAAAAATAGTGTTACCATCTCCAGGAAATAATGTACTTGGTAGTAAGGTATGGAAGCACCACCAGCAAGACAAAGAAGGTTTATCTTTTTAAGGAGATATATTTTTGCTTGTGGGTGACAAAAACTCAATGTAATTCAATTTAGGCAAGGAAAAAAAAAAAAAAATCTTTGACCAAAGAAGTAAAACTGTCTGAAGAGCAAGAAGACTCCAAAAACAAAGGGGTGGGGGAAATGCCAGCATTCTTCCCATCTTAATGGGAAGCTTCTCTCTGCAGGCAGATTTTGTTTTTTTCAGACAGGCCACATCTTCACAACCTCACTGGCAGATAGAAAAAATTGGTTTCTTTGGTTCCAACTTTAAAGTTCGCAGAGAAGGAATTTCAATGATGTGGAAGTGGGGGAGGTAATATTCCCATCCCTGCTGCCATGGAAATGGAATAATCTTCATTAACCATTCCCTCAAGAACCCTCAAGCTACTTCCCTGGTGGCTCAGATGGTAAGGAGTCTGCCTGCAATGCAGCAGACTGGGGTTAGAGTCCTGGGTTGGAAATATGCCCGGGAGAAGGAAACGGCAACCCACTCCAGTATTCTTGCCTGGAAAATCCCGTGAACCTAAGAGCCTGGCAGGCTACAGTCCATGGGGTCACAAAGAGTCAGAAATGACTGAGTGACTTCATTTTCACTTCAAGAACCATATGACATGGAGTCAAACTGTTGGGTTTTCCTTGCAGAAAGGAAGGAAGCTTGGCAAATATACTTATATTTGTATCAAGTAGAATAAAAAGCAATTTCACACTCTGTAGCTATTTTAAGCCTTAGTAATTTTCTAACAAAAACATTTTGGAAATGGTGAGATTGAGTCCCAAAAGGCTTAAGTAATTTACAGAGTTAACACACATAGTAAATACCAGAACTTAGACTAGTAACTTAGAGTTTAGAATTTGAAATTCATGTTCACATCACATTCAGATATACATGACTATGGATTCACAAATATTTTAATATTAGAGACTAAATACTAATTGTACAAAGGAATAATGTTCAAAGAAAAATTAAATAACTTGAGCTAAATGACAGGCATTTAAAAAATCTCTTTCCCAACTACTTCTAACTGTCAGATCCCTCTAACCACTACCTATTTTCTCTGTATTCCAGCTAGTATTTCCTTATGATGAATGATTTGATTTCAGAGTGAATTTCCTCTCTTACAAGATTTTATAACAGACAGGAATTCTGCAGATGTAAACATTCTGAAAGCATTTAGATGAAGACATTTTTTAAAGAAAATAAATATAAAAACTGTGTGTTTCCTTTATATAGTATATAAATATCCACATGCCTTATAATTATTGATGTCTAGAATGATTACAAAAAAATTTGACTGCAGAGGAATAGGTGAACATCAATGGTCATGAGTACTGGAATGAATCATATTCCCAAACTTCCTTTTTACCTCTTTACTCATAAAAAATTTCAAGAGCTCCAAATATCTGAAAAGTTTCATTTTGAACCCTGACTCAATTGCAAAATGAAGGTTAGCCACAAGAACACAGGAAATATACAGGATGATGCATTGGAGTCTGTTTTTTTTTTTTTTTTTCCCCTTAATTCTCCTATTCTTTATGCCTTCAGTCCACTGGACTGTCCCCTTCTCTATTGCTGAGAATTTTCTACATTTTTTTTCACTCCCATTGGAAGGTATATTGTAAATTCCTTTTCTGCTCTTTATTTTCAGACTTAAATTGCCTGGTTATTGTATGATAGTATTTACCATGAAGTAAGTACATACTCTCTTTCATCATGTAATTTTGATCTGTACTTATGTTGATGATAACTTTTTTGCTTTATTCGATGTCTGTGATACTTTTCTACTATATATAAGGGTAAAAATCATCCAGACTTATTCTATTACATGATATTATGGAATGTGTATTATCTGTTTCAAGAAAGTCACCAAGTAGAGCTAAAGTTGAATAAGAAGGAAGTCTAGTACCAATAAGAAACATGTTATTTGTTTATTTCTGTTATGTTTAAAGGCACATGTGCTATTGTGTATGTGTGTTTCAATTTGAGTAATTTCTCTTAACCTGTCTTCAAGTTATTTGACTTTTTTCTCCTTTGTGTCAAATCTATTGATGAGCTCACAAGAGGTATTCTTCATTTCTGATAGTAAAATCTTCTTCACTTGTCAGTTCAGTTCAGTTATTCATTTGTGTCCGACTCTTTGCAACTCCATGAACTGCAGCACACCAGGTCTCTCTGTCTATCACCAACTTCCAGAGTTTACTCAAACTCATGCCCATTGAGTTGGTCCATCCAACTATCTCACTCTCTGTTGTCCCCTTCTCCTCCTGCCTTCAGTCTTTCCCAGCATCAGGGTCTTTTCTAATGAGTCAGTGCTTTGCATCAGGTGGCCAAATTATTGGAGTTTCAGCTTCAAAATCAGTCCTTCCAATGAATATTCAGGACTGATTTCCTAGATAGACTGATTGATCTCTTTGCAGTCCAAGGGATTCTCAAGAATCTTCTCTAACACCAAAGTTCAAAAGCATCAATTCTTCGGCACTTAGCTTTCTTTATAGTCCAACTCTCACATCCATACATGACTACTGGAAAAACCATAGCCTTGAGTAGATGGACCTTTGTTGGGAAAGTAATGTCTTTGCTTTTTAATATGCTGTCTAGGTTTGTCATAACTTGTCTTCCCAGGAGCAAGTGTCTTTTAATTTCATGGCTGCAGTCACCATCTGCAGTGATTTTGGAGCCCAGAAAAATAAAGCCAGCCACTGTTTCCACTGTTTCTCCATCTATTTGCCATGAGGTGATGGGACCAGATGCCATGATCTTCATTTTCTGAATGTTGAACTTTAAGCCAACTTTTTCACTCTCCTCTTTCACTTCCATCAAGAGGCTCTTTAGTTCTTCTTTACTTTTACCCATAAAGGTGGTGTCATCTGCATATCTGAGGTTATTGATATTTCTACTGGAAATCTTGATTCCAGCTTATGCTTCATCCAGCCCAGCATTTCTCATGATGTACTCTGCATATAAGTTAAATAAACAGGGTGACAATATACAGCCTTGACGTACTCCTTTCCCTGTTTGGAACCAGTTTGTTGTTCCATGTCCAGTTCTAACTGTTACTTCCTTACTTGCACACAGATTTCTCAAGAGGCAGGTCAGGCATTTATATTTGATGCTTCCTTACCATTTTTTACACTGTTGATGTTGATAGTGTGGCCCAGGTTTTCTTTTGAGCCTTTCACACTGTGAAGAGAAAGCAAATTAGCCAAGATGGCATGTTCAGGCTCTCTCACCCCACGTTTTTCAAATAATGACGATGGGACAACTGAGATCATTTGTAGCACTGTGCATGCATGTGTCACGAGGTACTCACTTGATCATGGGACAGTGTGTGGTAAGCATATATGTGAGCTCCACCTAGAAGGCAGCAGCTTTTTATTGCCACATCATGGCTATGTCCGTTGGGACAGCCATTAGAGGAGGGACTGTCTACTGCTCTAGCTGCTGCATCAGCCAGGAGAGAAACTGTTAGGGCTGTTGTCAGCCAGAAGACAGATTGTGTTGTGTTAGGTTACCCTATGGCTGATGCATCAGCCAGGAGAATTCTACAGTCCCTATAGTTCCTATGGCTTCTCAAGTTGCCTTCCAGACTCTTAGTTTGCACCTTGCTTACCCTGGGTTCGGTAAACAGGGCAAAGAGTTTAAATAGCAAGACAGCTGGTGTCACAAACAAGATGAAAAGCAAAACACACACATTAATCATAATTATTTTACAGTCCATATCAGATAGCTCTAATATCTCTGTTTATCACTGAGTGTTCTGACATTTTTGCTCTTCATCTTTTCTCCCTCTGTAATATAAAGCCATTATTTGTTATTTAAGGTCTGTTATTCTGGTGGCAGGGGTGTCTTATTCCAATTAGCCTAAGGTATTGGCACGTTCTGTTCCAGGGAACTCATGGATGTGGTGCTCTTGGTTCTACTCTTCTTTAGTTATGGATTAGTTATAGTTACAGGTTTAATTGTAATTGTGAGTCTAGTGTACAATCCTGCTTCTCCACCAGGAATAGGATTTTTTCCTTTATTTCTTTTCCCAACAGCCACAAGTTTTTACCAGTAACTGAGAAAAGCCTAGTCTGTTTCCTTTTCCTGCTCAAATTCAAACTCCCCCCTCCATAGTGTATAGGCAAGATGAATTTGGGTAGAGTTTCTTGCCCTCTTCAAACAGCTGCTTTTCCTTGCCCAAGGTCATTACAATGGATAATTATTAGCACTCTTTCCTGCCTTTTCTGGGAAAATCCAGTAAGTTCACAGAGAAAGAAGAATCAACAAAATTGACTGCCATTAATTTAGCAGGTCCTTGGGTTTCAGTGTCCCACCAGCTCAATTTTCAAATTCAGCAAGGTCATCAATGATTCTAGTTGAATTTTGTTTACCTGTGTTCTGTTGCATTATTATACACTACCTGAGTAGGTGTTTCCATTTCATCTTTCCCTGCAGGTTTTCATCTCTATTTGATTTGAGACTAGTTGTTAACTATGTGCCCTAAGATCTTAATGTGTGTAAGAAAGAATTTGAAAGTATTTTAGATTTTCTTTGTGGCAGGATGAAAGCAGAACTCCTAGCTCTCTGTATCAAGCATTGGGGCCAGAGATACTCATTATAATTAATGTAAGAACACAGTTTCAATTAATGATTAAAGAAGTTAGGGAGGTTTTGAAGATGATTTATAGGTTTCTCAGTCCAGAATATAATTATTTGACTTTATGATCTAAGATCCCAAGAATTTAAATATATCTCTAGCCCAGAAAACTCTCTTATGTGTATATATTGTCTTTCCACTAAATACTTGAATTGTATTCATAGACTTACTATATGCTAGAACTTAAAATGTGAACATCAAAATTCTTGATTATTTGTCCATGAATTGAGACATTTCACAGTGTTCTCACTAGTATTTTACTTCAGTTCAGTTCAGTCCCTCATTTGTGTCTGACTCTTTGCAATCCCATGGACTGCAGCATGCCAGGCCTCCCTGTCCATCACCAACTCCTGGAGTCCACCCAAACCCATGTTCATTGAGCCAGTGATGCCATCCAACCATCTCATCCTCCGTCATCCCCTTCTCCTCCTGTCTTCAATCTTTCCCAGCATCAGGGTCTTTTCCAGTGAGTCAGTGCTTTGCATCAGGTGGCCAAAGTATTGGAGTTTCAGCTTCAACATCAGTCCTTCCAATGACCACTCAGATGAGATGAGATCTCATTTAAGATGAGATGATTTGATCTCCTTGCAGTGTTTTATTACCCATAAATAATACAAATATTGCTATAATTTAATATAAATACATTTATTGGGAGAGTCACATTAATTGGACATTAATGCAAATAAGCAAATAATTATGAACTTTGTTGGGTGCTTTCAAGGAAAGCTACAGAGGCAAAATGAAGGGAGTATCATGGAATTCTTTGCTTAAGGAGAAGGACGTGTCCTACAGACTTAGAGAAGTCCCATGGGGTTTGTTTCAGCAAACATTAGGGCAATGGAATGAAGGAAGGTGGGAGGAATACATAAAGGTAGGTTCTTTATATATGCATATGTATGTGTATATATATATTTATATTGATGTTTATATTTTGCAACAAAATTCCTTTAGTAGTCTAAAGGATTGGTGTCTAAATGTGTGGTGTTTGAGTAGATTGTACAATTGCAGGTTTTAAATAACATATTTAGAATCATTACATCATTATTACAAGGATGTCTTCTACTTCTGTGGATTCAATTTTTACATGGTGAACTTTTAGGCAATTAAACCATTATAATTAAGACAAAAAATTTGCCATCATTTTGAACAATTGTCCATCAGCTAAAATTAATATATCTCAAGCATAAACATACTGGTTCTATATGTCAATTAGCTGTCTTATTTTGGCATCATCTTTGGCTCTAAAGTAGCTTTTCCAGATATATAATATTTTGCTGCATTCGATCTTGCAGACATGCATGCTCAGTTGCTTCAGTCATGTCCAAATTTATGCAACTCTATCAACTGTAGCCCACCAGGCTCCTCTGTCCATGAGATTCTCCAGGAAGGATACTGAAGTGGGTTGCCATGCCCTCCTCCAGGGGATCTTCCCAAACTAAGGATTGAACCCGTGTCTCCTGCATTGCAGGCAGTGGATCTTATTATGCTCTAAAATAAAAAGAAAATCAAAATTTAAATTGCTGATAAGAATTTTAGGCATCAAAAATGAAATACAGTTGAGTCATGTATAGGTCCCATAAATATCTTATCCCTAATGTCAAACCAATCTTAATTCTCAAGCAACCTATGTTTAATTGCAAAGAAAAAGAAATTCAGGAATATTACAAAATAAGCTGTGAAAAACAAATATTAACTAAGTGATTAACAGGTGAATAAACAAAAATATCTACTTTATAGACAATAAGCTGAGCTACTTCATAGTGAAAAAATTAAATTGTTAGGGATTATCGAGGGGGAAAATTGGAAGATAAAAATCATATTTAGAATATGAATTTGGGCACTCCCTACAGGGTGAGAAATTTTAATAATTTGTGAAAGGCTTACATTGTTGGTTAGGTTGGTTTTACTCTAGATTTAAGGGGGAATTTTCTCCTCCCTTACTTAATACCACCTTTGCTACTATTTTGAATGTTTCTTTTTTGTTTTATCTAGCCATTAGTGTGGTAAAATAAAGTATGGTATTTCAGTCATCAATCCAAAAACCCAAAGCATTCCCATACTGAATTTAGGATAAAGCATTCTTTTAAAAGCAACATTGATGATATTGATGCACAATGAAGCTTTAAGTGTCACAGTTCTAAAAGTTCAATTTGGAATAGGAACTCAATAAAAGATGCCAAGAAAGAAAAGAAACCATTGTAGTTTTGTCTATCACTAACTTAAAAACCCTTCTGTAGTTTACCAGGAAATTATCTAACTTGAGTTCAAAACCAAGCTAGTAATAAAGGATTTATTTGTTCTTGACCTTATTTTGGGTAGGTAGTTGAGCTGAGACAAGATTCTTTAACCTAAACACTAATGATGACTCCTTAGGATGTGGCCATTCCACAAAATATAAAATATTTTCAATTGAGCTCTGGAATTCTATATTTTTGCTAACTCAAAAGCCAACAAAATAGTTTAACTGTGAATAAATAAAATATAGAAACTACTAATAATAGCTTATAAATCCTAAGATTGAGAGATAAATGAATTTTAGCTATCTAACTAAATCAAGATCAAGGAGGAGGCTGTTTCCATACATATTGCAAACAATAGACAATTAACTATTCTTTAATTGAAAAGGGGGGAATATGATCTGTTACACACACACACACACATACACACTAACACATACACACTAACACATACACACATACACCCATATCTCACGTTAATGAGATATTTCATTTATGGCTGTTTAACAGGAGCTTTTTATGCTTAATCAAAGCATTTAATGCACTTCTAAGGGTATTCCACTTAGCAGTAGGCTGATTGGGAACTGCCTTCAGGGACCTCTGAGTTTACACCCATTTAAAAATTGGTTTATGAAACGTGTTCTGCATACTGAATGTTAATATAGGCTGTATTTTTTATAATTATAACAAAAATATTGGGAATTCTTAATTAAATATTCAAGAGATTTCTTAACTTCTTGTGGCATAAGCAATTAAGAGAGAGATTTCTTCAGGAAATCAGAAAGATCATTGGAATGAGCTTCATTTGGTCAAGTTAGTCTGATAATTAAAATTATTAATGGTTTTATTGATTAATATTTAAACTTTTTATATACTAAGCATGATTTCTATTTTGAGAATTTCTCTGGCCCTTGAGCTAATTGATTTTATATCTTTTCCTATATCATATTTATAAAAATCCAGTGAGATAGTTATTACTACTTCTATTTTACAAACAAACAGAAGCTTAGACATAAAGTAATTTTGAGAAAAGACACGCAGAGAGTAGAAGGTAGAATCAGAAACTTATTCCTAATGTATTTGACTCCTAAGCCAATATTCTGAACAACAACAACTAAAAATTCCAGAGGACAAATTCCTCATTATTCTTTCCACTGATTATCTTCCTTCTGTGCTCAGGAACTAATTTATTATAGTTACCTTGTCTCTTTACTAGGATTCAGCCTCAGAAATTTTCACTGTTTGAGTTTGTAGGGGCTTATAGAATTTCCTCATGCGAAGAGTTGACTCATTGGAAAAGTCTCTGATGCTGGGAGTGATTGGAGGCAGGAGGAGAAGGGGATGACAGAGGATGAGATGGCTGGATGGCATCACAGACTCGATGGATGTGAGTCTGAGTTAACTCCAGGAGTTGGTGATGGACAGAGAGGCCTGGCGTGCTGTGATTCATGGGGTCGGGTCGAGCGACTGAACTGAACTGAACTGATAGAATTTTCTTGCTACTCTGAAGTTAAACAGAGAAAATAAAATTAGAATGTTGATATTTAAAATTCTACAAATATTTTTGCATATTTCAAACAGTAGTGTATATTTGTATAGCTGTGATTCTTTCAGAAATCTTAAGTAAATGATACTTTTTATGGAGAATTACATGTATAGTAAAATTTTTATTTAAGAAGTATATACACAAAATTCAATGTTATTGCAAAATAGTTGGAAAATAAAGTTAAGCATTAAAACTATATAAAACAAACCCTGAATTATCCCACATGTGTGTGCTGTGTGCTAAGTAGCTTCAGTCACATCCCAGTCTTTGCAACCCAATGGATGGTAGACCAGACTCCTCTTTCCTTGGGATTCTCCAGGCAAGAATAATGGAGTGGGTTGTCATGCCCTTCTTCAGCAGATCTTCCCAACACAAGAATCAAACCCCTGTCTTGTGCATTGGCAGGTGGGCTCTTTATCCCTAACACCACCTGGGAAGCCCTGATTGTGCCATAATTGAGAAAAATTTCACTGTTGGTAGCCAGCTCATATCTTGTGTCATATGGGCTATCACTGACAAGCCAGTGTTTTTCCGTTGAGGAACTGCAACTTTTCCACCATATGACTTGGGGGCCTGATATTATAGGTGCTTTGCTCCAGGGAAAGCTTTCATTTCTATTCATGTCATGCTCTTTTAAAACCAGAATTGAAAGAGACACATGTACCCCAAGGTTCATTGCAGCACTGTTTATAATAGCCAAGACATGGAAACAACCTAGATGTCCATCAGCAGATGAATGGATAAGAAAGCTGTGGTACATATACACAATGGAGTATTACTCAGCCATTAGAAAGAATACATTTGAATCAGTTGTAATGAGATGGATGAAACTCGAGCCGATAATACAGAGTGAAGTAAGCCAGAAAGAAAAACATCAATACAGTATACTGACACACATATACGGAATTTAGAAAGATGGTAATGATGACCCTGTATGTGAGACAGCAAAAGAGACACAGATGTATAGAACGGACTTTTGGACTCTGAGGGAGAGGGAGAGGGTGGGATGATTTGGGAGAACGGCATTGAAACATGTATACTATCATGTAAGAAATGAAGTGCCAGTCTATGTTCGATGCAGGATACAGGATGCTTGGGGCTGGTGCATGGGGATGATCCAGAGAGATGATATGGGGTGGGAGGTGGGAGGGGGATTCAGGATTGGGAGCTCGTATACACCCGTGGTGGATTCATGTCAATATATGGCAAAACCAATACAGTATTGTAAAGTAAAATAAAAATAAAATTTAAAAATAAAAAAATTAAAAAAATAATAAAATTATTATTATTGTTGATCAAGAATAAAATATTTCTGTAATTTCTAAAATAACACCACAATAAAAAAAATAAAAAATAAAACACAAACACCAAGCTGTTAAAAAAAAAAGAAAAAGAAGTAGTACTTTATTTTCCACAGTAAGATAGAGAAATGGGTTTCTCTTTCTCTTGATTTCAATACTTTTAAATGTGTCTTGTAGATTATGAAGGTCTCAGTGTTGACTTTTTTATATATTTCACCTAGAAGTATTCCCTCCCTAGTTTTCATGAATTCTCCTGATGGAGATATATTTGAAAGGAGTATTACAACAACTGTCAGTTCGTACCTGGATGCACTGTCTTCATATTATTCTCAAGTTAATTGCTGAGGCTAGCTAAATATGCCAGGAGTAGGCAATGGCACCCCACTCCAGTACTCTTGCCTGGAAAATCCCATGGACGGAGGAGCCTGGTAGGCTGCAGTCCATGGGGTTGCGAAGAGTCAGACACAACTGAGCGACTTCACTTTCACTCTTCACTTTCATGCATTGGAGAAAGAAATGGCAACCCACTCCAGTGTTCTTGCCTGGAGAATCCCAGGGATAGGGGAGCCTGATGGGCTGCTGTGTATGGGGTCACACAGAGTCAGACACGAATGAAGTGATTTAGCAGCAGCAGCAGCTAAATATGCCAGATTGTTTCTTTTCTCAGGGTAAGCCATTCTCATAAAGCATGGAGGTCCCCTTATTTGTGTTTGATTCCATCAATTTCCACTCCAAATGCACACACATATGTTTCTGAATCCTAAACAGCTTATTTATAAACAACACAAAACTGTTTTATGGAAAATATCTTTAAAAATAATCAATGAAATAGTTAACATCTTGTAAGACTAATCAATTTAAAGGAAGAAAGATACAAATAAAGTTGAAAAAATATAATTCTAGATACACAAGAGAAAAATAAAATAACTGTATAATATAGCCAAAACTAAAATCTTTGAAAATATTGGTAAAGCACATAAAACTATCAATATTTACAATATGTCTTATGAAATCAATACAATGGAAGAAAATAAAACTGTTTTTAAAGAACCATCCTTACAGATTTATGACTGAATTATGGTTTATATTCCATTGAAAAAATAGTAGTTAGATACTTTTATTGTTCCAATTCAAAAATGAATGATTATTTAATAAATGATTTTTAACTTGTTTTTTAGTTTAAGTGTATCATATGAGTTTACTGACAGCAAATTCATTTTTTAATGGCATTTAAATTCCCATCCATTATATGAACACAAAGAATTTAACTAATATTTTTAATTTCCTATATTTTGATTTTATAATAATGTTTACCTGAAAATTTACTATAAGGTCTTTTGTTCATCTATATAATTGATTCTAATATCCTTGAAATACAGAATCCAAAAGTAACCACTTTTTGCACTGTCACCAATATAGTATGAACAAGCATATTTATCTAGAATTTCAACAAACTTGGCCTTACTTTTTTGTATCTTATTATTGTTTTTCCATTATTGCTATTTATTATTTGTATGGTGAACTTATACTTGAGCTTATGAAATTCTTTGTACCTTGCCAAAAAATTGTCTAAATTCGAGAAAAGAAAAAATGCTGCAATTTATTTAAGGTATAATGTAGTAGGTTGAAAAGAGTCAGAATGTGATCTCTTATGCCAATGGGTTCTTTGTATATGTAATTAATTAAGAATCTTGATGTTTAATCATCCCTGCTTTAATAGAATGGTACCTAAATCCAATGACTTGATGTCCCTATGAAAAGAAAAGCAAACATAAAGAGATAGAAGAATGTCATTTGGAGACAAAAACAGTTATTAGCGTAATGATGCCACAAACCAAGGAATGGCTAGGACCACAAGAAACCAGAAGATAAAAGAATATTTTCCTAGAACCTTCAGAAGGAGTGTGTCCCAGCTGATAATCCCAGATTTCAGATTTCTAGATTCCAGAATGTGAAACAATAAATTTTTGTTATTTTTAACTCTCTAAGTCTGTGGTAATTTATGTTGACCCTAGGAAATTACTATGTATGGCATGAGTTAGTCTTTTTACTTTCTCTCAAGTTGTTAGCCAGTCTTCCATTGTGAATAATAATAACCTTATCCTTGATGTGAAATATCACTCTTAACCTTTAAAATACTTTAATCAGTTTCTAGTAGAAACACTATTTGAAATGTACCCAACCATTCATTTCTTCAAATATATGATCGAAGATTTCCCTAATTGTGTTAGTTCCTCCTTAAAACTTTTAATATTTATTTTAAAAATTCTTCCTCCAAATAAATTTTAAAATCCTTTGTAAAATGACAAAAAATTGCCATTGACTTTTTAACGCAAATGAACTCAATGTATGGAAAATGTATGGAAATGAAAATTTTTGCTCCTACCCTCAACTCTTACCCAAGAAGTTTCTATGTTTGCCAAGAATCAAATCTAATTTTTACTTTTCAGTTGTTATAGTCATATATTTTATATGAGTCATGTGTATTTCTTATTATATCTTATTTCTGAATTTAATTGATATCTTTAGTGTTCTATCCTTTAGTAGGTAGGAAGTTGTACTGCTAACTGTGGCTTTTATTCTTTATTATGCACATTATTCCTATTTAACTAAGAAGTTTGATTAGAAATGGTGGTAAATTCTATTAGACATCTTCCTTGTACCTATTGAATTAGTAATTAAGCATTATAATATTGACCTATGTTATTGTTTTGAGTTTATTTTCTGTAGGTTGGTCTTTTCCTTCTTTTGTTTTCTGCCTAAAGAAGTTCCTTTAGCATTTGTTGTAAAGCTGGTTTGGTGGTGCTGAATTCTCTTAACTTTTGCTTGTCTGGAAAGCTTTTGATTTCTCCACCAAATCTGAAGGAGAGTCTTGCTGGGGAGAGTATTCTTGGTTGTAGGTTCTTTCATCACTTTAAATATATCATGCCATTCCCTTCTGGCTTGTAGAGTTTTTGTTGATAAATCAGCTGATAACCTGATGAAAGTTCCTTTTATGTTACTTGTTATTTTTTCCTTATTGTTTTTAATATGTTATCTCTGTCTTTATTTTTTGTCAATTTTATTACCATGTGTCTCAGTGTGTTCCTTCTTGGGCTTACACTGCTTAGGACTATGTGCTTCCTGAGCTTTGTTAACTATTTCCTTTCCCATGTTAGGGAAGTTTTCAGCTATTATTTCTTTAAGTATTTTCTCAGGTCCTTTCCATCTTCTTCTGGGACACTTATAATGATAAGGTTGGTGAATTTAGTATTTTCTCAGAGGTCTGTTATGCTGCCTTCATTTCTTTTCACTCTTTTTTCTATATTCTGTTCTGTGGCAGTGATTTACACCATTCTGTCCTCCAGGTCATTTATCATTTCTTCTGCCTCAGTTATTTTGCTATTGATTCCTTCTAGTGTACTATTCATCTCTGTTTGTTTGTTCTTTAGTTCTTCTAGGTCTACGTTAAGCATTTCTTGCATCATCTCAATCTTTGCCTTCACTCTTTTTCTTAGATCCTGGATCAGCTTCACTCTCATTTTTCTGATTTTTGTCTTTCTTCTTCTTCTTCTTTTTTTTTTTTTTCTGGAAGGTTGCCAATCATCAGCTCATTTAGTTGTTTTTCTTGGATTTTATCTTGTCCTTTCATCTGGGACATGACTGCTTTCTCATGCTGATTAATTTTCTGTAATGTGTTTTAGTCACTGTGGGATTGTGGTTCTTCTTGCTTCTTCTGTCTGCCCTCTGATGGATGAAGCTAAGAGGCTTGTGTAAGCTTCCTGATGGGAGGGACTGCTGGTGGGAAGAACGGGGTCTTACTCTGGTGGACAGGGCCTTGCTCAGTAAAGCTTTAATACAATTATCTGCTAATAAGTGGGGTTACACTTGCTCCCTGTGTACATGCATGTGTGCTAAGTCACTTCGGTCATATCCAGTTGTTTGTGACCCTATGGACTATAGTTCTCCAGGCTCCTCTGTCCATGGGATTCTCCAGGCAAGAATACTGAACTGGGTTGCCATGCCCTCCTCCAGGGGATCTTTTCAGCCAAGTGTTTGAACCAGAGTCTGTTACATCTCCTGCAGTGGCAGGTGGGTTCTGTGCCACTAGTGCCACCTGGTAAGCCCTACAAGTCACTTGGGAAGCTTAAAAATCTTTGTCTTCCAGAGATTCTGATTATCTAGTTGAATAGTTTCAAAAACTCTCCAGATGATGCTCTCTGTCTCCAGGATTGAAAACCATTTCAGGAGAGCAACCCCTCAAGCTTCTCAAACTATGCCTTCTACCTTCCTCCCTTAGAAGGGACAAGGCAGAGAAGGCCATTTTCTTATGTCCTCTTTCCGGATATTATTATCCTTGCTTAAATATATCAAATGATAAAAGGTGTAGATAAATGACAAATACCCATATACAACACTAGAATTGTGTTCAAGAGAAATGGCTGATAGCCAAAGAGATGATATATACAGGGTTATTTCTGCTAGTTAGCCCAAATAAAACCATTTTTGAAAAAAGAAATACCAGCCATGGACCACACACACAAACAACATGGGAGTGGGTCACTTTTCAGATAAAGAGACAGAGAGAGAATGAGAAGACAAGCAGGGAAAAATGAGAAATAGAGAAATTTGAGAGAGTGGGAGAGAGAAAAAGGTAATGAATAATAGATGGAGAGGGTAAAGAATAAGCTTTTGTACCAGGAAATATATTCACAGTGCAATAAAAATATAATCTGTAATACAGGAACCTGTGGATCTATCCTGGGCACTTTGGCACTGAAGTAGTAATTCAAGCTTTAAAAGAGCCATGAAAACCTAAATAACTTCAATTTTGTGCCTGTATTTTATGAGATCATCAAAACACTTCAAGTAAATTACAACTTCAAAATCAATTTCTCTCTTCAGCAGATCATCTATTATCCTATATGATTGAAGCTTGCATCTCTTAACTGGTGTATTATCCAAAGCAAAGTCAAACCCAAAGTTCTTATTTAATACCAGCACTTCAGCTCCTTGAAGAAATAGAAAATAAAAATGCTAATCTATATACATCATTTTGTGTTATAGTGCTGGGTTTTTATATTTATGTGTAGAAAGTAATTGGAAATGAAAGAAAATAGTGTGTTTGAAATAGGATAAATGGCCTAAGTTCAGAATTTGGGGATTTCCCTGTCACATACTCACTATATTATGTAGACAGATCAATTAACCTCTCTGAACACCCTTTTTCTCAGGTATGAAATGAGAGTAAGATAAAGCATCTATGAAGTACTTACCTATGGATAGATTCATACACATTAGTATGATGGTACTATGTTGGCTCATTCTATCTATAGAGAATGGACCAACTTCAATATCAAGGGTGAGGAACATTAAGAGATAATAGCAATATTGATCATAGCATATGATATACATATTAAAGTATTGGAAAATATATAGGGTAGACTTCTATAAGTTGTAAACATGTGTGCTAGTTATAGAAATATTTGGAATTAAAAAAAAATAGAAGATCACAGCAAATTAAGAATTTTCTATGGTTAGGATTTCATAGTCAAGGTACATTTAGATAAGAGGAAATATAAAATCAAGAATGACCATAGCATAACACTTGGGACTATTAACAAAAGCTGAACACTTCAAATTATGTTTTCCTTTATAGTAGAGAGTGCCCTGTGGACAAAAGGTTAATAATGAAAATTTGGGTGTTAATAATGAAAATTTGGGTATTAATAATCTGCATTGTCTATACAATGAAATGAATGAAAAAGGCTCTCAAGAATGGTCTCTTAGAAATCTCTGTGTTTGTTTTCTTTCAGGCTTGGTGAGATTAAGAAAAGGAATTTAGCTTCAGAATTTAAAAAAATGAATGATAAATAATAATTAGAAGAGTGGTTTTAAAGAATCAATATTTTTGTTGCAGCATTGAAATATAAGATGTGGGATTGCAGCTGTTATTTGGAAATAAGTTCCAGGATCATGAATAAAATGTCAGGGCTACAAATATTGATTCATTTGTTTTTAGGTCCAATATTCATAGCAAAGAATCCAATTTGAAGACATTAGAACCAGAATTCCCTTACAGTCCAGTGGTTAGGACTATGTGTTTCCACTGCAGGGGGCATGAGTTCAATCTCTGATAGGGGAACTAAGATACCACATGCTGCATGGTGTGTTTAAAAAATTTAAAGACAAATAAAAGATAAATACATTAGAACCATGTATTATTAGTCTTTATTAATATGAATATATCATAGATACTACTTTAGTATTTTTAAGATAGTATTTTACTATCCTGTAATTTATTTTTCCCTTTTTCCTCGTCCTGCCCACAATATGACAATCAAGACCAATAATCATTAAATCCATCAATAGGGCAGATATATTTAACTCAAAATTCCAGTCGTCACTAGCCCTTACCCTAAGTTCTGAATTATCTACACTTGTTATCTCTATTTTTTCTAGTCTATCATATGATTTTCTCTAGTAATATTATTTAGCAATGTGCATCTCATCTGTTAGTAAAATACTTTAAATTACCGAGTGTCCCTCACAAATTATTTATACTATTACATGCTTGGACAACTGTACAATTAACTAATTTTCTTTTTCCTCTATGGATTGTCTCATGATGTGAAAATTTCCTTTCTCTCCTTTTCTGAAATTTCTACCTTTATCTTCATATGGCCAGTGAAAAATAAGAGTTCCTTATAGTTCAACATTTAGAAAACTAAGATCATGGAATCTGGTCTCATCACTTCATGGGAAATAGATGCAGAAACAGTGGAAACAGTGTCAGACTTTATTTTTTGGGGCTTCAACATCACTGCAGATGGTGACTGCAGCCATGAAATTAAAAGACGCTTACTCCTTGGAAGAAAAGTTATGACCAACCTAGATAGCATATTGAAAAGCAGAGACATTACTTTGCCAACAAAGTTCCATCTGGTCAAGGCTATGGTTTTTCCAGTGGTCATGTATGGAGGTAAGAGTTGGACTGTGAAGAAAGCTGAGCGCTGAAGAATTGATGCTTTTGAACTGTGGTGTTGGAGAAGACTCTTGAAAGTCCCTTGGACTGCAAGGAGATCCAACCAGTAAATTCTAAAGGAGATCAGTCTTGGGTGTTCTTTGGAAGGAATGATGCTAAAGCTGAAGCTCCAGTACTTTGGCCATCTCATGCGAAGGTTTGACTCATTGGAAAAGACTCTGATGCTGGGAGGGATTGGGGGCAGGAGGAGAAGGGGATGATAGAGGATGAGGTGGCTGGGTGGCATCACCGACTCAATGGACATAAGTTTGAGTGAACTCCAGGAGTTGGTGATGGACAGGGAGGCCTGGCGTGTTGCAGTACATGGAGTTGCAGAATCAGGCACGACTGAGTGACTGATCTGATCTGATCTGATATTTCTGATATCAGCAATAGTAGGAAAATATTGGTGAGGGGTTTCATTCATTTTTAATTTGAGGAAAAATGTTTCACAATGTTGTGTTGGTTTCTGCTGTACAACATGAGTCAGCTATAAGTATACATGTATTCCCTGCCTCTTGAGGCTCCCTCTCACCACCACCATCCCAGACCTCTGAGCTCCCTATGCTATACAGCTGCTTCCCTCTATCAGTTTTACATATGGCAGTGTATATATGTCAGTGCTGCACTCTCAATTCATCTCACACTTTCCTTCCCCCACTGTGTTCACAAATTCATTCTCTACATTTGCATCTCTATTCCTGCCCTGAAAATAGGTTCAGGGATACCATATTTCTAGATTCTGTGTGTGTGTGTGTGTGTATGTGTTAATATAGGATACAAGTTTTCCTCTTTCTGATTTACTTCACTCTGTGTAGCAGACTCAAAGTTTATCTCCATCACAAATGATCCAGTTTCATTACTTTTTGTGGCTAATAGTCCATTGTATATAAGTACCACAACTCTTTATCCATTCATCTGCCCAAGAACATCTAGGATGCTTCCATTCTCTGGCTATTGTAAAGAGTGCTGCTATGATAACTGGAGGTACATGTGCCTTTATGAATTATGGTTTTCTCAGGGTATATGCCCACTAGTGGGATTGCTGGGTCATATGGCAGCTTTATTCCTAGTTTTTAAAGAATCTCCATACTGATTTCTCTAGTGGCTGTATCAACTTAAATTCTCAAAAACAATGCAAGAGTGTTCTCTTGCCTTCACATCCTCTCCAGCATTTATTTCTTGTAGATTTTTTTGATGACAGCTATTCTGACCAATGTGAAGTGATACCTCCCTCTAATTTTGATTTGTGTTTCTTTAACAGTGAGCAAAATTGAGTATCTTTTCATGTGTTTGTTGGGCATATGCATGTCTTCTTTGGCGAAATGTCTATTTAAGTCTTCTGCGCAGTTTTCAATGGAGTTGCTTGTTCTTCTGATGTTGACCTGCATGAAATGTTTATACATTACATTTTGTAGATTAATCCCTTGTCAGCTGCTGAATATATTCTGCCATTCTGAGGGTTGTCTTTTCATCTTGTTTATAGTATCCTTTGCTACTCAAAGTTTTAAGTTTAATTCAGTTCAGTTCAGTCACCCAGTCGTGTCCGACACTTTGCGACTGCATGAATCACCGCACACCATCACCAACTCCCAGAGTTCACTCAGATTCATGTCCATCAAGTCAGTAATGCCATCCAGCCATTTCATCCTCTGCCATCCCCTTCTTGTCCTGCCCTCAATCCCTCCCAGTATCAGAGTCTTTTCCAATGAGTCAACTCTTTGCGTGAGGTGGCCAAAATACTGGAGTTTCAGCTTTAGCATCATTCCTTCCAAAGAACACCCAGGGCTGATTTCCTTCAGAATGGATTGGTTGGATCTCCTTGCAGTCCAAGGGACTCTCAAGAGTCTTCTCCAACACCACAGTTCAAAAGCATCAGTTCTTCAGCGCTCAGCCTTCTTCACAGTCCAACTCTCACATCCATACATAACCACAGGAAAAACCATAGCCTTGACTAGACGGACTTTAGTCGGCAAAGTAATGTCTCTGCTTTTGAATATGCTATCTACGTTGGTCATAACTTTTCTTCCAAGGACTAACCGTCTTTTAATTTCATGGCTGCAGTCACCATCTGCAGTGATTTTGGAGGCCAGAAAAATAAAAAGTCTGACACTGTTTCCATTGTTTCCTGATCTATTTCCCATGAAGTGATGGGACTGGATACCATGATCTTAGTTTTCTGAATGTTGAGCATTAAGCCAACTTTTTCACTCTCTTCTTTTACTTTCATCAAGAGGCTTTTTAGTTCCTCTTCACTTTCTGCCATAAGGGTGGTGTCATCTGCATATCTGAGGTTATTGATATTTCTCCCGGCAATCTTAATTCCAGCTTGTGTTTCTTCCAGTCCAGCATTTCTCATGATGCACCTTGCATATAAGTTAAATAAGCAGGTTGACAATATACAGCCTTGATGCACTCCTTTCTCTATTTGGAACCAGTCTGTTGTTCCATATCCAGTTCTAACTGTTGCTTCCTGACCTGGTCATCTGAGTTAAATTCACCCATTCCAGTCCATTTTAGTTCACTGATTCCTAGAATGTCGACATTCACCCTTGCCATCTCTTGTTTGACCACTTCCAATTTGCCTTGATTCATGGACCTGACATTCCAGGTTCCTATGCAATATTGCTCTTTACAACATCAGATCTTGCTTCTCTTACCAGTCACATCCACAACTGGGTATTGTTTTTGCTTAGGCTCTATCCCTTCATTCTTTCTGGAGTTACAGATGAATAGTCAGATGAAGAGGTATATAAAATAAGGTCTGGAAGTGTCCTTTTGGAGTTGGAGGGTACCATCTTCAATTGTGCACAAATCTGGAAACTCTGGAACCTTGTAGTTTGGTGATATTTATGGATGCATCATCACATAGATATGACTGATTATAAATCAATTTCTGGCCCCTCTCTTTTCTCTGGAGAATGAGGCTGAAAGTTCTAAGCTTCTTACCATGACTTGGTCTTTCTGGTGATCTGTTCCCATCATGAGGCTATCCAGAAGCCTAACAAGAGTAGTCACATTAGAACAACAAAAGTTCTTATCACCCAGGAAATTGCAAGGGTTTTAGAATCTGTCAAGAACTGGAGGAAAAGACCAAATACATATTTCATTTTTCATATATTGCATATATATACATATATATACATATTTGGAACTAGTCTGCTGTTCCATGTCCAGTTCTAACTGTTGCTTCCTGACCTGCACACAGATTTCTCAAGAGGCAGGTTAGGTGGTCTGGTATTCCTATCTCTTTCAGAATTTTCCACAGTTTATTGTGATCCACACAGTCAAAGGCTTTGGCATAGTCAATAAAGCAGAAATAGATGTTTTTTTGAAACGCTCTTGCTTTTTCCATGATCCAGCGGATTTTGGCAATTTGATCTCTGGTTCTCCTGCCTTTTCTAAAACCAGCTTGAACATCAGGAAGTTCACGGTTCATGTATTGCTAAAGCCTGGCTTGGAGAATTTTGAGCATTACTTTACTAGCATGTGAGATGAGTGCAATTGTGTGCTGGTTTGAGCATTCTTTGGCATTGCCTTTCTTTGGGATGGGAATGAAAACTGACATTTTCCAGTCCTGTGGCCACTGCTGAGTTTTCCAAATTTGCTGGCATATTGAGGGCAGCACTTTCACAGCATCATCTTTCGGGATTTGAAACAGCTCAATTGGAATTCCATCACCTCCATTAGCTTTGTTCATAGTGATGCTTTCTAAGGCCTACTTGACTTCACATTCCAGGATGTCTGGCTCTAGATGAGTGATCACACCATTGTGATTATCCCAGTCACAAAAATCTTTTTTGTACAGTTCTGTGTATTCTTACCATCTCTTCTTAATATCTTCTGCTTCTGTTAGGTCCATATAATTTCTGTCCTTTATCGAGCACATCTTTGCATGAAATGTTCCCTTGGTATCTCTAATTTTTTTGAAGAGATCTCTAGTATATCCCATTCTGTTCTTTTCCTCTATTTCTTTGCATTGATTGCTGAAGAATGCTTTCTTATCTCCTTGCTATTCTTTGGAACTCTGCATTCAGATGCTTATATCTTTCCTTATCTCCTTGGCTTTTCACTTCTCTTCTTTTCACAGCAATTTGTAAGTCCTCCTCAGACAGCCATTTTGCTTTTTTGCATTTCTTTTCCATGGGGATGGCCTTGATCCCTGTCTTCTGTACAATGTCACGAACCTCATTCCATAGTTCATCAGGCACTCTATCTATCAGATCTAGGCCCTTAAATCTATTTCTCCCTTCCACTGTATAATCATAAGGGATTTGATTTAGGTCATACCTCAATGGTCTATTGGTTTTCCCTGCTTTCTTCAATTTAAGTCTGTATTTGGTAATAAGGAGTTCATGATCTGAGCCACAGTCAGCTCCTGGTCTTGTTTTTGTTGACTGTATAGAGCTTCTCCATCTTTGGTTGCAAAGAATATAATCAATCTGATTTCGGTGTTGACCATCTGGTGATGTCCATGTGTAGAGTCTTCTCTTGTGTTGTTGGAAGAGGGTGTTTGCTATGACCAGTGCATTTTCTTGGCAAAACGCTTTTAGTCTTTGCCCAGCTTCATTCTGCATTCCAAGGCCAAGTTTGCCTCTTACTCCAGGTATTTCTTGACTTCCTACTTTTGCATTCCAGTCCCCTTTAAAGAAAAGGACATATATTTTGGGTGTTAGTTCTAAAAGGTCTTGTAGGTCTTCATAGAACCGTTCAACTTCAGCTTCTTCAGCATTACTGATTGGGGCATAGACTTGAATTACCATGATGTTGAATGGTTTGCCTTGGAGACGAATAGAGATCATTCTGTCATTTTTGAGACTGCATCCAAGTACTGCGTTTCGGACTTTTATTGACCATGATGGCTACTCCATTTCTTCTGAGGGATTCCTGCCGGCAGTAGTAGATATAATGGTCATCTGAGTTAAATTCACTCATTCCAGTCCATTTTAGTTCTCTGATTCCTAGAATGTTGACATTCACTCTTGCCATCTCTTGTTTGACCACTTCCAATTTGCCTTGATTCATGGACCTGACATTCCAGGTTCCTATGCAATATTGCTCTTTACAGCATCAGACCTTGCTTCTATCACCAGTCACATCCACAGCCAGGTGTTGTTTTTGCTTTGGCTCCATCCCTTCATTCTTTCTAGAGTCATTTTTCCATTGATCTCCAGTAGCATATTGGGCACCTACTGACCTGAGGATTTCCTCTTTCAGTATCCTATCATTTTGCCTTTTCATACTGTTCATGGGGTTCTCAAGGCAAGAATACTGTAGTAGTTTGCCATTCCCTTCTCCAGTGGACCACATTCTGTCAGACCTCTCCACCGTAACCCGCCCATCTTGGGTTACCCCATGGGCATGGCTTAGTTTCACTGAGTTAGCAAGCCTGTGGTCCTAGTGTGATTAGATTGACTAGTTTTCTGTGAGTATAGTTTCAGTGTGTTTGCCCTCTGATGCCCTCTTGCAACACCTACCATCTTACTTGGATTTCTCTTACCTTGGGCATGGGGTATCTCTTCATGGCTGCTCCAGCGAAGCACAGCTGCTGCTCCTTACCTTGGACGAGGGGTATCTCCTCACCACCACCCTTCGTGACCTTCAACGTGGGATGGCTCCTCTAGGTTTAATTAGGTTCCATTCAAAAAACTTTTTTTGGTCTTTATTTCCCTTACTGTCAGAGGTGGGTCAAAAAGTGTTCTGCCTATGTTTTCCTCTAAGTGTTTTACAGTGTCTGATCTTACATTTAGGTCTCTAATCCATTTCAAGTTTATTTTTGTGTACGGTGTTAGGGAGTGTTCTAATTCCATTCTTTTCCATGTAGCTGTCTAGTTTTCCCAGCACCAATTATTGAAGAGACTATCTTTTCTCTATTGTATATTCTTGCCTCCTTGTCAAAGATAAGGTGTGTGGGTTTGTCTCTGGACTTTCTATCTTGTTTCATTGATCTATGTTTCTGTTTCTGTGCCAGTACTATATTGTCTTGATTACTGTAGTTTTTCAGTATATTCTGAAGTATGGAAGGTTTATTCCTCCAGATCTGATTTCCTTTCTCAAGATTTCTGTTGCTATTCAGGGTCTTTTGTGCTTCCAAAGAAAGTGTAAAGTTTTTTGTTCGGTGAAAAATGTTTTTTTTTATTTGATAAAGATTTTATTGAATTTGTAGATTGCTCTGGGCAATATTCTTTAGTCATTTTCACAACAGTAGTTCTTCTAATCCAAGAAAATGATATATCTGGAATTCTTTGTTATATTGAGGACACAAGAAATATATACTCAAATAAGATTTTGAGTTCAGTGAACTCAGAGAACACATTTGATTGAATTTTTGAATGCTTGAAAGAATGTGTTCTTCAAGCTAGAGTGACTCAAAAGAAATTTATCCCAGAGGAGCGGAAACTACACTTGGGGAGAAAAAATGGCCAATTAACCTAATAATTGTAAGTGTGCAATGGGGGGAAAAAAGTGAAAACTAAGTTCAAATGACTTGTTCTGACTATGTCCATCTTGGAGGATAATCAGGGGATGGAATTAAGAAGGGATTTCCATAGTAGATTATTGAAGTGAGAAGAAAAGTGTTCATTATGATCTGATCTGTTGAAGAATTGCTGGATAAGGCCCTAATTTATTACTTCATCATTCAGTTTAGATAGTAGATCATGTAGCTGCTCACATTGTTTACTTCCCCAACATCTGCATAACTTTTATAAACAATCTTGAACTGGAAATGAGCATACATATGATGTCTTACTGATCTTAATGATGTGTGTATGTTAAGATTTGTAATAATTACTTGTAGAAGACTACAATTTAGATTATTACCCCACCTGACCTAGTTAGATTAGGACTATTTAGAGGAGCTAAAGGAAAAGGACCAGTAGTCTCCTCTCAGTCCTCTTATTTTATTCCTCATATATTTCTTTTTTATATATTTTAATATTTGTCTTATTATATTTTAATATTTGTCTTCTCTGGTTTCATAAACCAACATTCAATGTAAATAGCTCCAAAATATCTGCTGATAGCCTGAGCTTTCTCTTCAGACTTGGCTTGAATTTTAACTGTTTTTGTTTCCTTAGACTACACATCCTTGACTCATCAAGCTTATCATGTACAAATCAAAAAGTGCTACATTTTCCACAGAACCAAGTCCCTCAGTCCTTGCTTTCCAGCTTTTATTTACAGTTCCCACTAGACTTCCAGTTCTTGAGAGCAGTCTTAGTCAACTTGACTTTTTAATCTTCTACATTCTAGTCAGAGCCAGTACATAGCTTCTTCTTCAGTAATCCTTCTGGAATACTTCTTTCCACTACTATAGTTATTGTTCTTATAAAGGATGTAATTCCCTTTGCAATGACTACTTTATTAAGTTTCCAACTGGCCTTCTTGCCTCTTTTCTTTTTCCACTGAAGCCCATGACTAATCTTCTTAAAAGAGAGGCCAAATTATATATCCATGCTCAATTAACTTCTGTGACTCATTTTTGTATGCCAAATTAATTATAAATTTATTAACCAGGCACTTAAACCCCTCAGTAAATCCCCAGCCTACTTTTCCAGCATTGCCACTCTGTCACTATTGTTTAAATGAACCATATCCTCCAATCAAAATTAACTTCTACTGTTTCTCAAAAATTTTCATGCTGTTTTCCTTTTTTTTTTGCCCATATTGTTTTACTACTATGGTACTTTTTCCACTAGTAGATGTAGTAATTACAATTATTATTGTAACTGCTAATAAGAACTAAACCTTGATTGAACATTTAAAATATAAAAAGGGCTGTGCTACATTCTTTATAAATGTTTCTCATTTAAACTTCATAGCATCTCTGTATTAAATGCTACTGTCTCCATCATATGCATCATATAATGGAGGTTTATAAACACTATATTACTTGCTTAGTTCATTACATCAATGGTAGAATTAGTCATCCAATTTAGGAATGCTGAGGTCAGGACAACTAAAGTCTACCTTCTTAATACAAATCCAGAGAGAGGATGGAATTCAACTTGCCTGTCATTTCAAGTGTTACTTTTTTAGTTGAGACTTCCTGGTCTTTGTTTCTTTCTTTCCTTATTTTCCCCCTTCTCTCTGTCCAACTGTCTCTCTCTCTTTTAAAAAATTATGAATAGCTTCTTTTTTAAATCACTAAACCCACACTCCAACAAAACATTTTTATTGTTCTTCTTATGTAAAAAAAAAAAAACTTTCTATAATTTGCTTTATAAAAATATGATAATTGTCCAACATCCAAGATTTATAATTTAAGCAGCTTAAACAAAAGATTATTTCTGTCTTCTAAGACATATAGCCAATAGCATATATGTATATAGTGGGTGCTCAATAAATAACTGTTGAATTGGTTTCAAGAGTTCTCCAGAGGTAGAACTGTGCTAAGTACAAATTCTTTTGAGATAATTTTATAACCCAGATCTTCTGTTCATTTATAATTTCAATATTTCTGTGATTTATCAGAATCACCCATGTATGCTTAAAGGACATATGTTCCTGAGCACTATGGGAGATACTCGTGCAAAATGTGAAATTGTGCCTTTTTTTCCCCTTTGAAAATCTGCTATTTCTGAACAAAAATAATGAACTTTCCATGACAAATCCATAAGAAAACATGTAACAAAAGTAGAAGCTATAACTATTAATCTAAGGGATGATTCAAAACAGTAAGAACCTGAATTGAACTGTAGTTACTTAATGCCAGATATTCTTGCTCTTGAACACTGTGAGCTTCTAGATATTCAAGCTGGACTTTTCCTCTAGAAAAGGCAGAGGAAGCAGAGATAAAATTGCCAACATCTGCTGGATCATTAAAAAAAGCAAGAGAGTTCCAGAAAAACAGCTACTTCTTCTTTATTGACTAGCCTAAGCCTTTGACTGTGTGGATCACAATAAACTATGGAAAATTCTGAAGAGATGGGACCACCAAATCACCTTACTTGCCTCCTGGGAAATCTGTATGCAGGTCAGGAAGCAACAGTTAGAACTGGACATGGAACAACAGACTGGTTCCAATTTGGGAAAGAAGTACATCAAGGCTTTATATCATCACCTTGTTTATTTAACTTATATGCAAAGTACATCATAAGAAATGCTGGGCTAGATGAATTACAGCTGGTATCAAGATTGCCAGGAGAAATATCAATAACCTCAGATATGCAGATGTCACTACTCTTATGACAGAAAGTGAAAAAAAAAAACAAAAAAAACTAAAAAGCCTCTTGATGAAAGTGAAATAGGAGCATGAAAAAGCTGGCTTAAAATGCAACATTCAGAAAACAAAGATCATGGCATCCAGTCCCATCAATTCAGTTCAGTTCAGTTGCTCTGTCATGTCTGACTCTTTGTGACCCCATGAATCGCAGAATACCAGGCCTCCCTGTCAATCACCAACTCCTGGAGTTCACTCAGACTCATGTCCATTGAGTCAGTGATGCCATCCAGCCATCTCATCCTCTGTCGTCCCCTTCTCCTCCTGCCCCCAATCCCTCCCAGCATCACAGTCTTTTCCAATGAGTCAACTCTTTGCATGAGATGGCCAAAGTACTGGAGTTTCAGCTTTAGCATCATTCCTTCCAAAGAACACCCAGGGCTGATCTCCTTCAGAATGGACTAGTTGGATCTCCTGCAGTCCAAGGGACTCTCAAGAGTCTTCTCCAACACCACAGTTCAAAAGCATCAATTCTTCAGTGCTCAGCCTTCTTCACAGTCCAACTCTCACATCCATACATGACCACAGGAAAAACCATAGCCTTGAGTAGATGGACCTTAGTTGGCAAAGTAATGTCTCTGCTTTTGAATATGCTATCTAGGTTGGTCATAACTTTTCTTCCAAGGAGTAAGCGTCTTTTAATTTCATGGCTGCAGTCACCATCTGCAGTGATTTTGGAGCCCCCCAAAATAAAGTCTGACACTGTTTCCACTGTTTCCCCATCTATTTCCCATGAAGTAATGGGACCAGATGCCATGATCTTCGTTTTCTGAATGTTGAGCTTTAAGCCAACTTTCTCACTCTCCTCTTTCACTTTTATCAAGAGGCTTTTTAGTTCCTCTTCACTTTCTGCCATAAGAGTGGTGTCATCTGCATATCTGAGGTTATTGATATTTCTCCTGGCAATCTTGATTCCAGCTTGTGTTTCTTCCAGTCCAGCGTTCCTAATGATGTACTCTGCATATAAGTTAAATAAGCAGAGTGACAATATACAACCTTGATGTACTCCTTTTCCTATTTGGAACCAGTTTGTTGTTCCATGTCCAGTTCTAACTGTTGCTTCCTGACCTGCACACAGATTTCTCAAGAAGCAGGTCAGATGGTCTGGTATTCCCATCTCTTTCAGAATTTTCCACAGTTTATTGTGATCCACACAGTCAAAGGCTTTGGCATAGTCATGTCCCATATCCCCATCACTTCATGGCAAATAGATGGGAAACAGTGGAAATAGTGAGAGACTTTATTTTCCTGTGCTCCAAAATCACTGCAGATGGTGACTAAAGCCATGAAATTAAAAGATACTTTCTCCTTGGAAGAAAAGCTATGACCAACCTAGAGAGCATTATTTAAAAGCAGAGATATTACTTTGCCAACAAAGATCTGTCTAGTCAAAACTATGGTTTTTCCTGTAGTCATGTATGAATGTGAGTTGGACTATAAAGAAAGCTGAGCATCAAAGAATTGATGCTTTTAAAATGTGGTGTTGAAAAAGACTCTTGAGAGTCACTTGGATTGCAAGGAGATCCAACCAGTCCATCCTAAAGGAAATCAGTCCTCAATATTTATTGGAGGGACTCATGCTAAAGCTGAAACTCCAATACTTTGGCCACCTGGTGTGAAGAACTGACTCCTTGGAAAAGATGCTCATCCTGGGAAAGATTGAAGGTGGGAGGGAGGAGAAGGGGACGACAGAGAGTGAGATGGTTGGATGGCATCACTGACTTGATGGATATGAGTTTGAGTAGACTCTGGGGGTTGGTGATGGACAGAGAAGCCTGGCATGCTGTAGTCCCTGGGGTCACAAATAGTCAAACATGAATTACCGGGAACCAGCATGAGGAATTCCACCCATGACAAGGTCATGTGGCAGAGCTCTGATGGCAAGGCTAATCAGACCTCAGGTTTTCCCCCTGGAATTTCCTGAGCATCCATCCCCCCCAAAAATAAGAATCTGCTGGCCTTTGTACTCTGCTTTTCCACTCTTCTGATATTCTCTGGAAAAAGTCAACTCAGGGCTTTAGTCTTCTGCATTTGAAAGGGATGTTTCAGTTAAACCCCCTCTGATAACTCTCTAGCTTTCCTAACAGGTTCCCGGACCTCTTACAGCTTGTGAATTCCTTACAGCCCCCCAACCTGGAGAGGCACAAAGCTTAAAATCATCTTAAAGATATAGAGCCTTTTCTAAAGAGTTAAAAATTATATTGGTGGAGGGTTTTCACTGTTGACTCAATGACTGCTGCCAGGCCTTCATATTCTTTATCTTTTAGGCACCTGGGAGGATGTTAATCAATGTAAACGGGATATGGAAAAAGACATATAGTAGTTTTGATGTTAGCAACACTAGACTTTTGAATTAATTACTTCTTTTTGTTATATATCACTGCACTCCTCTTGTGTCCTTGCTATGTAAGAATGTAACTTTATTTAGTGCTTTCTGAGAATGGCACCAGACATTGGGAAGATCAACACAAATAAGTCTTCTGGTCGACAAACCCTTATCAGAAAAAAGGCTGTAAAATGTTAATTGGCCCTTTTGGCCAGAGATGATGTAAATCACCTAAGACTTGTGTATACAATTAGGTATGCAGAGAGAAAAGCCTGGTTTTGATAAGAGTCTGGACTGCTAATGCTGCATAACTTTGTGTTACCCATTGATCTCCATGTTTTATCAAAAGTATAAAAGGCCTTCTGAACAATAGAGGATGGAGCCAGTTGCTGGACTGGTTTCCCCCATGTCTCCTCTTTACTCTAATTTCAGGCTGAATTCCCATCTGGAGCAGGGCGGCTCATTGTTTACTTACTTGCTCTGGCTTTTAAGACCCACAGGAAAGGGAGCCTAAGGAGGGGCACCCTTAGATATTCAAGTGGGCACCGGTGGCCCAACATAGATAGTGCAAGCTCCTTGTCCAGAACTTTATTGGCCTTCCCCATAAGCCAAGTTATTCAGCCTTCTTTCTCCACTTAATTTTCCTACTACACTATTTCTTCCTAATCTAATCTTATATTAATAAATAAATAAGTTTTCCTTGCCAACGCCGTCCCCGCTTCAAATTCCCTGGATCCACCGGGGCTGGACCCCGGCAATGAGTGAGCAACTGAACTGAACTGATTCTTGCTCAAATATAGGAGCATATAAATTGCTAATATATAATGTTTTAAAACTTTTAATGGACTATGCTATAATATCTGATAAGTACTTCTTACATATTTGACTGGAAGACCAAAGTGGAGAAAATACAGAGATGCTAATGAGACAGACATATGAAATAAAAGCCATTCTAGTATAATGTTAGTGATAGTGAAGTCGTTCAGTCATCTCCGACTCTTTGCGACCCCATGGACTGTAGCCTACCAGGTTCCTCCATCCATGGGATTTTTGCAGGCAGGAATACTGGAGTGGGTTACCATTTTCTTCTCCAGGAGATTTTCCCAGCCCAGGGATTAAACCCAGATCTCCTGTATTGTAGGCAGATGCTTTACTGTCTGAGCCATCAGGGAAGCAGCTCATTCTTAGCATTCATCATTTATTATTCCAGTACCCTGCAACTTAGGTCATAAGAAGGAGACCTAGATACTGCTAAGAAGCTGGCCTCTTGAAACATAAATTCAACACAAAGATCTTCCAAGAATTTCGTAAACTTTCTTACAGAAAACCCGGGTAAAGTTGCACAGGTTTCCCCCCACATCCACCGGGGTTTTTCAAATGGCAGGTACTTCTATATTGTCATGAGTAGCCTTTATAATGGAATGAATTCCTTAAAAAACAAAGAAGCAAACACATAATCCCTCATCATTTTTCTTATCTCTCCTAAAACTGATTGAGAAATTACTGAAAATAGATGCTAACTATACAGACAGTGACTGTTTTAAAAGTAACACAATGATGTTAAGGTTAGGAAATGAAGTTTGAAAAACTGCAAAGGACAATTATGACCCAGCAATCCCACTGCTGGGCATACACACCGAGGAAACCAGAATTGAAAGAGACACATGTACCCCAATGCTCATCGCAGCACTGTTTATAATAGCCAGGACATGGGAACAACCTAGATGTCCATCAGCAGATAAATGGATAAGAAAGCTGTGGTACATATACACAATGGAGCATTACTCAGCCATTAAAAAGAATACATTTGAATCAGTTCAAATGAGATGGATGAAACTGGAGCTGATTATACAGAGTGAAGTAAGCCAGAAAGAAAAGCACCAATACAGTATACTAACACATATATATATGGAATTTAGAAAGATGGCAATGATGACCCTGTATGCAAGACAGCAAAAGAGACACAGATGTGTAGAGTCCAACTTTTGGACTCAGAGGGAGAGGGTGGGATGATTTGGGAGAATGGCATTGAAACATGTAAACTATCATGTAAGAAACGAATCGCCAGTCTATGTCCGATGCAGGGTACAGGATGCTTGGGGCTGGTGCACGGGAATGACCCAGAGAGATGTTATGGGGAGGGAGGTGGGAGGGGGATTCATGTTTGGGAACGCACGAACACCTGTGGTGGATTCATGTCAATGTATGGCAAAACCAATACAGTATTGTAAAGTAAAATAAAGTAAAAATAAAAATTAAAAAAATATATATAAAATAGATAATTCAAAGTTCTTAAAGAAATAAGGAGACCATTTACATCTGATAACTGAATTATCCTATCACAAAGCAAGTAATGTTTTTCCTTAATGTTAATATTTATGTGCTCATACACAACTTCAGTGGAGTCTAATGTTTTCTTGATATAAGAATGACTTATTATATGTTTGGAGAAGGAAATGGCAACCCACTCCAGTGTTCTTGCTTGGAGAATCCCAGGGACGGGGGAGCCTGGTGGGCTCCCGTCTATGGGGTCACACAGAGTCGGATATGACTGAAGTGACTTAGCAGCAGTAGCAGTATTATATGTTAAATTTATTCTCAGATATTTTATATTCTTTAGCATTGTGAAATAAAAATTTTACATCTTTCATTTTTAACTGATAATTATAGAAATATAGTAATATATAGTAACTTTTCAACCAGATATCATGAAAATAACCTATTTTTATATAGACTTTCTAAGTATTTCAATGTTTTTCTCAGAAATAGTCATTTGATCTTTTTCTCCTTGTGTGTGTTTTCTTATTAAATGATGCATATAATTTAATTAGGTTATTAGATGATTTAATTATTCAATAATTGATGCAGAATTATATTACATATGGCCTTCTCTCATAGCTCAATTGGTAAAGAATCAGCCTGCAATGCAGGAGACCAATCCTTCCATTCAATCCCTGGGTTGGGAAGATCCCCTGCAGAAAAGAAAGGCTACCTACTCTAGTATTCTGGCCTGGAGAATTCCATGGACTCTATAGTCCATGGAGAGACAAAGAGTTGGACACGAGTGACTGAGTTTCATTTCATTGTTTCATTTCACTCTTAATTTTCAGTAATTGGTGTAGAATTATGGCAATCCACTCCAGTACTCTTGCCTGGAAAATCCCATAGATGGAGGAGCCTGGTAGGCTGCAGTCCATGGGGTCGCTAAGAGTCGGACACGACTTCACTTTCACTTTCACTTTTCACTTTCACGCATTGGAGAAGGAAATGGCAACCCACTCCAGTGTTCCTGCCTGGAGAATCACAGGGACTGGGGAGCCTGGTGGGCTGCCATCTATGGGGTCACACAGAGTTGGACATGACTGAAGCGACTTAGCAGCAGCAGCATGTTACCTAATAGTATAATAAAAACCAATTGTGATTGCTTTCCTGATTTTATTGGATTTACTTTTAAGTTTATTCAGAAATGTTTTTACTTATAATTTATAAATGCAAAACTATGTTTTATATGTTCTATGCTATTTACAAAATAAGAATCATTTGGTATACATATTTGGGAAAAATGTCATTTTCTATGCTGGTGTACATTTAAAGTAGAACAGATATTATGTATACTTTGGAAAATTGGTAGTTGAGGATAATAAAATCAGCATTTCTTTGTATTTTTAAATAGCTTTTTGAGGTATAAATTGATACATAATAAGCAGCTGTGTTTATGTATTACCCTGCAGATGAACATTATAATCATTTTCAGATTTTGGTTATCATACACTTTAGCATTTAATAACGTGTTAACAACACACACGTTTGTTGCTGTTCAGTCACCAAGTCTTGTTCAACTCTTCACCACTCAATGGACTGTAGCATGCCAGGCTTCCCTGTCCCTCATGACCTCCCGGAGTTTGCCCAAGTTCATGTCCATTGCCTACACGTGTATATATATTACCTAAATAGTAATCACAATAAAGGTAAAGAAAATTCCCATCACTTTCCAAAGTGTCCTTCCAGCCTACTACCAGCTCCTCTCATCTCAATCCTCAGGTAATAATTGATCTTCTCATCGTCACTATAGTTTAGTTTGAATTTTCTAGAGTTTTATATCAGTGAATCATTTAGTATGTACTCTGTTCATCTGGATTCTTTCACTTGGCATATTTTATGTTGCAATTTATTCTTGTTGTTTTTTGTATCAATAGATCATTCTTTTATATTGCTAAGTAACGTTGCATTGTGTGCATATACCATTATTTGTGCATCCCTTACCTTGTGACTGGACGTTTGAAATGTGATAAAATAAAATTTACATTTTGTGGCAAGACAAGAAATATTTAAATATAAAAAAAATTTATTTGGACCTTTGTGCCTCCTCCCTCCATTTTAGTGTGTATTGTGCATCTGCATTAATCAGCTCTCCTTTTTAATCTAATTAAGAATTACAACTCCTTAGGAGATGACCTTAACCCACTACTTCATAAATTTAATTCTTGATTTTGTTAATTTCCAATAATGCTATTTAATGTTCAGCATTCTGTCTCAAAAATTTATGTAACTGTGCTTTGAACTTTAATGGGAAGCATAGTTCTCAGAGATTTTTAGATATATGTTTTTATTTTTCCTGGATATGGAATGTCTTGATTATATGGTAGGTATATATCTAATTTTTAAGAAAATGATAAACTATTTCCAAACTGGTTCAATATGTGGGAAACAGTTGTACTAATGGCTTTAATATCTGTGTCAGTTCATTCTATTACCTGCATCAGCTCTGTGTGTTTTTTGATTCATTAACTTTTCTCTTCAGTATAGGCCTTATTGTCCTGATGATTTTTTATTGGGGACCAGAAGCTATCTGTTAGTCTCAGGCTATCAGTAGCCAGTGTTGTGACTGGACTTGCTCTTTTGGTCTCTTTGCACTATCCCAAGATGTCCTCAGGAGTAAACATCAGGAAAATCTGAAAACACAAAACAAGTTTATTAGTTATTATTTATGAATTTTAGAAATTGTATGGCACAATTGGGGCTATACTGTTAAGTCCAGGGGATGGGGAGATGGGCAAAAGAGAGAGAGAACTCCAGTGAATACACATACAGGCATAGGGGTTTTCTTTTATTGGGAACAAGAGCAAGGGCCTAGGATTTTGTAGGCTAACTCTTTATTCAGTTCAGTTAAGTTACTCGCTTGTGTCCAGTTCTTAGTGATCCCATGGATTTCAGCATGCCAGGCTTCCCTGTCCATCACCAATTCCTAGAGTTTATTCAAACTTATGTTCACTGAGTTAGTGATGCCATCCAACTATCTCATCCTCTGCCATTCCCTTCTCCTCCTACCTTCAATCTTTCCCAACATCAGGGTCTTTTCAGAGGAGTTAGTTCTTCCCATCAGGTGGCTAAAATATTGGAGTTTAAGCTTCAGCACCAGTTCTTTCATTGAATGTTCAGGACTGATTTCTTTTAGGATGGACTGGTTGGATATTCTTGCAGTCCAAGGTGCTCTCAAGATTATTCTCCACACCTCAATTCAAAACTATCAATACTTCAGCGCTCAGCTTTCTTTATAGTCCAACTCTCACATCTATATGTGACTATCAGAAAAACCATAGCTTTGACTAGACAAACCTTTGTTGGCAAAGTAATGTCTCTGCTTTTGAATATGCTTTCTACGTTGGTCATAATTTTTCTTCCAAGGAGCAAGTGTCTTTTAATTTCATGGCTGAAGTCACCATCTGCAGTGATTTTGGGACACAAAAAAATAAAATCTCTCACTGTTTCCACTGTTTCCCCATTTATCTGCCACGAAGTGATGGGACCAGATGCCATATTAGTTCTCTGAATGTTGAGTTTCAAGGCAACTTTTTCACTCTCCTCTTTCACTTTCATCAATATGCTCTTTAGTTCTTCACTTTCTGCCATCAGGGTGGTGGTATCTGCATACCTGAAGTTATTGATATTTCTTCCAGCAATCTTGATTCCAGCTTGTGCTTCATCCAGCCCAGTGTTTCTCATGATGTACCCTGCATATAAGTTAAATAAGCAGGGTAACACTTATTTTACATATAAGTTAAATATACAGCCTTGACATACTCCTTTCCAGAATGGAACCAGTCTGCTCTTCCATGTCCAGTTCTAACTGTTGCTTCCTGACTTGCATACAGATTTCTCAAGTGTCAGGTCAGGTCATCTGATATTCCCATTTCTTTAAGAATTTTCCAGTTTGTTGCAATCCACGGTAAGGATTTGGAATTCTCAATAAAACAGAAGTAGATATTTTTCTGGAACTCTTTTGCTAGTTTGATGATGCAACAGAAGGTGGCAATTCAATCCCTGGTTCCTCTGCTTTTCTAAATCCAGCTTGAATATCTGGAAGTTCAAGGTTCACATACTATTGAAACCTGATTTGGAGAATTTTGAGCATTACTTTGCTATCGTGTGAGATGAGTGCAGTTGTGTGGGAGTCTGAGCATTCTTTGGCATTGTCTTTCTCTGGGATTGGAATGAAAACTGACCTTTTCCAGTCCTGTGGCCACTGCTGAGTTTTCCAAATTTGCTGGCATATTGAGTGCAGCACTTTCACAGCATCATCTTTCAGGATTTAAAATAGCTCAACTGGAATTCCATCACCTCCACTAGCTTTGTTCATAGTGATGCTTCTTAAGGCCCACTTGACATCATATTCCAGAATGTCTGGCTCTAGGTGAGTGATCACACCATCATGATTATCCGGGTCGTGAAGATCTTTTTTGTATAGTTCTGTGTATTCTTGCCATTTCTTCTTAATATCGTCTGCTTCTGCTAGGTCCATACCATTTCTGTTCTTTATTGAGCCCATCTTTGCATGACTTCCCCATTCTATTGTTTTCCTCTTTTTCTTTGCACTGATCACTGAGGAGGCTTTCTTATCTCTCCTTGCTCTTCTTTGGAACTCTGCATTCAAATGGTATATCTTTCCTTTTCTCCTTTGCCTCTTGCTTCTCTTCTTTTCTCAGCCATTTGTAAGGCCTCCTCAGATAACCCTTTTGTTTTTTCTCATTTCTTTTTCTTGGGCATGGTCTTGATCCCTGCCTTCTGTACAATGTCAAGAACCTCTGTCCATAGTTCTTCAGGTAGTTTGTCTATCAGATCTAATCCATTGAATCTATTTATCACTTCTACTGTATAATCATTAGGGATTTGATTTAGGTCATACCTGAATGGTCTAGTGGTTTTCCCTACTGTCTTCAAATTAAGTCTCATTCATGATCTGAGCCACAGTCAGCTCCTGGTCTTGTTTTTGCTGACTTTATAGAGCTTCTCCATCTTTGGCTGCAAAAAATATAATCAAGCTGATTTCGGTGTTGGCCATCTGGTGATGTCCATGTGTAGAGTCTTCTCGTGTGCTGTTGGAAGAGGTGTTTGCTATGACCATTGTGTTCTCTTGGCAAAACTCTATTAACCTCTGCTGTGCATGATTCTGTACTATAAGACCAAATTTGCCTGTTACTCCAGGTGTTTCTTGACTTCCTACTTTTGTATTCCAGTCCCTGATAATGAAAAGGACATCTTTTTTGGGTTATTGAAGGTCTTGTAGGTCTTCATAGAATGGTTCAACTTCAGCTTCTTCAGCATTATTGGTCGAGACATAGAATTGGATTACAGTGATATTGAAAGGTTAATCTTGAAAACAAACAGAGATCATTCAGTCCTATTTGAGATTACATCCAAGTACTGCCTTTCAGACTCTTTGTTGACTACGATGGCTACACCATTTCTTTTAAGGGATTCTTGCCAACAGTAATAGATATAATGGCCATCTGAGTTATTTCACTCATTTCAGTCCATTTTAATTCACAGTTTCCTAAAAGGTCTTTCTTCACACTTGCCATCTCCTGTTTGACCACTTCCAATTTCCCTTGATTCATGGACCTAATATTCCAGGTTCCTATGCAATATTGCTCTTTATAGCATCAAACTTTACTTCCATCACCAGTCATATCCTCAACTGGGTGTTGTTTGTGCTTTGGCTCCATCTCCTTATTCTTTTTAGAGTTATTTCTCCACTATCTCCAGTAGCATATTGGGCACCTATCGACCTGTGGAATTCATCTTTCAGTGTCTTATCTTTTTGCCTTTTCATACTGTTCATGGGGTTCTCAAGGCAAGAATAATGAAGTGGTTTGCCATTCCCTTCTCCTGTCAACCATGTTTTGTAAGAACCTTCCACCATGATTCTTCTGTCCTGGATGGTCTTACATGGCATGGCTCATAGTTTCATTGAGTGGTCCATGTGGTCAGATTGAGTGGCCCAAGGCTGTGGTCCATGTGATCAGATTGGTTAGTTTTCTGAGATTGTGGTTTTCAGCCTGTCTGCCCTCTGATGGAGAAGGATAAGAGGCTTATGGAAGCTTCCTGATGGGAGAGACTGACTGAGGGGGAAACTAATGTCTTCTGCATTGCAGTAGATTCTTTACTACCTGAGCCACAAGGAAAGTCCCAATTAACTGCATTCAGCTGTCTTTCTATTTATTTTTTTGGTCATGCCTCATGGGATCTTAGTTCCCAGACCAGAGATCGAACCTGTACCCCTACACTGGAAGCATGGAGTCTTAACCCCTGGACCACCGGGAAGTCCCACTCTTTATTGGTGAATTTGAAAGTATAAGAGCAGGAATTTAAAACACAGGAAGAGAAAAAAAAAATCAAGGGATTCTAATCAGTATATTATATATAAATGAAGCAGAATCTCTAAAAGAAATGAGCCTGGGAAAGTGCAGGAGCACGGTTGTGGCTGGTAATGTGTTTATTACAAATAGTCTTCTTTGAAGTGGAAGCTTAATTGAAATGGCTACTTCAACAATCAAAGCTCAAATTAAGCACTTCAAAACCAAAATAAAAGTTAAATTTCAGGGCTTACACTATGTTACACAATGTAAATTTTCATTTATTGGGTTCTGGATATTTTTGTAATTTGTGTATTGTTTTGAGCCTTGTTCTAGGAAACAGATAAGCCACTTGGAAATGGTTTGATACTTCTAAATCTAAGATAATTTAAAAATTGCTGTACATTTATTTTTCTTTGAATACTTCTTAGGAAATTGTCTAGTTTATAGAGGTTAATTTGACTGTGTGGATCACAATAAACTGTGGAAAATTCTGAGACAGATGGGAATACCAGACCACCTCACCTGCCTCTTGAGAAATCTGTATGGAGGTCAGGAAGCTACAGTTAGAACTGGACATGGAACAACAGACTGGTTCCAAATAGGAAAAGGAGTGTGTCAAGGCTGTATATTGTCACCCTGCTTATTTAGCTTCTATGCAGAGTACATCACGAGAAATGCTGGGCTGGAAGAAACACAAGCTGGAATCAAGATTGCCAGGAGAAATATCAATAACCTCACATGTGCAGACGACATACCCTTATGGCAGAAAGTGAAGAGGAACTAAAAAGCCTCTTGATGAAAGTGAAAGAGGAGAGTGAAAAAGTTGGCTTAAAGCTCAACATTCAGAAAATGAAGATCATGGCATCCGGTTCCATCACTTCATGGGAAATAGATGGGAAAACAGTGGAAACAGTGTCAGACTTTATTTTTTTTGGGGGGGGGGCTCCAAAATCACTGCAGATGGTGACTGCAGCCATGAAATTAAAAGACGCTTACTCCTTGGAAAAAAAGTTATGACCAACCTAGATAGCATATTCAAAAGCACACACATTACTTTGCCGACTAACGTCCATCTAGTCAAGGCTATGGTTTTTCCAGTGGTCGTGCATGGATGTGAGAGGTGTATTGTGAAGAAGGCTGAGCGCCGAAGAATTGATGCATTTGAACTGTGGTGTTGGAGAAGACTCTTGAGAGTCCCTTGGACTGCAAGGAGATCCAACCAGTCCATTCTGAAGGAGATCAGCCCTGGGATTTCTTTGGAAGGAATGATGCTAAAGCTGAAATTCCAGTACTCTGGCCACCTCATGCAAAGAGTTGACTCATTGGAAAAGCCTTTGATGCTGGGAGGGATTGGGGGCAGGAGGAAAAGGGGACGACAGAGGATGAGATGGCTGGATTGCATCACTGACTTGATGGATGTGAGTCTGAGTGAACTCCAGGAGTTGGTGATGGACAAGGAGGCCTGGCATGCTGCAATTCATGGAGTCGCAAACAGTCAGACATGACTGAGTGATTGAACTGAACTGAACTCATTTCTTAGATTTAAATTTACATAGTTATTTTTATTCCTTGTTTATATTTTTGACATATAAGATAGTGAATCATTTATTATTCTAAATTTCAGATATGTGGACTCTAAGTATACCAAACTAATGTTGTTCATGTACCAGTTTCTCTTCTGGTTTCTGTAACTTCCAACAGTTAGAAATAGTTGATAACTGGATGTTTAAGACTAAATTCTTTCATAAAGACACAGATGATGAACTTGTTTTATACAATTAGGAAAGTTTCAGCTACCATCCTTCTGATTCTGTAGGTGGCACAGCTTGCTTCATGAGAAGCAGCTGAGGCAATGTCTAAAGGCAGGATTCAGCTAATCTTACAATGAATGTAAGGCTTCTAAAATACTTCAGTATCATTACTGGCCCTTACAACAAGCCTTGGATTTATTTTCAAAGTACATAGACTACAGTGTTTGTTAGAATCTTATGCACAGTTTATTCAATAGTAGAATGCATTCATATTATATTTCCAGCCACTCCATATATCTAGTTTGCTAATTAAAAAATCCTACAGTGATGATGACTGGAATTAAAGGAAGCTGAAGAATTTATGATAGCTACTTCTGCATTAATATTGTTTTTATCAAATCATAACCAACCATATCATGAGTATTCATATATCTCAGTTAATACATCTCAATATAATATATTTCAATGAAAGCAAAGAAAGCAAATAAAAAACTGATTATAGAGTAAATCATTCCATCCCAACACTCCCTTACACATTGCACTTTCTATATTGAAGCATATTATAGATCACATTTTACATGTATTTCTCCTACTTTTATTCAATATCTTATGCAAAATAAAAACAGTTGCTCACTCCTGGGTTCTAAAAAGGTTAAATCATTGGATACTGCAGTCACCTACCTATAGTACACCCTGAAAGGAATTCAGGGGAAAACAAACCAACAAACAGAACAGGGTATGGCAATCTGTGTTTTGGAAAAACAGGCCCTCATAGAGTTATGTATATATTTTAGGAAACATTTAAATAAACAAAGATATTTGTATCTTTCTCATCTATAGAAAAGCCATAAAATCTTTCTCTTTCTGATTTACTTCATTTTGTATTATAGGCTCTAGCTTCATTTACCTCACTAGAACTGACTTGAATGCATTCCATTTTATAGCTGAGTAGCATTCCATTTTATAGCTGAGTAATATTCAATTGTGTATATGTACCACAATTTCTGTATCTATTTATCTGTCAATGGACATCTAGGTTGCTTCCAAGTCCTAGCTATTGTAAAAAGTGCTGCTACAGACACTGTGGTGCATATGTCTCTTTCAGTTATTATTTTCTGAGTATATGCCCAGTAATGCAATTGTTCAGTCATGCATAAGTTCTAGATCTATTTTTTAAAGGAATTTCCATGCAGGTCTCCACAGTGGATGTATCAAATAATGCATGCATATGGAATCTGCAAGATGGTGCTGATGAACCTGTTTGCAGGACAGCCATGGAGACGCAGATATAGAGAACAGACGTATGGAGGCAGTGGGAGAAGAAGAGAGTGGGATGAATTGAGAGAACAGCATGGAAACATGTATATTACTGTATGTAAAATAGATAGCAAATGAGAATTTGCTTTGTGACACCAGGAGCTCAACTGTGGCAACCCCAAGGGTGGGTTGTGGTGAGAGATGGGAATGGGTTTCAGAAAGGAGGGGACATTTGTATACCTGTGACTGATTGATGGGGGGCAGAGGACAATACAATACTGTACAGCAATTGTCCTACAATAAAAAAAAAAAGAAGAAAATTCACCTTTGCAAAAAAAAAGAAGAGCACTGAAATCATTAACTGAGATATCTGAGTCTTATGACTAGCAGTGACTTTTCACTGAGATATATGCACTATCCCCTAATGAAAATCATATAGATACAGATATCAGTTCACTTCAGTTCAGTTGCTCAGTTGTGTCCGACTCTTTGCGACTCCATGGACTGCAGCATGCCAGGCTTCCCTGTCCATCACCAACTCTCAAAGCTTTATTAAATCCATGTCTATCGAGTCAGTGATGCCATCCAACCGTCTCATCCTCTGTAGTCCCCTATAGGTACTTATTTTTACACCTGTTTCTTCAGAGATGTTCTTCAGATTTATCTGAGAAGCAATTTCACTACACTGTAGTCCTCAGAGAGGTACTGAGACAAAATTGAAATTTGAGATTCTTACATTATGTTTTTATTCTTTCAGTCAACTCTTACTTTATAATTTTGTTGGACAGATTTTGTGTTTGTGTGTGTTTTTTTTTAATTTTGCTAAGTTTTTTTTAAAGAACTAGTATATATATATGTATATATTCCTTTTCAAAGCAGTTTTGAAATAGGTAGGAAGAGAACGGGGTAGAAACGTTAAAAAAATGACATAGCCTGAGGACATGACAGAAACTGATTGAAACCAAGTAGGTTTTAATAAATCAAGTTTTACTTAATAAATTTTACTTAAAAAACCAAGTAGGTTTAAGATAGCAGACATGTTAACTTCCTCTAGACCTTGAGCCTCAGTATGCTTTCATGTATGTAAGACATCAGTGAGCTAACTGACACACTCACCAGTGCCATGACAGATCTGAGGCCAATCATCAAAGGCCAAAAATTGGCTGTGTCCTAATTCCTGGAAATCCCCACCCTTCCCTAAAATAGTTGGAATGATTCTCCCATTCATTAGCCTATGAAATTACTCAGCATACAAAAATAAACCACTCCATATTTGGGGGTCACTCTCTCTCCTTCTGAGATGACTGACATTGGGTTTATGGAGTGTGTTTCTCTCTAAATAAAGCCACTGCTTACCTGTCACTTTGTCTCTCACTGATTTTTTCTGCAGTGAGATGTCAAGTACCTGGGCATCATTAAATCCTGAAACCAGGTGTGATCTCTGTAGGGAGACCATGCGTTTTATCCTGGTTTGAATCGCAGGCACGTGGGTTCAAGTTCCTATATGAGTTACAAGGTTTCACTTTTGTTTTTAGATTCCTAAATATTTTATTTCCTGTTTTATTAATCCATTTATTTCATGTATCTTTCTTATCTTACACTGAATGCTTAATTTCTTTATTTTTTTCTTGAGTGAAAAGAAAAATTATTTTAGTCTTTGTGTTTTCTCCAATCCCCTGGTGGGGATTTCCAGGAATTAGGACACAGCCAATTTTTCTCCCAGCCAAAATTATTTTAGGCTTTGTGTTTTCTCCATTTCATATAAGTTTAAATATATTCTGTAACCTAACAGGACCCTATGGGCTTTACCTGTGACAGACCCCTTTCCCTACATTCTCTGCTTTAACTCCTCTCTGAAATACCTAGATCTGATACACAAATCCTGAACTGTTTTATAGATGTTAAAGCCCACACCAAAGGAAGAAGTTAACTGCTAGATGACCATGGGCATCAAACCTACTGGTGTCTGAGGATTGATAGTGTTAACTTCTGTGACACAGCCCTATTACCTCACCATCAATAATCAGAATTGTGCACAAGCTGATTCCCTACCCTGTGAACAACCCCCACCACACTTGGTCTTTAAAAAAATGCTCTCCTGAAACCCATCAGGGAATTCAGGTGCTTTTGTGCACTAATTTCCCTGGATTCCTTGCTTGGTGCCCTGAAATAAAGGCTGTGATTTCCTTCACCATAATTCAATGTTAGTAGGTTGACTTTACAGCCTGTAGGTGAGAGGACCCAAGTTTGGCTTGGTAGCACTACTGTCTGGTACCATTCAATTTTTTAAAAACAATTGTTTGAAAATTATTACAAAGCTGATACTTTAAGAATTTTGCTTTTTATTGTTTTTATTTATAGAACATGCTTATTTTTTCTCTTAAATTTTTCTTTTAAGCACAAAATTAGCTTTAAGATTTGATCACACTGTCTTTTTTTTTTTTTTTTTTAAACTGGCACATGTGGCATATAGATATTTTTTCATTCTCCTAAAAACCCCCAGGGGGCTTCCCTGGTGGCTCAGTGGGAAAGAATCCACCTGTAATGCAGGAGACATGAGTTCCATTCCTGAGTTGGGAAGATCCCCTGGAGAAGGAAATGGCAACCCACTCCAGTATTCTTCCCTGGAAAACCTCATGGACAGAGGAGCCTGCCTGGCTATAGTCCATGGGGTGGCAAAAAAGTCGGACACAACTGAGCCACTTTCACTCACTCAAAAGCCCCCAATGTGTGACCTCTCCTTGACCAGTAACAGTCCACATGCATTGTGTTAGAAAGTCACTTTAGAGCTTAAACTGTAGGTCGGGTTGATGTAAATTTATGTCGCTAGTTGGGCAATGAATTAGATTAATTGGGAAGGGTGCCAGAGCCATTGGAAGCTCAAGACAAATTTATCTCTATTTTTTCCCCCTTTGTGTTTTATGAAACCACTGCTTTCTATACAGTTTTTTCCTTAGACTAATCACTCTGCTAGCTACTGGCTGGATTTGCTCCTCTGTCCTTCCTGTTGCTTGCCCTATTAGAGGCAGTCTTCACATGCCCTTTCTTCCTGCCTGCTATCTCCACATGCTGTGCTTGTGACCTACAAGTAGCTCTGTAAATGTAGCTGATGGCATTGTAAGGAGTGTCTGAACAGCCTGCTGCTCCTGTAAACTATGGCTGATGATTAACTACAGTCCTTACCTACAAATCTGGAAATGTGAGAGGGTTTCTGAAACATATCTCCTCCACTTGTCCAAGGTTGAAGTTGCTTCTCAGGAAAAAAACCTATGTATGTGGAGGTCCTTAGCAGAGCCTGTAATCTGATCCATGGTCACTGGTACAGCATTTTATTTGCCTTTATAATCTTTTTTTTTTTTTCTTTTTTCTTCTGGTACTTGTTAAATCATCTTGGAACTGTTACCAAACCAAACTTGGAAGCCATCTCACCTGTGTGCATAAAGGTCAGATCCTCACACCAGATTGAGGTTAAGAAAAATGCAGCATTTATTGTAAGGCACCAGAAGAGAAGTCTGGAACCACTCATGCTCAAAAAACCCAAGCTCACTGATGGGATTCACAGAGATATTCTTATTTTTTTTTAATTTATTTAGTTTAGTTGGAGGCTAATTACTTTACAATATTATATTGGTTTTTGGCATACATTGATATGAATCAGCCACGGGTTTACTTGGGATGGGGAGGGAGATGGGGGGGGGTGGTTCAGGATGGGGAACACATGTAAACCCACAGAGACATTTTTAAAACAAAGTGAGGGAGGGGAGTCACAGGGTGTTGTAATCACCTGGTGCCCAATTCTCTGAAAGTTTGATGGTAATGTTATAGGGCAATGCCACAGTGGGTAATATTATCAATTCTCAGGTCTAGTGCTCATGGTCATCTGATAGTTAACATTTGCCATTTGGCAGGGTGGAATACTTTTGAAGTAACTCAGGAAACATGCATCAGATACTGTTATCTAGGTACTTCAGAGAGGAAATAAAGAGGATTTGGGGGAAGAGGGCTGTCCTAGCAAACTGGAAAAACTCAAGAGTGGCCACAGGACTGGAAAAGGTCAGTTTTCATTCCAATCCCAAAGAAGGGCAATGCCAAAGAATGCTCAAACTACTGCACAATTACACTCATCTCACAAGCTAGTAGAGTAATGCTCAAAATTCTCCAAGCCAGGCTTCAGCAATATGTTAACTGTGAACTTTCAGATCTTCAAGCTGGTTTTAGAAAAGGCAGAGGAACCAGAGATCATGTTATCAACATTCGCTGGATCACTGAAAAAGCAAGAGCTTTCCAAGAAAACATCTATTTCTGCTTTATTGACTATGCCAAAGCCTTTGACTATGTGGATCACAATAAATTGTGGAAAATTCTGAAAGAGATGGGAATACCAGACCACCTGACCTGCCTCTTGAGAAACCTATATGCAGGTCAGGAAGCAACAGTTAGAACTGGACATGGAACAACAGACTGGTTCCAAATAGGAAAAGGAGTATGCCAAGGCTGTATATTGTCACCCTGCTTATTTAACTTATATGCAGAGTACATCATGAGAAATGCTGGGCTAGATGAAGCACAAGATGGAATCAAGATTTCTGGGAGAAATCTCAATAGCCTCAGAAATGCAGATGACACCACCCTTATGGCAGAAAGTGAAGAACTAAAGAGCTTCTTGATGAAAGTGAAAGAGGACAGTGGAAAAGTTGGCTTAAAGCTCGACAGTCAGTAAACTAAGATCATGGCATCTGTTCCCATCACTTCATGGCAAATAGATGGGGGAGCAGTGGAAACAATGAGACTTTTTTTTTGGGAGGGGGTGCTCCAAAATCACTGCAGATGGTGATTGCAGCCATGAAATTAAAAGACGCTTACTCCTTGGAAGGAACATTATGACCAACCTAGACAGCATATTAAAAAGCAGAGACATTACTTTGCCAACAAATGTCTGTCTAATCAAGGCTATGGTTTTTCCAGTGGTCATGTATGGATGTGAGAGTTGGACTCTAAAGAAAGCTGAACACCAAAGAATTGATGCTTTTGAACTATGGTGTTGGAGAAGACTCTTGAGAGTCCCTTGGACTGCAAGGAGATCCAACCAGTCCATTCTAAAGGAAATCAGTCCTGTGTGTTCATTGGAAGGCCTGATGTTGAAGCTGAAACTCCAATATTTTGGCCTGCTGATGAGAAGAGGTGACTCATTTGAAAAGACCCTGATGCTGGGAAATATTGAGGGCAGGAGGAGAAGGGGATGACAGAGGATGAGATGGTTGGATAGTATGACTGACTCAATGGACATGGGTTTGGGTAGACTCTGGGTGTTGAGTCTGATAGGACTGATCGACTGAACTGATACTGAGTACAGAAGTTAAATTATTCATGATTATTTAGGTAATTTCTAGTTATTTGTTTAGATTTTGTTGCATGAAACAGAGTGAGGTGAAAGAGAATGGTCACATCCTAGAACTCAGGTAAGTCCCTGGGATGGTGGCCAAGTGGGGATTCTTGACTTCTCACAGAGAATAATTCAAGAGCAAGACACAATAAAGTGAAAGGTGCTTTATTCAGGGAGATACACACTCCTCAGATTGTAGGTCATTGAAGAAGTCAGTTCAGCTTAGTTCAGTTCAGTTGCTCAGTCGTGTCTGACTCTTTGTGACCCCATGAATCGCAGCACGCCAGGTCTCCCTGTCCATCACCAACTACCGGAGTTCACTCAGACTTACGTCCATCGAGTCAGTGATGCCATCCAGCCATCTCATCCTCTGTCGTCCCCTTTTCCTCCTGCCCCCAATCCCTCCCAGCATCAGTCTTTTCCAATCAGTTAACTCTTCTCATGAGGTGGCCAAAGTACTGGAGTTTCAGCTTTAGTATCATTCCTTTCAAAGAACACCCAGGGCTGATCTCCATTAGAATCCCCCAAATATGTGATGATTATTTTTCATGGGCTGTCATTTCATAGGCTAATGAGTAGAAGGATTATTGCAACTATTTTAGGGAATCGTCAGGGATTTCCAGGAACTGGGCCACCACCCACGTTTTGACCTTTTAAGGTTGGCCTTGTTGAGTATGTCAGATAGCTCACTAATGTATTGCAATGAGTATATACTGCAGCCCAAGGTCTAATGGAAGTCAGTCATCTGCTGTGTTGGACCTACCTGATTCTAACCAATTAATGTTCTGTTTTCAATGGCTAAGTCATTCTTTTTAGGTTTGTGCTCTGCCTTTTTTCCTGTCCCAGTTTTTCTATTGCAAACAATGCTAAAATTGAACATCTTTAAATACTTTATTCTGTGTTCATGGGAGAATAGTTGAAAGAAAAGTTGATTAAAATTAGATATTTCAGTCAAAGATAATTAATTTTGAAATATTAGGGTTGGCCAGTTGACCTTATAATATTACTTAAATGAGTAATTCTTATATTTGTTTTCTATTTCTTCTATAAAAATTACCACACATTATAATATCCTTAAAAGAGCAAGTCTATTCCTGTGCCACTATCAAAATGACTTATTTTAAGTGGTTTTATAATGTGTTTTCATACCTAGTATGGAGCTCTTATTCAATATGCATTATTATTTCATTGTTCTTCTTAATATTTGTAATAAAAATGTAAAATTTTACTAAATTCATCAAGCTGCCAAAATTTTCTTGTTATTTGAATTGAATGCACTTTTAATTGATTGACTCAGGAAACAACGCGATTTAAAGATGAATTAATCAAGAATGGCTATTTCAATCACTATTGTTTAATGTTGTTTTGGTTTTACTAGTTTAAAGAGAGAAAGAAGGTAGGTATATATATTTTCCTCCTCTTTTGAACTATTATTACTCTTTGTAGATGACAAAATTCTATAGTTGGAAAAGTCTAGATGATAAATTAAGAAAGTATTCAAAATAATAATTCAGCCTAGAGTGACCAGATAATACATGGTAATATCAATATCAGACTTAAACACAAACTATCCTTTTAAAATTATGAAGGCATTTTTCAGAGATAGTACCAGTTTGGGTTTCTTACATTGAATTCATCCTCCACTTTTGTTTCTCATAGTACCTAACATTTTTTATTTTATTTTTTCCAGGTAGCCATCTCTGCCTAGATTCTAGGAGATCCATAATAAGATTACACATTCATCTCTCCTGGCCAATTCAATGTGATGATTTTGTGTTGAGGGGCTTCTAGGAAAGAGAAGCAGGTGGTTCTAGGTAGAAGCTGCCTAGAAAATCATTCAGACTTCTCCAAGCTAAAGAATATTGAATTTAAAGCCTTAATCCTTTACAAGAGGTTTCAAGCAAATATGCCCTACTACTGTCCCAGAAGGTGTTACTATATTTTCTTGGACAGCAAACATTTCTGCCCTCTAGAAGACTTGATCTTTATGTCCCAAAGCTCTTTGTATATTATGCAACTGTCATTAAAAAGATAGCTACTCTGCTGTAAACTATCAATGTCTTTGCTTGCAAGACATGCAGAAATATGAGCTACTTATGGGAAATTGTCTCCTATCATTTATTAAATGAATTGCAGAAATCAGCTAAAATAGAAATATATTAAAATGGACCAGATGAATTCACTCAGATCCCATCCAGACGAGCCATATTATCCAAAAAAAAAGATTTATGTACCTCAGCTGGTAAAGAATCTGCCTGCAATGCAGCAGACCCTGATTCAATTTGTGGATCTAGAAGATTCCCTGGAGAAGAGATAGGCTCCCCACTCCTGTATTCTTGGGCTTTCTTGGTGGCTCAGATGGTAAAAAATATTCTTGCAATGTGGGAGACCTGGGTTTGATCCCTGGGTTGGGAAAATCCCCTGGGAGAAGGGAATGGCTACCCACTTCAGTATTCTTGCCTGGAGAATTTCATGGATAGAGGAACTGGTGGGCTACAGTTCATGGGGTTGCAAAGAGTCGGACATGACTGAGCGACTTTCACTTTCAGTTACTTAGAAGAAACTTCCTTAATTTTATTTTCAGAGAATAATTTTCTGAAAACATTATTTGTGCATCTTTCTTTGTCTAATCCATGACTGACCATAATGTGCATATGATAGCTATCATATCTGAATAGTTTATTAAAATATGTCTTCTCTTTTAATGTCTCTGTTTGCTTAAAAACACTTTGCCATTTCAAGGAACTCCTGGCAGTTTCAAACCCCAGTTTTGGAAAGGTTATTGCACTTGACAATTCACATGGGTGTGTCACATAAATAATTGTTTACAACTTTATGAATATAGACATAATAGTTAATAGAAAGTAATCAGGTTTTTCATTTTTATTAACACCAGTATGTTTAAATACTGACATAAAAATTTACTTTTGCAAACAGCAACCCCAAGGAAAAAGAAAAATTTTCAGTCCTAATTTGATAGCTCTGTAAATATGGTCTTGAAATCTTAAGGTGTCTCACGGACTTGTTATTTCAATTACACTTTTAATGATACATGCTATATGAATTGAAAAGTCTGCTTAAATATCCTGCTACATAAAACTAAATTAATTCACAGAAGAATGTTGAGAGAAAACAGATTTATTATTATCAGGATACATGATATGTGGGAACACACAACAAAAGAGAGATGTTTTCTTATTCAATAGCAGAAAATTCATATATATATATATATATATATATGTATATATAGTAGTATATAATAATAAGTAATACAGAAAGGCAATCACTCTGTTGAATGGCTTTGGTACTGCAATAAAACACTGCAGCTATGCATTTTCTTCCCTTCAAGCACGGTTTGAAGTCACATCTGAATCATGGAAAGGAATAGCTAAACATTTGTAAAATAAATGAAGTCCAACACGATCACAAATCACTAATATTTATAAGTTGAGGGAATTCTTAATATATTATAATGTCATAAATGATATATTTTCAGAATCTCTAAATTTCCATAGAAATCAGGGAGTATTTCTGTTCATCTATCTTATGTACCATATGCTTACAAGAATCCTAGAGACAGATTCATATAAGAAGCATAGTGCTATAGAAAAGTGTGAAAAATTCTATGAAAATTATCTCCAACCTGGAATAAAAGCTCAGGTCGAATTTGACACAGGTTAAAATATTGAGGAGAAATAACACAATTCAGAGTTGTGGAGCAATGTCTGAAGGCAGTTGTTCTCAAACTTGGGTGCGTAGTATAAAGTACTGTGGAGAACTCTAAAAAATGTTCAACTATTTAAATCCCAATTTCTGGAGCAGAGAAGGGAGGCCAATAGCCAAGTCTTACAATTATCTAAAAGCTCTTCTAGGTGTTTACATTTATTCAGGAAGAACTGAGGACCAATTAATCAGAGACTTTTGATTCTTAAGTTCTGTATTTTTATTATTAAACTTATTAAATGTATCTAATGCTACCTTTACATTGTTAGGTAATAATATTTGCATTATCATGTGGAATTAGGTCATTCCATGACATTTGTGGATATAATGCTTTTTTTTCTCTAATACCTACCTTAAGCTACCAATAGTGATAGTGATAAATGGTGATTTCATTTCCTTTGGATGTATGTCCAGAACCAGCATTCCTGTGTCATTTGATAGTTGTAATTTTTTGGGGGGGAGAGGATCTATATACTGTTTTCCAGTGCTTCCCTGGTGGCTTAGTGGTAAAGAATCCACTTGCAATTCAGGAGACACAGCAGGAGCCATGAGGTCGCTCCTTGTGTCAGAAAAATTGCCAGGAGAAAGGAAGTGGCAACCCACTCCAATATTCTTACCTGGAAAATCCCACAGGCAGAAAAGTGTGTGTGTGTGTGGGAGGGGGGGGGGTTACAGTCTATAGGGTGGCAAAAGAATTGGGCATGACTTAGCAACTAAAGAGCAACAATATTGTTTTCCACAGTGGCTGACCCAATTTACATTTCCATCACCAGTTCACCAGAGTTTCTTTGGTTTCTCACTAGAGTTTTCAGAGTTTCTTCTTCACATCATCCCCACTTAGTGTCTCTTAGCTTTTTGATAACGGTCATTTTAACAGGTCTGAGGTGCTGTCTCACTGTGGTTTTTAGTTGCACCTTCCTGATGATTGGAGATGCTGAGCATCTCTGTGGTGTGACTCCTCATCAATTCTCTCCTGGATGTTTACAAAATCTTCTGAATCAGTCTTTAATACTTCAATTTTTGTGCCACTATAACTCACCTTTACACAGAAGAGATATTTTTAATGAAATAAATTGGTTTTTATTAATACAGACTATGATCATATTATTTACCAGGTACAAATCTTAAGCTCAAAATAGCTACCCATTACAACAGAAATAAAACTCAGTCTTCTCACCTGATCGCCAACTCCCTGACCACTTCCAATTCTTCCCTCTGTTCTGTGTCCTCCAGCCTTCCCAAGTTTCTTTTTATTATTTGAACATTACAGGTTCCTTCACAACCTGAGGATATTGCTCCTTCCTTGAGGAAAACTCTTCTTTGTTCATTTAACATGCCTCATTCCTTCTAATTTAATAGCAGTGTAAAAACCCCCTTTAAGAGACAACTTATATGGGTTTACAAGGTCATAGTGGGATTCTCTGGTGGCTCAGATTGTAAAGAGTCTGCCTGAAAAGTGGAGATCTGGGTTCAATCCTTGGTTTGGGAAGACCCCCTGGAGAAGGAAATGGCAACCCACACCAGTATTCTTGCCTGGAAAATCCCATGGATGCAGGAGCCTGGCTGGCCACATTCCATGGGATCACAGAGTCAGACACGACTGAGCAACTTCACTTTCCACATTACATGGTCATAGTACTAAAGTAATACTCCATTTTTAATCTATTCTTGCCTTCTATTATTTATCCTATAAAAGTTTTATGTCATTTATAATTTTTTTCACATTACTTTTTTTTAGCTATTCAGTTTCTTTTGATTAAAATGCACTAACATATCTAATTGTCTATTTCTGTTAGTAACATTTGTGTGTTGGAAAGCCCCTACCTAGATTCAAACTGTGAAGAGTCATTTTCTCATTTGCCCTCTTTGATTCTCATGTAAACTCATGTGTCACATTTTTTAAATTGTATTTCTTACTTGTCTTTTCCAGCTCCCTTATTCATTTGATCCCTGATGTTATATTCCTAATTCAGATCCTTTTTATATCTCTCCTAAATTATAATGTGTTCTTAGGAAAAGAAAATATTTTAAAAATACTTTAAAAATAATATTCAAATTTCTATTAAATTTTTATATCATGGACACAGGAAACAGGGACATAGGGACATAGGAAAGAAAACCTTAAGCATCATGCTCTCTGACTTTAGACTATATTACAAAGCTGCAGTAATCACAATAGCATGGTATTGACAAAAAGCACAGTCACATAGATCAGTGAAATAGAATAGAGAACCAAACAACAAACCCAAACACTACGGATAATTAACATATGACAAAGGAGACAAGAGTATAAAATGGAGAAAATATATCCTTGTCAATAGTTGTACTGGGAAAACTGAATAGATCCTTGTAAAACAATGAAACCAGAACCTTTCCTTATACCATGTACAAAAATGCCCTCAAAATGGATTAAAGATCTCAATGTAAGACCTAAGACCATAAAATTCGTGGAAGATATCATAAACAGAACACTCTTTGACATAAATCATTGCACTGGTTCTGTAGATCTGTCTCCTAAGGCAAAATAAATAAAATAAACAAATTGGAGTTTAGTTTAACAAATTGAACTTAAAAGCTTTTGAACAAGAAATAAGACCATCACAAAAATGAAAAGACAATCTACTGAATGGGAAAAGCATTTCCAAATGAAATTGCCATCCAAAATATACAATAATATTCAAAATATAAAAGCAGCTCATGAAACCTGATTAAAAACAAACAAACAAACAAACCCTGATTAAAAAATAGACAGAAGACCCAAGAGGCACTTTTCCAAAAGAAGACCTGAAGATGACTCACAAGCACATGAAAAGGTGCTAAATATTGCTAATCATAAAAAATGCAAATCAAAACCTCATTGAGGGCACAGAAAGAGGCAAAGAGCCCACAAGGTGCTGAGTTGGAGCCCCATCTGCTTTCTGTTTAGAAAATAAAACAGTCAATCTCTAAATCTTTCTAAAACAACAGCAACAAAACACATTGAGACACTACTTCACAGCTATTAGAATGTCTTTCATCAAAAAGAACACAAATAAGAAACTTTGGCAAGGTGGTGGAGCAAGGGAAACCCTTGTACAGCTGTTCAGAACGTAAACTGGCACATTTGCTATGGAAAACACGTGGAGTTTCTTCAAAAAATTACAAATAGAACTAGCATATGATCCAGCAGTTCCACTTCTGAGTATGAATGCAAGGAAAACAAAAACACAAATTTGAAAAAATACATGCTTTCCAATGTTTATAGCTAATTATTTCAAATAGTTAAGATATGTAAGCAACCTAAGTGTCTATCAAAAGATGAAAGTATAAAGAAGATCTGGTATATATGTACAAAGGAATATTACTCAGTCATTTAAAAAATGAAAAAAAAAATTGTTGTTTTTGCAACCATGTGAATGGTCCTAGAGAGCTTTTTTTTTTTTTTTTTTTTAGTGAAATAAGTCAGAGAAAGACTATTACTCTTTGTTACTATTTATTTGCAAAATCTAAAAAGTAAAACAAACAAATGTCAATAACACTAACAGACTCCCAGATGGAAACAGCAAACTAGTTGTTGTCACTGGGGAGAGCATAGGAGGGAGGTCAAGATAGGGTTATGAGATTAGATGATACAAAGTTTTATGTGCAAAATATGTAAGCAACAGGGATATATTAAACAGCACTGGGAAATATGGCCATTGTTTTGTAGTAACTTTAAATGAAGCATGTTCTATAAAATATAAAATCACTGTTATATATCTGAACTAATATATTGTAAATCAATTATATTTCAGGTAAAAAGATAAAAGCTAGAGTCCTCTTGAAAAAGAAGATGGGTAAAGTACAATTTGATGACAAATAAGTTACTAGCTGTGAGAAGGTAACTGTTTACCTTTTGCACAGTGACCCTAACTGCATATTGAATGAATAGAATTGCCACAAGAATTAAATAATACGTATGAAGACATTTTAAAAGTTATAAAATGTCATACAAATGCAATATTAGCCGGGAGAGACTGGCAATGTCTCTCTACTGGCTTAGAGGCTATTGTATAGCACAAGTAAAAAAATAAAGAAGATCATAATTAATGATAATAACATTCGAGATGATATGAACATCATTTCAAAAAAGCAAGAGTGTTCCAGAAAAACACCTATTTCTGCTTTATTGACTATGCCAAAGTCTTTGACTGTGTAGATCACAATAAACTGTGGAAAATTCTGAAAGGGATGGGAATACCAGACCACCTGACCTGCCTCTTGAGAAATCTTTATGCAGGTCAGGAAGCAACAGTTAGAACTGGACATGGAACAACAGACTGGTTCCAAATAGGAAAAGTAGTATGTCAAGGCTGTATATTGTCACACTGCTTATTTAACTTATATGCAGGGTACATCATGAGAAACGCTGGGCAGGAAGAAACACAAGCTGGAATCAAGATTACCGGGAGAAACATCAATAACCTCAGATATGCAGATGAAACCACCCTGATGGCAGAAAGTGAAGAAGAACTAAAAAGCCTCTTGATGAAATTGAAAGAAGTGAAAAGTTGGCTTAAAGCTCAACATTCAGAAAACGAAGATCATGGCATCTGGTCCCATCACTTCATGGGAAATTGATGGGGAAACAGTGGAAACAGTGTCAGACTTTATTTTTCTGGGCTCCGAAATCACTGCAGATGGTGACTGCAGCCATGAAGTTAAAAGACACTTACTCCTTGGAAGGAACATTATGACCAACCTAGACAGCATATTAAAAAGCAGAGACATTACTTTGTCAACAAAGTTCCATCTAGTCAAGGCTACTGTTTTGCCAGTGGTCATGTATGGATGTGAGAGCTGGACTCTAAGGAAAGCTGAGTCCAGAAGAATTGATGCTTTTGAACTGTGGTGTTGGAGAAGACTCTTGAGAGTCCCTTGGACTGCAAGGAGATCCAACCAGTCCATAATAAAGGTCAGTCCTGGGTGTTCATTGGAAGGACTGATGTTGAAGCTGAAACTCCAATACATTGGCCAGCTGATGTGAAGAGATGACTCATTCGAAAAGACCCTGATGCTGGGCAAGATTGAAGACAGGAGGGGAAGGGGAGGACAGAGGATGAGATGGTTGGATGGCATCACTAACTCAATGGACATGGATTTGGATGGACTCTTGGAGTTGGTGATGGATAGTACTCTTGCCTGGAGAATCCCAGTGATGGAGGAGCCGGGTGGGCTGCCTTCTCTGGGGTCGCACTGAGTCAGACACGACTGAAGTGACTTAGCAGCAATAGCAGCAGCAGCAGCAGCAGGGAGGCCTGGCATGCTGCTGTTCATAGGGTCACAAAGAGTTGGACTCAACTGAGTGACTGAACTGAATTGAACTGAACATCATTTCAGAAGCATTGTGGATCAAATTTGATGGCTAATTAGGCAAAACTCATAGGAAAGGAAAATTAAACATGACTAAGCAGTGAACTTTTATGGTTTAGACAAATGATGATAATAGTAGAACCAGGAAACTTTGAAATGTGCTCTATTTTGAACAGTAGTGCAGCATTTATAGGAGATGTGTGTGTGAGTTGCTCAGTATGATCAAAAATTTTGTGACTCCGTGAACTGTAGCCCACCAGGCTCTTCTGTCCATAGGATTCTCCAGGTAAGGATACTGGAGTGGGTTACTATTCCCTTCTCTAGGGGACCTTCCCAACCCAGGGATTGAACCCACATCTCCTGTATTTCAGGCAGATTCTTTACCAAGAGAAAAAGACTTAGTTGTATATGGAAGAATATAATAGACTTCTAAGTTTCCTCTACCTCCATGCCTAATTTCCTTCCCTTATCCATGGAAGTATGAATATGATGGGCTCCTATGTCCTAATTCTGTTATGTTTCATGGCAAATAACATCCAAGTTTTAATTAAAGTGTCCATTATTTGACTTTAAGTTAATCAAATGAAGATTAGGGCTGGAGTTGGTCTAAGTGCACGAGCCCTTGAAAGCACATTGTGTGTGTGTGTGTGGTTACAGAAAACAAAGTTGTAGAGATTCAGTGAATGAGAATAACTAAATTCACTGTGCTGAATTTGTTGTACTGGTGCTGGATTGGTTATTGAAGGCAAAGCACAAGAACCTGAGAGTGGTTTCTGGGAACTAAAACAATCCTTAGTGGAAAACTAATGAGGACACAGGGAACTTCATCCTAAAATCACAAGGAACTAGATTATTCCAGCCACGTGAATGGGCTTAGAAGATAATTCTTCTGGTAAGTCTTCTGATGACTTCCCAATGCAACCAAAATCTTAATAGCATCCTTTTTGACCCTAAGCAGAGAACCTATCCAAGCCGTCCAAGATCTCTTGTTTACACAACTATGAAAAAAGAAATAAGGGAAAAAAAGAAAGTAGAGGAGAAAAAGGAAAGTTTTAGTGGCTATATTAATTTTGGAAAAAAGTTTTCAAAGCAAAAAATATTGCTAGGGGTAAAGAAATCCATTTGATAGTGTTGAAGGATTTAAGGCATCACGTGAATATGGCAGTCTTAAATGTCATTCTCTTAATAACAGAGCTTCAAAACAGACAAAGCAATAACTGATAGAATTGCAAGGGAAACTAGACAAATTCAAAATTATACTTGAAGAATTCAATACTACTCTCAATAACTGAGAGGATAAGTAGACAGAAAATCAGTAAGCATATATAAAAATGCCATTACTCAATTTTATCTAATTGACATTTATAGACTCTCACCTCAAATCCAACAGAATGGCTTTTCAAGAGCACATGAAACATTTAACAAGATAGGTCATAAAAAATGTTTCAATAAATTTAAAAGAAGCCATACAAAGTATATCCTACTCTGTTCACAATGAATGAGACTAATACTCAAAAAGAGAATGATCTCTCAAAATTGTCAAATATTTCAAAGCTAAGCAACAGATCTCAATTACAAATAGATTGAAAAGCTACAAAAAAGTAAAAACAAATATTTAGGTTGAAGTGAACAAAATAATAAAATACAACATATACAAATGGTAAAACTCTCCTTAAAAGGTATTAAATGGTATTTATAATACCAGAGGAGAGTGAAAAAGTTGGCCTAAAACTCAACATTCAGAAAACTAAGATCACGGCATCTGGTGCCATCACTTCATGGCAAATAGTTGGGGAAACAATGGAAATAGTGAGAGACTTTTTTTTTTTCCCCAGCTCCAAAATCAGTGCAAATGGTGACTGCAGCCATGAAATTAAAAGATGCTTGCTCTTTGGAAGAAATGTTATGATCAACCTAGACATAATATTAAAAAGCAGAGACATTACTTTGTCAACAAAGTCCAGTCTAATCAAAGCTATGGTTTTTCCAGTAGACATATATGGATGTGAGAGATGAACTATAAAGAAAACTGAGCACTGAAGAATTGATGCTTTTGAACCATGGTGTTGGAGAAGACTCTTGAGAGCCCTTTAGATGGCAAGGAGATCCAACCAATCCATCCTAAAGGAGATCAGTCCTGAATATTCATTGGAAGGACTGATGCTGAAGCTGAAACTCCAATACTTTGGTCAACTGATGTGAAGAATTGACTTATTTGAAAAGACCCTGATGCTGGGAAAGATTGAAGGTGGTAAGAGAAGGGGTCAATAGAGGATGGTTTGATGGCATCACTGACTCAATGGACATGACTTTGAGTAAACTCCAGGAGTTGGCATTGAACAGCGAGGCCTGGCATACTGCAGTCCATGGGGTTGCAAAGAACTGGACACTACTGAGCAACTGAACAGAACTGATGATACCAAATGCCTATAGTAGAAAATAAGAAAGATCTCTCACCAATGACTTCATCTTTCTCATAAGAAATTAGACAAGAATCACTAAGCAAACCCAAAAGAGACGGGAAAAATCATAAGAAAAATATAAAAAAGAAAATTATGGAGAAAAATCAATGAATTCAAATACTTGTTCTTCAGGGAAAACATGGTAAATTTCTAGTCAGATCAATCAAGAAGAAAACAATGAAGACAAAAATATTCCAATATCAAGAATGAGAGAGGAGACATTACTATAGACTTGGACAGGATAATATGGCTATACAATATGATGACAGAAAGACTTGTACACAGCTTTCTTTAGCAGCAGTTTGTCATATCCCCAAACTTGAAACAACCCAAATGTTGACCAGAAATGTATAAATTGTGATATATCCATGTATTGAAATACTTCTCAGTATTAACTTAAAAAAATTATACTGAGTGCTGGAATCAGAGAAGAATCAGTAACTTCTTTGTGATTACTTGAATATAAAAATTATACATATTAATTTACATGGAAAAATTGGAAAAAAAGATCAGTAGTTATCCTAGTGATGGGCAAAAATGGACCGTGGTGAAGCTGTTGGTATACAAGAAAACTTTTTCAGGTAAAGGATATGCTTAGCTAAGCATTGTTGGATATAACTGCTTTATTATTTTGATTGAGACTGTGACTTCCCTGTTGCAATCTCATTTCAAAAGGAAGCTCATACCTTTTCTTTTGAAGAGTAGGAGCACACAGGAAAAGTGGAAATGTCCTGCAAGGGGGAACCATAATGCCATTGCCATCTAGACACATGAGCCTGTGATACCTTTAGTTATTGTCAACACAGTATTTAGCAATGCTCCTTTTAATCTAAATATGCTTAACTGGGCAATTTAAAAATATGTGGGAGACATTATTTTCATTTTGTTGTTTGAATTTTAATTTTCTAAAGTACCTTTTGGAGTCATATTTAGCAATAAATATATTTATACTCTTGGAATCTACCAATGTTATTTGTATTGTATATATTTTTTACTTATCCAAATGATCCTGATCCAAAAGAAAAAAATATTTTAAAAGTTTGTAAGTACATGAATTCAAAACAGCATTATATCTTTTATGGTTATTCATATTTATCAAACCAAAATTATTATGAGCTCACATTGTGCCAGGAGCATTGTACTGACTGAGCATGTTAAAAATGTCCTACAAATGATTGTGTAATGGAAAAATAGATGAGTAAAGTCTCATGCCCTTATAGATTTGATGTTATATATGCTTATAATCAGGAAAAAAATTCACTGATTTTCATTAGAGATTATTTTATAATGATATACATATATTTAATGGTGAATTGCATTGCTATTGCTTTAAACGTCATCAACCCAGTGTTTTCTGGAATGTGAACCCACTATAGAGATTCAGGTGATATTTTGCTAAGGAATGTGATCATTTTTCCTGTATGTACTATGGTGTGCAATTAAATTCTAAGAAGATTTTAATTATGTTCAGTGATAAGTAATTTAGATATGATAGCTTATTTTATGCTGTAATGATGTTTTTCATCTGCTCAGTCTTCCATGAAATGTCAGGTAGACATAATAACCCAAGCATTTCATCTTTCACTTCTTATAATTATTTAGGCTGAATTTTACTTGAGTTGTTCCTGACCTTCTCTGTACTATCATTCAGATAGAGAAGATTATGATTTCATTTGTATTTAATAGTAACTCTTCCACTCTCTAGCCTGAACATATTGACCTCAATTATTCTTACAAATCAGATTAGCCTTGTTGGCTTCAATCATTTCAGTTACTATGAAACATAAAAAAGAACTATATTCTGAGTAGCTGCCTTCCAAGTAGCAATAATCATCAGGACCAGTGTGCTTAGAGATATGTATTTTTTTCTTAGTGAAATTTAAGGCATGGATTAAAAGATTAAGCTCATGTACATTACCAACTCAGCTAGAGGAATGGAGTGAGGTCTTCTTTCTCCCACATGGCATAAGAGTTCTCTTCAGAACAAATCAAAGCTGCAAAATAGAAACCTAAATGCTCCTCAAATCCCTACCTTTGTATCCTAATAGGAATTATGTGATGAATAACTGATACAAATATCAGATTACAGTAACCAGACAACCACAACAAAGCAGAGACAACTTCTCTATCTTTTCCAGGCACTCAAAAAATGTTTCTTCCCTTTTATAAATGTAATGATTCAACAATCATGTACATAAAGTCCCCAAACTTTCTACAGCAAGTATTCACCTTGCATGTGACAAAATATATTACAAGTAATTTTAACATCTCTGAGACTCTTTCTTTAATAAAAAGATATCTCACACATTAAAGAAGTAAATATGTAAAGAACTTTTATTTTGCCTAATTCTTCAGCTCAGATCTCTCTTCTGTATGTGAAGAGAGTATGGAAATAGAATTTACTTTCTAAATGAATTATCTTAACAGCTTTAAGTAACCAAAGAAAAGGCAAGATTTTAGATCAATTATTTTATTTTTTAATTTTTATTTTTACTTTATTTTGCTTTACAATATTGTATTGGTTTTGCCATACATTGACGTGAATCAGCCACGGGTGTACATGAGTTCCCAATCCTGAACCCTCCTCCCACTTCCCACCCCATATCATCTCTCTGGATCACACCCATGCACCATCCCCAAGCTTCCTGTATCCTATATCATTCTCCCAAATCATCCCACCCTCTCCCTCTCCCACAGAGCCTAAAAGTCCATTCTATACATCTGTGTCTCTTTTGCTGTCTCACATAGAGGGTTATCATTACTATCTTTCTAAATTCCATATATATGTGTTAGTATACTGTATTGGTGTTTTTCTTTCTGGCTTACTTCACACTGTATAATAGGCTCCAGTTTCATCCACCTCATTAGAACTGATTCAAATGTATTCTTTTTAATGGCTGAATAATACTCCATTGTGTATATGCTCAATTACTTTAGAATAATTTGCTAATTGTGTATGCCTTACTAAGACTGGCATAACAAAGGGCATCAAAAAAGTCTTAAATAGTTTAGTCATAGAATGACTAAGTGAAGGTCCATTGTCTTTTTCATTTTGATGGTTTATGTACTTTTTTTAGCAAGTCCTTCTGAAAGAAGCTCTTTTCAATGTGCTTTTTCAAGATATTACATTGGGTATCCTTCTCAATATATACATCTTTTCATAAGACAATTAAGATAATATTCATGATTTCCCAAACCTTGACAACGATTTCCCAAATTCTCTATCCTATTACCCTTTTTATGAAAGTGCATATTTGTCATCTCTGATTTTCTGTGACCTTATAACAAGGTATTTGGACTAATAGTCCCAAGTGTGTGAAAATTGATTTAGGCTACTTGTGATACTTGATTAAATTCAAACTGATTTGAATCTACAAAGTGATTCAATGTTTCTGAATCCCCACTCGTTGATTTTCTGCAGGACTTTTTGGTATGAGAAATGAATGTAGTGGGCAGTAGGCCCTGACCATACTGTCTCATTTCACTATGACCATACCTAAAGCTTTTTAACTTCTACAACTGCTTTGTGGTGCATGTGTGCTCAGTTGTGTCCATCTCTTTGTGACCCCATGGACTGTAGTCTGCCAGGCAGGCTACTCTGCCCATGGAAATTTCCAGACAAGAATATTGGAGTGGGTTGCCATTTCTTCCTCCAAGGGATCTTCCTAACATGTGGATCGAAGCTGCATGTCTGGCATCTTTTGCATTGGCAAGCAGATTCTTTACCACTAGTGCCACCTGGGAAGCCCTTTTATCATCTTTGAAATCATAAATATGCAATCATTACTCTCTAAGAACTCCTATAAAATGTATAACTCATTTTCTTTCAAAAGTTTAATCTTTTGGTTAATCAAAACCCATGATCTCTCAATTCATGATGCTCTTACCTCAGTGCTCTATTCTTTACACTTATGCTCCCTTCATTTACTACTAATGTATAACTGAGATATGTTATTCTTCTTTTTGTCTACTAACTCTATGCTGACTATGCATATTATCTTACTGCATTAAATACAAGGTAAATCAAAAGAAGCAAAGGGTGATCATATCCATCTAGCACTGCCCAGGGAAATGAGTGCTGAGGTTCAAGGATAATGCCTAGATAGACTTGCTGCAGTCTGCAGTGATACAAACTTTACCTTTAGGAGAACCCACTTAAAATTCAAACCATATATCTTGCTTCCTTATGAAATTATCATCACAAATTGATTATTATTTGGCTTAACAAATAATATGTCCACAGGGAGAGAATGTGCTGCCTGAATAATGTGCCTGTTGGCTTTGGAAGTTTTCTCCCTAGAGTAAAATAATAAGCTGGCCATCATGTTATAATTAAGTTTTCATCCAGCGGTTCTTCCACATCAAGCATTTTGGTTCATTTGACAGTTGTATTTCTCATTATGAATTAATAAGTTGGTATTAGTGAGGGTGTTTTTTTTTTTTTTTTTCATTGTTTGTTCTATAGCCAGTCCTCTCTTAGACAAAGAGGGCAGAAGCTGGATGTTGGGAGAGAGGGAAAGTTGGGGAGAATAAAGTTGCTAAACTGATCCAACTCAGAGGACGGGATTACTCTTTCCTTTACTGCAGAATTCTTAGTCTGGAACAAGGCAGAGTCTCTGGGATGGCTTCTTAAAAGTTACCAAGTGTAGATTTAAGGGCAGCATGATTAGAAAGTTCCTAACCCAGTTTATTCAACCACTGGAAGGGAAGCATAGGGAGCAGTATGTTTAGGGATTCCAAAGATAGACAAGGGCCAGTTGGTAAAGAAAATGCAATTCATGACAAAGTTAGATATAATAGCCTACTTGCAAATGGTTAGGGGACTGGGAGCTATAGATTTAGCTTTTCAGGGACCTAGGAGGAACCCTGCTAAACCTGATTATGATTGAGGAATGACCATGTCCCCACTAGACAAGTCCAATAGAATGTCTTTATATTATGACTGTCACATCTACTACATTAATTCATTTCTAACTTGGAGATTGTCTCTGTCTACAATTGATTCAACTGAGATAAGGTACTATTATCTGTACTCCAGAAAGTTCTTATAAGTTATACAAAATGAACCCATTCTTTAATTGTGACTGTATAATCTAATCTGGTCCTTAAAAGAGATTAAATGGAGAATACTCTCTTGGTCCATTCAAATAGGTAAGTTAAAACTAGTATTGGCTATCAGTTAGTCACTCTTTGTATGATTTCTGTAATGCTGTGTCCTATGTATGTCTTCAACATTTGATTTCTAATAAAATAAACTTATCTGTTAGTGGTCCATGCAAGGACATTTTTAGTCATATCTGACTCTGTTCTTTCTCTTTTCTCTTCACACATTTATTTTGGCAGTAACCTTCAATTTGTAAACCTACAAAAATCTCACCATAACTATAATTTCTTCATAAATACATTCCTATGTGACTACTTATATATTCCTAACTTTTATTTATTATCATCTTTGTCCATAGTATGTCCAGTGTTATGTTTTATTTTTAAAGTCTTTCACCCCTTAAAAAACAAAACCCAATTTTCCAGTAGAATTGAAAGCGTACTTCACAGTTTAGTGCTGATTTACATTTCCAAGATTACCTGCTATCTTGTTTCCCAATAACTCAAATGCCTTGGACAGTTGAGAATGGTGCTAGTCCAGCATGAAAGTACAGAGTGTAAGGCATTTGCTCTATTTCTTATAGCACAACTCTGAAAACTAAGAGAAATGAAACCCAATGCTCATCAAATGGTGCCTAAACACTGGCCACTTTCTTTCTTTCCCATCTTCATGGTTTTGAAGGTAAAAACTTATAATGCAAACAGTAAAAGAATAGTAAATGAAAATGCAAAGTAATTGCAAGTTAGAACCATGTTGACATATACCACTTACTGTGTTTAAAATTGGAAAGTTTAGGCATTTTATAATATAAAAAGGAATAGAGAAATTAGAGAAATTATAGATTCATACATTTCTGATAAAACTAAAATATCTTTATGAACACTTTGAAGAAAAATATAACAGCACTAGTTTTTTAAGTGTATGTATACTATTGTCATCAATTCTATCTCTTGATATCTACCCGGGAAAAATACATGAACAAATGAACAAGGAAGCATGTAGGAAGGTGTTCATTGAAGAATGATTTGTAATAATCAAATAACCAAATTTAAAAGACACAAATGTTTAACAGTATTATGGTAAATTCATGTTTACTCATTACATTGAATCTAAGGGAAAACAAACAGTAATATGAATCATTATTAATGTGTAATCAAAAAATTAAAACTGTTTTTAAAAATTAAAAAAAATCTAATTAAAATGTAAAAAATGCCTTTTAAACAGTTCTTTGTGATCCTTGAATAAGTCATACCAGTTACATTATTTTTACTTTGAAATTTATTTCAACAATTGTAATGGATTTTCTATCATCTATTTGTGTATATATATATTTGCAATATGTGAAATGTGATAGTCCAACTTGTATGCATTTCTTATTAATATACTTGATATTTTTACTGTTGGTGTCACCTTTTCTTAGGTCCTAAAGATAATTTGTATCACATTTTAAAAAGAATGTGAAATATTGTTTACAATGATAAACAGTTGAAAGTAAAAGTTGCTCAGTCATGTCTGACTCTTTGCAACTCCATTACTATACAGTCCATTGAATTTTCCAGGCCAGAATACTGGAGTGGGTAACCTTTCCTTTCTCCAGGGGATCTTCCCAACCCAGGGATCGAATTCAGGTCTCCTTCATCGCAGGTGCATTCTTTAAGATGAGCTACAAGAGAAGCCCAGTAACTTTATTTTAAATTCACGTGTTCCTCTCTGTGTCCATGAATTTCTACATAGAAAATAACATTTAATTTAATGCTAAATCAGAGTATAAACTGTTTGAAGTCTGTGCAATGTCAAGTAAACTCAGCACAGGTTTTACAAATAATGACAGAGTTTGACTGAAGTAATAAAAATATGAACTCTTTCACCAAGTATTTATGGTTATATATGTGTGTTCAGTTGCTAATTCATACCTGACTCTTTGCAACCCCTCTGTCCATGGGATTTCCCAGGCAAGAATACTGGAGTGGGTCGCCATCTCCTTTTCCAGGGTATCTTCCCCACTCAGGGATCAAACCTGCCTCTCTGGCATTGGTAGGTCAATTCTTTACCACTGAATCACCAGGGAAACCCATTTGTGGTTATGGACAATGACAAATATGCAAATTTCACAGGCTTATAGTGAATATAAGATACTATCAATCTTAAAACATCTCTACTTCAAAAATTCTATAAAAAATGAAAAATGTATCTTACAGTCAGTAAAATCTGGTCTTAAATAAAATTCAGCAAATAAAATAAAAGGGAAATCTAGATAACTGACATGGAAACATGTCATATATTATTAGTGAAAATGAAGTTACAACAAAAATATAGTTTCATTCATATCAAACACATACACACTCAAGGTATAAAATAAGTATTCATATATTTATAAATAAATTATTGAAAAATATGTGAGGGAGAACAGATAGCTGCTCAGTGCTGAGTAATTCCATGTAATAAATTTAGATATTCCACCTTCAAGAAGATAGAACACAACTTCCCCTTTCCTTAAATGTGGACTGTGCATACCAATTTTCCTCCAAAAAGTGTAGCATGAAAAGGAGTGAATGGGGAAAATTTATGGTGAGGAAAACTGAAAAACACTACATTAATCATATGATCAAGGTAAATATCAATGATAATAACTCATACTAAGAGCATGTACCATGCATATAATGTGATGAAAATTACACTAATTATGTGTGGGCTTCTTCCGAAAACCCATAACCCAAGTCTAATCATTAGGAAGACATCATACAAACATTTTGAGGGACATTCTGTAAAACTTTGATTGGTACTCCTCAAAATTCTCAAGGTCATTCAAAACATACCTTGACAAATAGTCACAGGCAAGAGCCTAAGGAGACAGTATGACTAAATATAATGTATCATGTTGGATAGACTACTAGAACACACACACACAAAGACAAGAGGTAAAAATTAGAAAATTTGAATAAAGCATGAGGAATGGCAAACCACTTCAGTATTCTTGCCTTGAGAACCTCTTGAACAGTGTGAAAAGGCAAAATGATAGGATACTGAAAGAGGTACTCACCAGGTCAGTAGCTGCCCAAAATGTTACTGGAGGTCAGTGGACAAATAATTCCAGAAAGAATAAAGGTATGGAGCCAAAGCAAAAACAATACCCAGCTGGGGATGTGACTGGTGATAGAAGCAAGGTCCGATGCTGTAAAGAACAATATAGCATAGGAACCTGGAATGTCAGGTCCATGAATCAAGGCAAATTGGAAGTAGTCAAAAACAAGAGATGGCAAGAGTGAACGTCGACATTCTACGAATCAGTGAACTAAAACGGACTGGAATGGGTGAATTTAACTCAGATGACCATTATATCTACTACTGCTGGCAGGAATCCCTCAGAAGAAATGGAGTAGCCATCATGGTCAAGAAAAGAGTCGAAACGCAGTCCTTGGATGCAATCTCAAAAATGACAGAATGATCTCTGTTCGTCTCCAAGGTAAACCATTCAATATCACAGTTATCCAACCAGTAACACTGAAGAAGCTGAAGTTGAACAGTTCTATGAAGACCTACAAGACCTTTTAGAACTAACATCCGAAAAAGATGTCCTTTTCATTATAGGGGACTGGAATGCAAAAGTAGGAAGCCAAGAAACACCTGGAGTAACAGGCAAATTTGGCCTTGGAATGTGGAATGAAGCAGGGCAAAGACTAATAGAGTTTTGCGAAGAAAATGCACTGGTCATAGCAAACACCCTCTTCCAACAGCACAAGAGATGACTCTACACATGGACATCACCAGATGGTCAACACCAAAATCAGATTGATTATATTTTTTTCAGCCAAAGATGGAGAAGCTCTATACAGTCAACAAAAACAAGACCAGGATCTGACTGTGGTTCAGATCATGAACTCCTTATTACCAAATTCAGACTCAAATTGAAGAAAGTAGGGAAAACTGCTAGAACACTCAGGTATGACCTAAATCAAATCCCTTATGATTATACAGTGGAAGTGAGAAATAGATTTAAGGGCCTAGATCTAATAGATAGAGTGCCTGATGAACTATGGAATGAGGTTTGTGACATTGTACAGGAACCAGGGATCAAGACCATCCCCATGGAAAAGAAATACAAAAAAGCAAAATGGCTGTCTGGGGAGGACTTACAAATAGCTGTGAGAAGAAGAGAAGCAAAAAGCACAGGAGAAAAGGAAACATATAAGCATCTGAATGCAGAGTTCCAGAGAATAGCAAGAAGAGATAAGAAAGCCTTCTTCAGCAATTAATGCAAAGAAACAGAGGAAAAGGACAGAATGGGAAAGACTAGAGATGTCTTCAAGAAAATTAGACATACCAAGGGAATATTTCATGCAAAGATGGGGTCTATAAAAGACAGAAATGGTATGGACCTAACAGGAGCAGAAGATATTAAGAAGAGGTGGCAAGGATACACAAAAAAGGTATACAAAAATATCTTCATGACCCAGATAATCACTATGGTGTGATCACTTATCTAGGGCCAGACATCCTGGAATGTGAAGTCAAGTGGGCCTTAGAAAGAATCACTAGTAACAAAGCTGGTGGATGTGATAGAATTCCAGTTGAGCTGTTTCAAATCCTGAAAAATGATGCTGTGAAAGTGCTGCACTCAATATGCCAGCAAATTTGAATACTCAGCAGTGGCCTCAGGACTGGAAAAGGTCAGTTTTCATTCCAATCCCAAAGACAGGCAATGCCAAAGAATGCTCAAAGTACCACAAAATTGTACTCATCTCACATGCTAGTAAAGTAATGCTCAAAATTCTCCAAGCCAGGCTTCAGCAATACGTGAACCATGAACTTCCTGATGTTCAAGCTGGTTTTAGAAAAGGCAGAGGAACCAGAGATCAAATTGCCAACATCCACTGGATCATGGAAAAAGCAAGAGAGTTACAGAAAAACATCTATTTCTCTTTTATTGACTATGCCAAAGCCTTTGACTGTGTGGATCACAATAAACTGTGGAAGATTCTAAAAGAGTTGGGAATACCAGACCACCTGACCTGCCTATGGTTTTTCCTGTGGTCATGTATGGAAATGAGAGTTGGACTGTGAAGAAGGCTGAGCGCCGAAGATTTGATGCGTTTGAATTGTGGTGTTGGAGAAGACTCTTGAGAGTCCCGTGGACGGCAAAGAGATCCAATCAGTCCATTCTGAAGGAGATCAACGCTGGGATTTCTTTGGAAGGAATGATGCGAAAGCTGAAGCTCCAGTATTTTGGCCACCTCTTGCGAAGAGTTGACTCATTGGAAAAGACTCTGATGTTGGGAGAGACTGGGGGCAGGAGGGGAAGGGGACAACAGAAGATGAGATGTCTGGATGGCATCACTGACTCGATGGATGTGAGTCTGGGTGAACTCTGGGTGTTGGTGATGGACAGGAAGGCCTGGAGTGCTGTGATACATGGGTTCGCAAAGAGTCGGACATGACTGAGCGACTGAACTGAACTGAACTGAACTGACCTGCCTCTTGAGAAATCTGTATGCAGGTTAGGAAGCAACAGTTAGAACTGGACATGGAACAACAGACTGGCTCCAAATAGGAAAAGGAATACGTCAAGGCTGTATATTGTCACCCTGCTTATTTAACTTATGTGCAGAGTACATCATGAGAAACGCTGGACTAGAAGAAACACAAGTTCGAATCAAGATTGTCAGGAGAAATATGAATAAACTCAGATATGCAGATGACACCACACTTATGGCAGAAAGTGAAGAGGAACTAAAAAGACTCTTGGTGAAAGTGAAAGAGGACAATGAAAAATTTAGCTTAAAGCTTAACATTCAGAAAACGAAGATCATGGCATCTGGTCCCATCATTTCATGGGAAATAGATGGGGAAACAGTAGAAACAGTGTCAGACTTTACTTTTGGGGGGCTCCAAAATCACTACAGATGGTGACTGTAGGCATGAAATTAAAAGACACTTACTCCTTGGAAGAAGAGTTATGACCAACCTAGATAGCATATTCAAAAGCAGAGACATTACTTTGCTGACTAAGGTCTCTCTAGTCAAGGTTATGTTTTTTCCAGTGGTCATGTATGGATGTGAGAGTTGGACTGTGAAGAAGGCTGAGCGCTGAAGAATTGATGTTTTGAACTGTGGTGTTGGAGAAGACTCTTGAGAGTCCCTTGGACTGCAAGGAGATCCAACCAATCCATTCTGAAGGAAATCAGCCCTGGGATTTCTTTGGAAGGAATGATGCTAAAGCTAAAAGTCCAGTACTTTGGCCACCTCATCAAAGAGTTGACTCATTAAAAAAGATTCTGATGCTGGGAGGGATTGGGGGCTGTCAGAGAAGGGGATGACAACAGAGGATGAGATGGCTGGATGGCATCACTGACTCTATGGATGTGAAGCTGAGTGAACTCCGGAAGCTGATGATGGACAAGGAGGCCTGGCGTGCTGCCAATCATGGTGCTGCAAAGATTTGGACACGACTGAGAGAGTGAACTGAACTGAACTGAACTCAGTTAATAATAATGTTTTAATATTTCTTCACTAATTGCAGCAATGAATCATATTAATGTAAGATTTTGAAAATAGGGGAAACTGGATGCTTGTACATGGGATCTCTAGGTACTATCTTCACAACTTTCTGTAAACTAAAGCCATAATAAAAAAAAAAAAGATTCATTGAAGACACATGCCTGTGAAACTATGCTATATAATAGAGAAAAAACAAATATCAGAGTAATTAAATAACACTATAATGAAACCTTTCATGCAATAATAAAATTTTTGTTAATTTGAATCAGAAAAAGGCAGAACAGAAACATCAGGAAAACCACCTCTGTGAGAGAGAGGACATGTGTAAGATGTTTTAACCCAGGAAAAGGGAAAGAGAATAGCTTAAATGATTAAAGTTCCAGAAAATTATGAAGAAAATTAGGAGGAAAGAAGCCCTAGTTTCAACAAAGTATGCAAAAATGAGACACTGTTGGAGTCCAGCTCCAGCAGCCAGGAATTAGCCTGAAGAGATGAGAGGTGTTGGTGGAGAATGATGCAGCCTCTGACTCAAGGTGCAGGACTGCATTTTTCTTTCAAGCATCAGGTCTTCTTTTATACTTTGACAAAAGCATTAGGTCAGAGGTTTTACATTTTCAGCTCCCCCTCACCCAGATTTATTGTCTCCATAAATCATTGTTGCCCTTCAACCAGAGTTACATTTCAACTTATGCTTATGTCTGAGCTGCATACCACATCCCTCAGTTTATTTCTTATCTTTATAAATCTTGCTTGCCCCTGGTATCCTAAGCTCACTATCTCCTAAAAAGGCTTCTAGCTATTCTTAATTATTCCTAAAACCTAAGCTCAGCAAACTTCTTTTGCCATAAGCATTCCCCTCACAAACAGGTCTCAGATAACAATCTTTCTCATGGCCTCAAGCTGTGGCCTACATGCTCATACTGGAACATTTTTTGTAAAGATCCTTGAACAAATGTCAATGGTTACTTTATAGATTACTTTCTGGGCAAAACTGCAGAAGGCTTTGTGCCTTCTCTTGCTTCTCTCGCTTCTCTCAACAACAATAAACACCTTGAAATTTTTTCCAGCCAACTCAAGCAAAAAAAGGAAAAAACCAAGTAAAACTCACAAGACCTAACTCCTTCATCCTTGAACTGTGCCTATGGGATGAGGAGAGGGAGTTGGAGCCATGTCTCTATTTTCTCAGTAAAGCCTAACACGGCTCCCAACAAGACACATCCTGGTGTGTTAGAAAACCCTTCATGTAGTGACTGCATTGACATTACACCAATGTCAAGTAAAATGCAAAAGAATATGCTTATTTCAGTCAGTCAGTTCAGCCTCTCAGCCGTGTCTGACTTTTTGTAACCCCATGAATCGCAGCATGCCAGGCCTCCCTGTCCATCACAAACTCTCGGAGTTCACTCAGACTCACGTCCATCGAGTCAGTGATACCATCCAGCCATCTCATCCTCTGTCGTACCCTTCTCCTCTTGCCCCCAATCCCTCCCAGCATCACAGTCTTTTCCAATGAGTCAACTCTTCGCATGAGGTGGCCAAAATACTGGAGTTTCAGCTTTAGCAACATTCCTTCCAAAGAACATCCAGGACTGATCTTTAAAATGGACTGGTTGGATCTCCTTGCAGTCCAAGGGACTCTCAAGAGTCTTCTCCAACACCACAGTTCAACAGCAACAATTCTTCAGCATTCAGCTTTCTTTACAGTCCAACTCTCACATCTATACATGACCAATGGAAAAACTATAGCCTTGATGAGACAGACCTTTTATAACAAAGTAATGTCTTTGCTTTTCAACATGCTATCTAGGTTGGTCATAACTCTTCTTCCAAGGAGTAAGCGTCTTTTAATTTCATGGCTACAGTCACCATCTGCAGTGATTTTGGAGCCCAAAGAAATAAAAGTCTGACACTGTTTCCACTGTTACCCCATCTATTTTCCATGAAGTGATGGGACCGGATGCCATGATCTTAGTCTTCTGAATGTTGAGCATTAAGCCAACTTTTTCACTCTCCTCTTTCACTTTCATCAAGAGGCTTTTTAGTTCCTCTTCACTTTCTGCCATAAGGGTGGTGTCATCTGCATATCTGAGGTTATTGATATTTCTCCTGGCAACTTGATTCCAGCTTGTGCTTCCTCCAGCTCAGCGTTTCTCATGATGTAATTTGCATATAAGTTAAATAAGCAGGGTGACAATATACAGCCTTGATGTATTCCTTTTCCTATTTGGAACCAGTCTGTTGTTCCATGTCCAGTTCTAACTGTTGCTTCCTGATATGCATTTAGGTTTCTCAAGAAACAGGTCAAGTGTTCTGATATTCCCATTTCTTTCAGAATTTTCCACAGTTTATTGTGATCCACACAGTCAAAGGTTTTGGCATAGTCAATAAAGCAGAAATAGATGTTTTTCTGGAACTCTCTTGCTTTTTCCATGATCCAGTGTATGTTGGCAATTTGATCTCTGGTTCCTCTGCCTTTTCTAAAACCAGCTTGAATATCTGGAAGTTCATGGTTCACGTATTGCTGAAGCCTGGCTTGGAGAATTTTGAGCATTACTTTACTAGCATGTGAGATGAGTGCAATTGTGCAGTAGTTTGAGCATTCTTTGGCATTGCCTTTCTTTGGAATTGGAATGAAAACTGAGCTTTTCCAATCCTATGGCCACTGCTGAGTTTTCCAAAGTTGCTGGCATATTAAGTGCAGCACCTTCACAACATCATCTTTCAGAATTTGAAATAGCTCCACTGGAATTTCATCACCTCCACCAGCTTTGTTCGTAGTGATGCTTTCTAAGGCCCACTTGACTTCACGTTCCAGGATGTCTGGGTCTAGGTGAGTGATCATACTGTCGTGACTACCTTGGTCATGAAGATCTTTTCTGTACAGTTCTTCTGTGTTTTCTTGCCACCTCTTCTTAATATCTTCTGCTTCTGTTAGGTCCATAACGTTTCTGTGCTCACTTAAATACACATTATTTTCCACAATCAGAAGGTGTATCTACTATCATTAAAGTACTGTGATTAAATAATTCACTTCTGCTCAAATACTTATGCAGCAGTGATGGAATTCCAGTGGAGCTATTTCAAATCCTGAAAGATGATGCTGGGAAAGTGCTGCACTCAATATGCCAACAAATTTGGAAAACTCAGCAGTGTCCAGATTACTGGAAAAGGTCAGTTTTCATTCCAATCCCAAAGAAAGGCAATGCCAAAGAATGCTCAGACTACCCCACAATTGCACTCATCTCACATGCTAGTAAAGTAATGCTCAAAATTCTCCAAGCCAGGCTTCAACAATATGTGAACAGTGAACTTCCTAATGTTCAAGCTGGTTTTAGAAAAGGCAGAGGAACCAGAGATCAAATTGCCAACATCTGCTGGATCATCAAAAAAGCAAGAAAGTTCCAGAAAAACATCTATTTCTGCTTTTTAACTATGCCAAAGCCTTTGACTGTGTGGATCACAACAAATTGTGGAAAATTCTGAAAGAGATGGGAATACCAGACCACCTAACCTGCTTCTTGAGAAATCTGTATGCAGGTCAGGAAGCAACAGTTAGAACTGGACATGGAACAACAGACTGGTTCCAAATAGGAAAAGGAGTACGTCAAGGCTGTACATTGTCACCCTGCTTATTTAACTTATATGCAAATTACATCGTGAGAAACTCTGGACTGGAAGAAACACAAGCTGGAATCAAGATTGCCAGGAGAAATGTCAAGAACCTCAGATATGCAGATGACACCACCCTTATGGCAGAAACTGAAGAGGAACTAAAAAGCCTCTTGATGAAAGTGAAAGTGGAGAGTGAGAAAGTTGGCTTAAAGCTCAACATTCAGAAGCCTAAGATCATGGCATCCGGTCCCATCACTTCATGGAAAATAGATGGGGTAACAGTGGAAACAGTGTCAGACTTTTATTTCTTTGGGCTCCAAAATCACTGCAGATGGTGATTGCAGCCATGAAATTAAAAGACGCTTACTCCTTGGAAGAAAAGTTATGACCAACCTAGACAGCATATTCAAAAGCAGAGACATTACTTTGCTGGCTAAAGTCCATCTAGTCAAGGCTATGGTTTTTCCAGTGGTCATGTATGGATGTGAGAGTTGGACTGTGAAGAAGACTGAGTGCTGAAGAATTAATGCTTTTGAACTGTGGTGTTGGAGAAGACTCTTGAGAGTCCCTTGGACTGCAAGGAGATCCAACCAGTCCATTCTGAAGGAGATCAGCCCTGGGATTTCTTTGGAAGGAATGATACTAAAGCTGAAATTCCAGTACTTTGGCCACCTCATGCGAAGAGTTGACTCATTGGAAAAGACTGTGATGCTGGGAGGGATAGGGGGCAGAAGGAGAAGGTGAAGACCAAGGATGAGATGGCTGGATGGCATCACTGACTCGATAGACATGGGTCTGAGTGACCTCCGGGAGTTAGTGATGGACAGGGAGGCCTGGCATGCTGCAATTCATGGGGTCGCAAAGAGTCGGACACGACTGAGTGACTGAACTGAACTGAACTGAATTACATTATTAAATATTACAAACCACAGTTATTACAAACCACAGTTATGGAAAAAGAGAAAATAACTTTTTTGTTTGTTTGTTTGGCTGCACCATGACTTTATTACAGCACATAGGATATAGTCCCTAACCAGAGGTAAATCCAGGCCTCTTGCATTGGAGTACAGAGTCTTAACCACTGTACCACCAGGGAAGTCCCTGAAAATTTGTTGTTCAGTTGCTCAGTCATGTCCAACTCTTTGTGACACCATGGACTGCAGCACACCAAGCTTCTCTGTCCTCTCCCATCTCTAGGAGCTTGCTCAAACTCATGTCCATCGAGTCAGTGATGCCATCCAACCATATAATCCTCTGTCGTTCCTTTCTCCTCTTGCCTTCAATCTTTCCCAGCGTCAGGGTCTTTTCTAATGAGCTGGCTCTTCGCATCTGGTGGCCACAGTATTGGAGCATCAGCTTTAGCATCAGTCCCTCAAATGAATATTCAAGTTTTATTTCCTTTAGGATTGACTGATTTCATCTCCTTGCAGTCCAAGGGACCCTCAAGAGCCTTCTCCAACAGCACATTCAAAGCATCAATTCTTCAGTGCTCAGCCTTCCTTATGGTCCAATTCTCACACCCATATGTGACTACTGGAAAAACTATATCTTTGACTAGATGAACTTTTGTTGGTAAAACAATGTCTCTCCTTTTTAATACTCTGTCTAGGCTTGTCATAGCTTTTCCAAAGAAGAAGTGTCTTTTGATTTCATGCTTACACTCACCATCTGCAGTGATTTTTGTAGCCCCCCAAAGTAAAGTCTCTCACTGTTTCAATTTTTCCCCATCTATTTGTCATGAAGAGATGGGACCAAATGTCATGATCTTAGTTTTGTAACTGTTGAGTTTTAAGCCAATCTTTTCACTCTCCTCTTTCACTTTCATCAAGAGGCTATTCAGTCCTCTTCAGTTTCTGCCATAAGGATGGTGTCACCTGCATATCTGAGGTTATTGATATTTCTCCCAGCAATTTTGATTCCATCTTGTGCTTTATCCAACCTAACATTTCACATGATGTAGAAAACTTTGTTATAACATGAAACAATAATCTACCAAGGGAAATTTTTAGAAGTGTATGTTATATTATTACAATTTTAAAACACTATATGGTTACATGCTTCATCACTCAGTCAGGTTCAACTGTTTGCAACCCCATAGACTCTGATCCCCCAGGCTCCTCTGTCCATGGAATTTTCCAGGCAAGAACACTGGAGTAGGTTGTAATTTCCTTCTCCGTGGGACCTTCCTGACCCAGGGAGTGTAAACATGCTTCTTTCATCTCTTGCATTGGCAGGCAGATTCTTTAATACTAGCACCACCTGGGAAGCCCCAAAATACAATATAACTATGACTAAAAGGTTAAAAAGGAAAGCTTTTTGCTAATACTTTGTGTAATAATATTTCTTGTATAATTACAGCTTAGATATTAAGACAGTATCTGAGTAAGTTAGAATAGCAAAAATTAATTTTGTTTTAATAGTTTAAATAGGACTATAAATAAGATGTAGGTTTTATTGCATTTTGAGGTAGTTTGATCTTCTTTCTCTATAAATGGAAGGAATTTTGAAAACAAATCTCAGGATATACTATGAAATGAGTTTGAAACAAATAACAGACAAAATTTAATGAACTAAAGCAGAGTAGAAAGATTTAACAATTCATTTTTCTTTATTTTATGATACAGTTATACAGTTCAACAAGGTAAAAATAAAACTTTTTAATTTTGAAAATTTGTGATGGTTTATGATGCTACATTTACTATGTATATAAAATATAAGTATCCATTTTATGAAAATAGTTTTTTATGATCACAATGCAATTATAATTTCCAAAATATCCAAACATGGAAATCAGAATGACTAATAATCCCCTGCACCTTTTTTTTGAATCATTTCAGCTTTAAATTTCAGCTCTTTTTATGGGAATTTTCTGTGCTATACTTAGTTGCTCAGTCACATTTGATTCTTTGCAACCTGCTGGACTATATAGTCCGCCAGACTCCTCTGTCCATGGGAATTCTCCAGACGAGAATCCTGAAGTGGGTTGCCGTGACCTCCCCCAAGGGATCTTCTCAACCCAGGGACTGAACCCGGGTCTCCTGCATTGCTGGTAGATAGATTCTTTACCATCTAAGCCACCAGGGAAGCCCTTTTATGGGAATATGCTATGATAAATATGTTGGAATATGAATGGATTACTACTTCTGTTGTTTCAGGTAAAATAGTGAACTTAATAATGTTTACTATTAAAAGCAATAGAGCCAGTAGTTTAAATAAAACGACTAAGATACTTGTTTCACTTAAAATTTGAAAAATGTAATTTTAATAAATCATGTTTTCTTTCATACAGGAGGATTGTCAATTCAGGTAAATTGTATTATAGAAGATAGACAAGAAAACTAATTTTCTAATTATATAGAAAATTATATATTATATATAATTATATATTATAACTAATTTCTAATTATCTAAGCAAGAAACTAATATCATTTCGAATAAAATAGCATGTAATGAGTTGTCTCCTATTTGTTGTGTGTTTTAAATTGGATATTTAATCCAAAATTTTATATCTCTTAAAGACTAACAAAAAGAGCCACTTTGATAGTACAGCTATCAGTGTGACACTTTGTACCATTTTAGTTTTAAACTTTTTGATTTCAAGCTTTCTTTTTTTAATATAAATTTATTTATTTTAATAGGAGGTTAATTATTTTACAATATTGTATTGGTTTGCCATACATCAACATGAATCCACCACAGGTATACATGTGTTCCCCATCCTGAACCCCCCACCCTCCTCCCTCCCCGTACCAGCCCTCTGGATCATCCCAGTGCACCAGCCCCAAGCATAATTTCAAGCTTTCAAAGAAGATTTGTCATTATTTACTTTGATACTGTTTTATCATTTTAGTCAGTACCATAGATTGTTTTTTTCAATTGTGGGAAAATCGTATAACATAAAATATGCCATGTTAGACTTTTTAAGTGTACAGTTCCATAGTGCTAAGTACATCCACAATCTTATGCAACCCATCTCTAGAAGTTTTTCATCATGAAAAATTGAAACTATATCTATTTGCAAAGGGAAAACAAAAACAAAACAAAACCTCTGCTTCTCTTCTCAACACTTTACACACTACTTCTGATATCAGATAAGTACATTTTTTTCATGATTAGCTAATCTCCCATTCCCAGTGGACACCAAAAGAGCATTCTACAATTCAATTCAGTTCAGTTCTGGCACTACCTGGAGTTAGTATCAGATCTCACAGGTTAAGTAAGGCCTATCTCAGCAGACGAATTCTCCTTTCCCTATTTATACATCAGTCAAAAGTTCCAGTGGTCACCTTCACTTATGACGAACTGTGTGTAAATCAGAGGTTCTCACAACCTTCTCTTAATGCACTAAAGCAGTTCACGAAACTCAGGACTTTTTACTACTAGATTACCAGTTTACTATAGATGGATACGGTTTAGAAAAACCAGATGAAAGACATGCATAGGGAAAGGTGTAGATGAGGCGGTGCACTATATCCACAGCCCGCTGGAATGCTACTTTCCTGGCACTCCCACGTGTTCACCAATACTGAAGCTCTCTGAAGCTCGGAACACCTTACTTTAGGTATTTTTCTTTTGAATCCTTCCTTAGCAGGGTGTGATTGATTAAGTTGTTGGCTGTTGGTGATTGAACCCAATCTCCAGGCCCTCACTTGTTTCTGAAGATCAGGGGGTGAGACTGAAAGTTCCAATCCTCTAATCACTGGTTAGTTCCCCTGGCAATCATCCGCTCATTCTGAGGGGCTTTCCAATAGTCACGTCATTAACATAAGCTCAGATGTGGTTGAAAGGGGCTTGCTATGACTAACAAAAGATGTTCCTTTTATCTTTCTTAAGTGATGCAACCATTTCGGAATGGAAGACAAAAAACTAAAAAGATGCTCCATTGCTCTTATCACTTGGAAATGATGACGATTTTAGGAACTGTGTGCTAGAAATGGGACAAACACCAAATGTATATTATTAAAAATTACAATTTCATACTATTAAACAACAGCTCTGAATTTCCCCTCCCCAAAGTCCCTGTCAATCACCATTCTACTTTCTGTTTATCTGAACCTGTCTAATATAAGTACATCAAAGGCATAAAATCACTCAGTATTTCTTTTTATGACTGGCTTATTTCACTTTTCAGTGTCCTCAAGTTCCATCCATGGTGTAACATGAGTCTAAATTTCTTTCATTTTAAGTCTGAATAATATTCTATTGCATGAATATACCATGTTTTATTTACCCATTCGTATATGCGTGGACACTTGAGTTGCTTCCAAATTTTGTCTATAATAATGTTACTATGGGTATGGAAATATCTCTGTGATTCTAATTTCAGTTCTTCTGTATGAGTATTAGATATAGAATTGCTAAATCATAGGGGAAAAAAGTATTTTAAAATATTTTAGAAACTTCTATATTGTTTTCATAGCAATTGTATCATGATATATCCCCAGCAAGAGTGTATAAGGGTTACAATTTTTCCACATTGTTGTAAACATGTGTTATTATTCTTTTTTAAAGTATTAGACATTCAAATGTAAGGAGTGATATCTATTGTGACTTTTATACTTCCCTAATATTTAGTGTGATCACTCATCTAGAGCCAGACATCATGGATTATGAAGTCAAGTGGGCCTTGGAAAGCATCACTATGAACAAAGCTAGTGGAGGTGATGGAATTCCAGTAGAGCTGTTTCAAATCCTGAAAGATGATGCTGTGAAAGTGCTGCACTCAATATGCCAACAAATTTGGAAAACTCAGCAGTGGCCACAGGACTGGAAAAGGTCAGCTTTCATTCCAATCTCAAAGAAAGGCAATGCCAAAGAATGCTCAAACTACTGCACAATTGCACTCATCTCACATGCTAGTAAAGTAATGCTCAAAATTCTCCAAGCCAGGCTTCAGCAATACTTGAACTGTGAATTTCCTGATGTTCAAGCTGGTTTTAGAAAAGGCAGAGGAACCAGAGATCAAATTTCCAACATCCACTGGATCATGGAAAAAGCAAGAGAATTCCAGAAAAACATCTATTTCTGCTTTATTGACTATGCCAAAACCTTTGACTGTGTGGATCACAATAAATTGTGGAAGATTCTGAAAGAGATGGGAATACTAGACCACCTGACCTGCCTCTTGAGAAATCTGTATGCAGGTCAGGAAACAACAGTTAGAACTGGACATGGAACAACAGACTGGTTCCAAATAGGAAAAGGAATACATCAAGGCTGTATATTGTCACCCTGCTTATTTAACACATGCAAAGTACATCATGAGAAACGCTGGACTGGAAGAAACACAAGCTGGAATCAAGATTGCCAGGAGAAATATCAATAACCTCAGCTATGCAGATGACACCACCCTTATGGCAGAAAGTGAAGAGGAACTAAAAAGCCTCTTGATGAAAGTGAAAGTGGAGAGTGAGAAAGTTGGCTTAAAGTTCAACATTCAGAAGCCTAAGATCATGGCATCCGGTCCCATCACTTCATGGGAAATAGATGGGGTAACAGTGGAAACAGTGTCAGACTTTATTTTGGGGGGCTTCAAAATCACTGCAGATGGTGATTGCAGCCATGAAATTAAAAGACGCTTACTCCTTGGAAGAAAAGTTATAAGCAACCTAGATAGTATATTCAAAAGCAGAGACATTACTTTGCCGACTAAGGTCCATCTAGTCAAGGCTATGGTTTTTCTTGTGGTCATGTATGGATGTGAGAGTTGGACTGTGAAGAAGGCTGAGTGCTGAAGAATTGATACTTTTGAACTGTGGTGTTGGAGAAGACTCTTGAGAGTCCCTTGGACTGCAAGGAGATCCAACCAGTCCATTCTGAAGGAGATCAGCCCTGGGATTTCTTTGGGAGGAATGATGCTAAAGTTGAAACTCCAGTACTTTGGCCACCTCATGTGAAGAGTTGACTCATTGGAAAATACTGTGATGCTGGGAGGGATTGGGGGCAAGAGGAGAAGGGGACGATAGAGGATGAGATGACTGGATGGCATCACTGACTCAATAGATGTGGGTCTGAGTGAACTCTGGGAGTTGGTGATGGACAGGGAGGCCTGGCATGCTGCAATTCATGGGGTCGCAAAGAGTCAGACATGACTGAGCGACTGAACTGCACTGAACTGAATATTTAGTGTTGTTGAGCACCTTTTCATATGTATGTTGGTCATTTATATATTTTCTTTGGAGAAATGTCTATTTAATCTCTTGCTCCTTTTTTGTAATTGAATTTTTTGTGTTATTTATTTTGTTATTGTTGAATTGTAAGTGTTATGTATATATTCTGGATATTAACCCCTTATCAGATATATGATTTGCAAATAGAGTTTTTTCCTCTTCCATGAGTTGCCTTTCAATACTACTGATAGTTTCTTTTGATGAACAGATGTTTTAATTTTGATGTACTACAATTATTTTGACTTTGTCTATACTTTTGATATTATATCAAAATAATTGCCAAATAATGCCATAAAACTTTTCTACCTTCTTTTTCATTTCACAGTTATATAGTTTTAGATCCTACATTTAAATTTTTGATGCATTTTGATTAATTTTGACATATGCTGTAAAGAAAGGGTACAGCTTTATTCTTTACATGGAGATATTCGTTAGCATTTGTGAGAAACATCTTAGTGTTTTGGAAGAATATATCTATATTGTGCAAGTGCATTTGTTGTTGTTCAGTCACTGGGTCATGTCTGACTCTTTATGACCCCATGGACTGCAGCACTCCCAGGCTTCCTTGTCCTTCACCATCTCCCAGAGTTAGCTCAAACTCATTTCCATTGAGTCAATGTTTCCATCCAACTATTTCATCCTCTGTTGCTCCCTTCTCCTCCTGCCCTCAATCTTCCCCAGCATCTGGGTCTTTCCCAATGAGCCTGCTCTTCTAACTTTCCAAGAAACACTTTTTTTTAATATATATGTTTCAACCAGTTAGATCACACAGTCAGAAAAAGATCAGAATCAGAGAATAAACTCATGAATCTTGGCTGCAGTATCGTTTGGCCTACTTGTTCATTTGTTTGTTTTTTATTGTTGTTGTAGTTGTTATTTGTGTTAACTGTTCACCCCTTCCAGAAGAGAATTAACCAGCAATTTGATATCTTAGAAAATATACTCTATACTCTGCTATTTTCTGGTCACCTAATTTATCTGTAGATACTCAAATGCTAAGTTTCTCCAATCACTTTACATACTTAGAATGTATTATCTCATTTTAAATGAACAGCAGAGCTATCGAAAATCATTTTTAAATATAAAACTTTGAGTAATTACTTTGCCTCATTTAATTTTGTAGTATAAACAATTACTTTTTTTTTTAAGAAAGCTATTTAGCTTATTACAGTCCAAATTATTTTTGGAAGACTTACAACATTATACTTTAGAAATCATTAAATACGTTTAGATTTTCTGTTCTTGCAGTAATTTTTATTTTTTGCATTTATTGTCAATATAGTTAATAGCAGGAAACATTAGATTCAGTTGAAGTCATTTTTAACACTAATTTCCAGTGTTTATGATATCCATTTTCTTGTTATTTTATAACCAAAGGGATTTTATGAAGCTTTGTTCTAAGTATTTTTCATGTAACTTATTTAATTTTAGAATAAATTTATGAGAATTCAGATACTATTACACACACATATTATCTATATATATGCATACATATATATATGTGTGTGTTTATATATCAATAAGTTAAAAAAAATTTAGAAATTTTGATTAATATCACATAACGAGGATGGCACAACTAGGATACAGACACAAACTGTTTGTCTATAGACATCTAACTCAAATGACTACATTATAATTTATTTCATGTGACTCAAATTCAAATTTAATTTATATAATGTCCTCAATGATTGAGAACTAATTGAGTCTAATTGGTTGAAACTTATACACATTAAACAGTTATGTTTTCTTGGAAAAGTAACTTCTTTTTAAGTATGGCAAAACCAATACAGAATTGTAAAGTAAAATAAAAAATAAATTAAAAAAAATAAGTATATGCAAAGTGGAGACATATTTCTTTCTAAAACACTATAGGAAAACCTGCTTTTAGAAAAATCACTCTTAAATAGCTTTAAAATTCTGAGCAGAAACATAAGATGTTGATTCATCCTGCATATGAGTACTATTTTTACTTTCAAAGTTAAGATTTGTGATGGCAAAGTGAGTTCATGTTTCAATTACCATTTGCAAGGCAGAATCATTATAATATACACAGTATGAAAATATATAACTCAAAGATCAAATATAAGACAAATATCTTTAGAAGAGACAGATCAGAAATATAAGATGGCAAATGTGTTTGTCTCATGGGTTAGCTCACTGAGGTCTGATAGACACAAAAGTGGGTAGAATAAGTCAGGAATTTTGCTTTTGTAGAAAAAAAGCATCTGAATATCCTCCAGTCAAGATGAAGTACTTGGATCAGACTCACAGATTACAACTGGTGACTAGATTTAGGCCCCCTATGCTAAAGAATGGAAACTTAAAAAACTGCCAAATGCTTTGTGCAGCAGTTGCAAGTGCTAAGTTGAGGAATGGTAGAAAGAAACATTTCATGCTGGCTAAGTGACTAGATATGCTACATTATCCAGATTACCACAACACAGTAACTCCAAAAAATAGAACTTTTTTTATTGTAAAAAATTATTTTAAAATTTGAAATGATTTATCAATTAACATTCAAATGTAGCATGAATTTATGAACTGAAACAATAGTCCATTATATGAAAAGGACTTGGAAATAACAACATGAAATCATGAAATATATTTCACTGATAACAAAATATTTTTCAGAAAAATGTTTTGCAAGTATCTTGACTGAATGAAGTAAAAGAGAAAAATGGTAAACTGAAGATAGAAAGAAAATTCGGCCAGTATATGTGCAGAAAAATTCAGGCATACAATAAAGGATATAATAAAAACTCCAAACATTAATATAAAAGTTTTTTTTTTTTTTAATGGAGAGGATAGGAAAATAGAGGAGAAACTGCATTTGAATAAACTATTTCAATGTTTTCAAAATTGAGAGAGGACAACATGTGACTCTTAATAAAATGTGTATTTTTAATGATAAAGAGAAAAATAAATGTCATACCCTGAATATATTATACTGAAAAATGTTGTACATTAAGAATAAAATAATTCATAAAAACGCCTAGCAAAAAGGCATTTTAACAATAAAAGAGTGACCAACAATGGATATTTCATTTACGACAACGGATGCCAAGGGAAAGTGAGATTATATCTTCACCCTACTGAAAGAAAATAACTCTAACATATAATTTTATACCCAAGCATAATATTTTTTAAGAGTGAGCACAATAAAAATATATTTTAGCAATAGACACACAGAATAACAAGAAATTTGATCACCCACAGAATCTAACAAAAATATTATTAAAGAAAAATAAAATGCTAACAGAAAGAATACGATTTAAGAAAACAATAAGTACATAATTAATATAATGTAGCTCTAAATGTAATTAGCTATTTTAAAATTTTTATTTAAAATTATTGAATATTTAAATACTAACAAGAAGGGAGAAGTTTCTTCATATGAGGATTGATTTGTCATAAGGTTACTAAAAGAAGGAAGGATAAAAGGATTCAATGAATGGATTTTCTCAGAAAAAAATTTTATATCTTAAGTATAAAACAGCTGTTAGTAAAATAACACTAGTATACCTTGAAGTTTCCAAACCAGAGTAAACAACCAAAAAGTAATACTCAAAAAAGTATGTCAGTACTACATTTGTGGGGATGTTTTGTGAAGAAAACACAATGAAACCATAAGAACCTTCTAGCCTCTGGGGAGAACATATTATATATGATATTGATTTTGTCCTTCCTCTGTAAACAACTAAAAAACTCACAATATATTTGAAACAGCATGTTTCAAATACTAAACAAAAGGCAATTTTTTTTTAAAGAAAAAAATATATATATACATATAGGCTTCCCTGATAGCTCAGTTGGTAAAGAATCCACCTGCAAATCAAGAGACCATGGTTTGATCCCTGGGCCAGGAAGATCCACTGGAGAAGGGATAGACTACCCACTCCAGCATTCTTGGGCTTCCCTTGTGGCTTAGCTGGTAAAGAATTGTAATGTTTTTCCTTTGAAGCATTTGTCTGACTCCAAAATAGGGAGGAATAATGTAACTAGGAAGAACTTTGCTGTTGAGCTGAAAAGTCAGAGATCACAGTTTGTGGGGCCTAAAAGAGCTGGAATGTAACAGAGGATACTACCTGAAAGGAGGCATCTACACAGACACAGAGCAAAACTAATTTTTTGAGGTCTATTGAATCTTTGGTTGAAAGGCTCAGTGGCACTGCCCAAGAGCAGGCAAAAACAAATACACACACACAACTACTGGAGTATCTTACATTATCATTACTGCACAACAAATTACTATACACTTAGGTAAAATATTTTATAATCTCACAATTTCTATTAATCATATATCTAAGGCTGACAAGACTGAATTCCCCTTTGAGTGTCTGACAAGACTGAAATCAAAGTGAAAGTCATGGCTTCATTTTTTATCAGGGTCTTTTTAAGCTCAGTGATTTTATTGTGTTTATATGACAAAGTCTGCATTCTACCTCTCAGCCCTGTATCATTCTCAGCTCTTAGAAAATACTCAAATATTCCTTGATGTTATCATAGTCAATCAATGACATGAATGTCTATTTTATTTCACACCAGAGAGAGCCTGTCTCTATAACTTCTGCTTGGGTGACTAGCAAAACTCATCTATTTATATCATCCTATGTAGATAATTTCAAACTCTTAAGATGAAACAAACTTGAAATTTAAATCTGCAAAACCCCATCACAGCATTTTCTAGATTACTATTTGATTGAACAAATGACTACAGCGTTTGCTTGACAGAAACTTAGAGTACTGTGAGGTCATTTTAGAATTCTACCTACAATATGGTAAATAATTCAGCAGAGGATATTGGAGAAACTTTGAATACCAGGATCTTTTTTGTAAATACTTGAAGAAAAGCTGTACCATTCAAGTAGGGCTAAATTAACCCTAGATTAAAGCTATTCAATTCATAATAGCAAAGCTTAAATATACTACTCAAAAGAATCAAGCTGTTCAACAAGTAAACTAAGTCTAATAGAAAAAATGCATTTCTTTTCCATGGGGATGGCCTTGACCCCTGCCTGTCTCCTCTACAATGTCATGAACCTCCGTCCATAGTTCATCAGGCACTCTATCTATCAGATCTAGTCCCTTAAATCTATTTCTCACTTCCACTGTATAATCATAAAGGATTTGATTTAGGTCATAGTATATTCAAAAACAGAGGCATTACTTTGCCAACAAAGGACTGTTTAGTCAAGGCTGTGGTTTTTCCAGTAGTCATGTATGGATGTGAGAGTTGGACTGTGAAGAAAACTGAGCACAGAAGAACTGATGCTTTTGAACTGAGGTATTGGAGAAGATTCTTGAGAGTCCCTTGGACTGCAAGGAGATCCAACCAGTCCATTCTGAAGGAGATCAGGCCTGGGTGTTCTTTGGAAGTAATGATGCTAAAGCTGAAATTCCAGTACTTTGGCCACCTCATGCGAAGAGTTGACTCATTGGAAAAGACTGTGATGCTGGGAGGGATTGGGGGCAGGAGGAGAAGGGGACGGCAGAGGATGAGATGGCTCAATGGCATCACCGACTCGATGGACATGAGTCTGAGTGAACTCCGGAAGTTGGTGATAGACAGGGAGGCCTGGCGTGCTGCAATTCATGAGGTCACAAAGAATCAGACACGACTGAGCGACTGAATTGAACTCAACTGAACTGAAAAGAGTTGTCTAGTGTTTTTCCCTACTTTCTTCAATTTAAGTCTGAATTTGGCAATAAGGGGTTCAGAATCTGAGCCAGTCAGCTCCCGGTCTTGTTTTTGCTGACTGTATAGAGCTTCTCCGTCTATGGTTGGAAAGAATATAATCAATCTGATTTTGGTGTTGACAGTCTGGTGATGTACATGTGTAGAGTCTTCTTTTTTGTTGTTGGAAGAGGGTGTTTGCTATGACCAGTGCGTTATCTTGGCTAAACTCTATTAGCCTTTGCCCTGCTTCATTCCATATTTCAAGGCCAAATTTGCCTATTACCCCAGGTATTTCTTGATTTCCTACTTTTGCATTCCAGTCTCCTATAATGAAAAGGACATCTTTTTTTGGTGTTAGTTCTAAAAGGTCTTGCAGGTTGTCATAGAACCGTTCAACTTCAGCTTCTTCAGCATTACTGGTTAGGACATAGACTTGGATTACTGTGATATTGAATAGTTTACCTTGGAAACAAGACAGAAATCATTCTGTCATTTTTGAGATAGCATCCAAGTACTGAATTTCAAAATTTTTTGTTGACCATTATGGCTACTCCATTTTTTCTGAGGGATTCCTGCCCATTGTAGTAGATATAAAGGTCATCTGAGTTAAATTCACCCATTCCAGTCCATTTTAGTTCGCTGAGTCCTAGAATGTCGAGGTTCATTTTGCCATCTCCTGTTTGACCTCTTCCAACTTGCCTTGATTCATGGACCTAACATTCCAGGTTCCTATGCAATATTGCTCTTTACAGCATCGGATCTTGTTTCTATTACCAGTCACATCCACAACTGGGTACTGTTTTTGCTTTGGCTCTATCCCTTCATTCTTTCTGGAGTTATTTCTTCACTGACCTCCAGTAGTATATTGGGCACCTACTGACCTGGGGTGTTAGTCTTTCAGTATCCTATCATTTTGCCTTTTCATACTGTTCATGGGGTTCTCAAGGCAAGAATACTGAAGTGGTTTGCCATTCCTTTCTCCAATGGACCACATTCTGTCAGACATCTCCACCATGACCCACCCATCTTGGGTGCCCCCACAAGGCATGGCTTAGTTTCATTGAGTTAGACAAGGCTGTGTTCTGTGTTTTAGACTGAATAGTTTTCTGTGATTATGGTTTCACTGTGTCTGCCTTCTGATGCCCTCTCTCAACACCTACCTTCTTACTTGGAGACTTTATTTTGGGGGGCTCCAAAATCACTGCAGATGGTAATTGCAGTCATGAAATTAAAATACGCTTACTCTTTGAAAGGAAAGTTATGACCAACCTAAACAGCATATTCAAAAGCAAAGGTATTACTTTGCCAACAAAGGTCTGTCTAGTCAAGGCTATGGTTTTTCCAGTGTCATGTATGGATGTGAGAGTTGGACTGTGAAGAAAGCTGAGCACTGAAGAATTGATGCTTTTGAACTGTGGTGTTGGAGAAAACTCTTGAGAGTCCCTTGGACTGCAAGAAGATCCAACCAGTCCATTCTGAAGGTGATCAGCCCTGGCTTTTCTTTGTAAGGACTGATTTTAAAGCTGAAACTCCAATGGCCAACTCATGCAGAGAGTTGACTCATTGGAAAAAAACTCTGATGCTGGGAGGGATTGGGGGCAGGATGAGAAGGGGAGGACAGAGAATGAGACAGCTGGATGGCATCACTGACTCTATGCACATGAGTTTGAGTGAACTCCAGGGGTTGGTGATGGACAGGAAGGCATGGCGTGCTGCAATTCATGGGGTCACAAAAGTCGGACAAGACTGAATGAATGAACTGAATAGAAAAAATATTAAACAGTACATAAACAAATACAATAAAATATTATGGAGACAAAAAATTAGCAACAGAACAGTAGGAGGAGGAAGGTCTTCACTGATGCCTGCTGGAAAACTAAAATTCTACTATGCTTTAAAGGAATCTCAGAATATCAGCAGAAAATAACAGATACATTTTATGATAAGGGCTATGAGTTAAAAAGAATCAGTCAAATGGTATTCTTTATATTTATATGAGATATTTAAAATGTGTGAGAATTGTACATAGGGAAATTAAATGGAAGTATATGTATACAAATTTCAAAATTAAATATAAACTATTGGTGCTATTTGTATTTTTCAGAGACAGAGGTATTCAGATTATCTTAAAGAAAGAAAAAAGAAAAAATGAGCTACAGGCATTAAAAGATAGAAAAAAATAGTTGTAAAGTTAATTGTAAAGTAAATTTTGCAGAATGAACAATAATACCAAAAATAAGAAAATAGCATAAAGGAAAAATTGATGAGAAATATAGTTCAATCTTCCTACAGCAAATTTCAGTTAGATTACAGAGATACTAAATGATGCAAAAGGATACATGGACTTCGCTGATATCTACAAGAACTATATCTCCCAAAACAAGAATACACATTGTTTTCCAGTGTACACGGACTGTCTAGGACCACATACAAAACAAGTCCTCAACAAATGTAAGAGAATAGAAGTAATTTCAAGCATCTTTTCTGATTATAACAGGTTAATTAAATATATGCAGGGAGTGGAGTAAGGTGTCTTTCAGAAAATGGTGTTTGTAAACATTTACACTGACAGATTGCTATTTTGGAGAAAGTCTACTTCAATGCCAAAAAAACTAATAGCAGTTGTATCTACAGCTGGAGCAAGAAAGCCACACATGTGGTACAGTCACACTTGGGCAATGAGAAAGAACTCTGGAGTCTGCATTGGCTCCCTATTCTGTTTGCTTATTTTATTTTTTTCTGTTTAGTTAACAAGGCAGAGAAACCTAGAGTCCTCTCCCAATATTAAGCATGCACAGAGAAGACAGCAATGAGAGTGAGGAGGCAAATTTGTATCTTAATACTGCTTCAACTCACAGTAATTTAAGACTTTTAAATCATAGTACTTGACACTCTTTCCAACAGCTAATGAATAATAATGTTTCCTATAGAAAATACTAGCGGATTCTGTTTTAAGCATTCTTTTCCTAAGAAATTCCAAAGTTGTGGGTGAGAGGAATCTTTATACACACATTTAAAATGAAAATATCAGTCTTAAAGAAGAAATTGGAAGACTTTTGCTTTCAAGAGAAATATACCATACATCAAAACAAGAAAGAAAACAATAATTAGGAAATTTAAATGAAAAGTAAACAAAAACTAAATAATGATTTTATTTTGGGGGGCTCCAAAATCACTGCAGATGGTGATTGCAGCCATGAAATTAAAAGACGCTTACTCCTTGGAAGGAAAGTTACGACCAATCTAGATAGCATATTCAAAAGCAGAGACATTACTTTGCCAACAAATATCTGTCTAGTCAAAGCTATTGTTTTTTTAGTAGTCATGTATGGATATGAGAGTTGAACTATAAAGAAAGCTGAGATCCAGAGAATAGGTGCTTTTGAATGGTGGTGTTGGAAAAGACTCTTGAGAGTCCCTTGGACTGCAAGGATATCCAACCAGTCCATTCTAAAGGAATTCAGTCCTGATTATTCATTGGAAGGACTGATGTTGAAGCCGAAACTCCAATACTTTGGCCACCTGATGTGAAGAACTAACTTATTTGAGAAGATCCTGATGCTGGGAAAGATTGAAGGTAGGAGAAGGGGATGACAGAGGATGAGATGGTTGGATGGCATCACCAACTTGATGGACATGAATTTGAGTAAACTCCAAGACTTGGTGATGGATAGGAAAGCATGCTGTGCTGCAATCCATGGGGTAGCAAAGAGCTGGAATGACTGAGTGACTGAACTGAACTGATTTTATTCCTCTGGTTTGGTCTTTTCCTTTAGTAATATTCTGATCTATGTGGTGGATATTTTTGTCTATATAGAAGGACACACTGTAAAATATTTTTCAAATTTCTCAGAGCCACCTCATTTGCTGTTTTTACACATCTTTTTCAAACACACATGATTCTATATGGTTCAAGCTAGGAACTTACTGCTGGTCCCTTGCATTAAACCAAAATTTGATTCAGCAAGACTCCTAACAGGCCCAGGTGCCATTCTCAAATAAATGCCCTGTGCATTTTGCACTGTAAATTTTGAATACTGGAAAGGAGGACTTTTATGGCTTCTCTTGTTTTTAGGTTTTTCTCTCTTCTGTTATGTCCCATTTTCTCTTGTGCAGATGTTAATTGTGTACCCACCCACTTACAGTTACTGGTTCAGGAGGATATCTTGTTATCTAATTTGATGTAAATAGTATTTGTGAGTTTTGATGTTGCTATCTACTTGCTTTGTGTTTTATATGGGAATTACGGGAAATCAGACTGAGCTAGCACCAAAACAGGCCATTGTTACCATAGGGCTTTCAAATTTCCCTGATCAATTTAAGTATATATTTACAGCTTTAAAAAATAGAAAAAGAAGAATAGCTACTTTCTCCTTTAAGAGAACACTGAAACTTTGATAAAAATCTTCTTTAGTCAAGAAGAATACAAGAAAATTAAAATTATATCTTAATGTCACATAAAGTATGTAAAAATACATATAAACTATTCAGTTCAGTTCAGTTCAGTTGCTCAATCATGTCTGACTCTTTGCAACCCCATGAACCGCAGCAGCCAGGCCTCCCTGTCCATCACCAACTCCCAGAGTTCACTCAAACTCACGTCCATCGAGTCGGTGATGCCATCCAGCCATCTCATCCTCTGCTGTCCCCTTTTCCTCTTGCCCCCAATCCTTCCTAGCATCAGAGTCTTTCCCATGAGTTTGCCAGAGTACTGGAGTTTCAGCTTTAGCATCATTCCTTCCAAAGAACACCCAGGGCTGATATAAATATTATATATAGAAACTATTAGTAGATATTAATGAATTTAATGTCAGAAAAATCTTAAAACTATAAGATTCAAAGAAAGCAATAATTATACACCACAGTATATGAAGAAAAGACACCTGAAAATATTCAAAATTGATTCTTTAAGGAAATATTCAGCAAAGTAATTTTAGAAGGGAACATCATTAGCATCTTTAATTTCTTTGTTTTTTCTACAGGCTTTCCATGATCTACAGAGAATATTCAAGTCAAAAGAGATAAATTTAATAAAGAAGTAACAGAAAATCCAAAAACCCAGTTAAGTGAAAGTGTTCAATTTTACTAATTGTTTAAGAACAATAAATTATTTTTATAATTGACATCACTTTACATGCCAATTCAATAATTGGCAAATGTTGAAAAGTCTGACAATATAATTTTTGGAAACGATGTCAAGAACAAGTAGCACTCATGATTTTTTGAGAGATATTTGATGAAATATAATACAATCTAAGATGGTCAAACTCTGTAATTCAGGAATTCTCTTTATTACTTCTTAGAAAATCACACTTATGTGCACAGAGAAAGTTTCAATTTGCAGAATTATGCCGGTAGGCATGAAATTAGATTCCAGATATATAAATAATAGCCTACCTGCAAAATGATAATAGACCATTTATTATTAACTAAGTATTTAGCAAAATACACACCAAAATCATAAACTTTGAATTCCTGGTAGAAGTTACCATTCAAGTAAGAAAGAAGGAAATGAGATTAGGCAGAAAATTACGAGGATCTCAATTATCTCTATCACATTTTAATTCTTAGAAGACCTGCAATAAATATTGCATAACAACGTGTCAGTAGGGCCAAGAATGTAAAGGAGTAGTTGTTATTTAATCTTTACTACATCATTTGAAATATTTCACGATAAAGAGTTATTATTTTTATAAAAAATGTTTATCTGTATGAATGTTATATATATACAGGGGGTGGAGTAAGGTATCTTCCAGAAAATGGTGCTTGTAAAGAATTGCACTGACAGATTGCTATTTTGGAGAAATCCTAGTGGATAGCTATTCAATGCCAAAAAAAGCACTAGCAGATGTATCTACAGCTGGAGCAAGAAAGCTACACATGTGGTACAGTCACATTTGGCAATGAGAAAGAACTTTGGAGTCTGCATTGGCTCCCTTTTCTGTTTGTTTATTTTTATTTTTATTTTTTTCTGTTTAGTTAACAAGGCAGAGAAATCTAGAATCCTCTCCCAATATGGAGCAGGTACAGAGAAGACAGCAATGAAAGGAGGCAAGTTCGTCTCTTAACATTGCTTCAACTCATAGTTATTTGAACTTTTAAGTCATAGTACTTGACACTCTCCAACAGCTAATAAATAATAATGTTTCCTATAGAAAATACTAGCGGATTTTGTTTTAAGCATTTTTTTCCTAAGAAATTCCAAAGTTGTGGGTGAGAGGAATCTTTATACACACATTTTAAATGAAAATATCAGTCTTAAAGAAGAAATTGGAAAGACTTTTGCTTTCAAGAGAAACATATCATACATCAAAATACAAAGAAAACAATAACTAGAAAATTTAAATTAAAAATAAATATAAATTAAATAATGATTGGCCTGAAAACATTTAATGGTAACATATTAAGCTAGTGAAAGTATATATATATATATATAGCATTTCATATTGTTCCACTATACAATTTTGTTTTTAATGAAAAAAAATGAGAACTGTAAGTAAACATTTGCAAGACATTTCTTTCTTCACTAAAGAAAATAAAAGTGATACGCAAAGTTTAAGAGAAACTGTCTGAAGATACAGGGAAGGAGTTGAGGCCTACACTAGACTATTTTATACTTATGGAACAAGACAGAGATACATTTAAATACAAAAGTTCCTAAGAGGCCACAGCCTGCTCTGGTAGCATAGTGGTGAACATAGCTATTTTCCATAAATGGGCACAACAGTGAACAATGTTTACTTATGCACAATAATTTAAACACTAATAAATTTATACCTCCAACCACAGCCAATTCTGATATCCTTTACAAAGATCGGGCAGGAAAGGTATTCCGAGTGTTGTTGGAATGAAGGTGATTGTTGGAAGCTGGTGTGACTAAAGCCTTATTACTTACTTTCATGGTCACCTAACTATGGATACTAGGTTGCAACCTCTCTGAAACAAGGATTTGTATCTATTTAAACAGATGTATTGCTTGGTGACTTAGCAGTAAAGAATCTGCTTGCCAGTGCAGAAGACGCAGATTCCATCCCTGGGTTGGGAAGATCCCCTGCAGAAGGAAATGGTAATCCATTGCAATATTCTTGCCTGGGAAATCCCATGGACAGAGGAGTCTGGTGGGCTACAGTTCATGGGGTCACAAAAAGTCAGACATAACTTAGTGAGTAAACAACAACAACAACATCATCAACACCAGAAAACATCCTGGCACTTGCATGAGTTCATTAAATATTTACCCAAAGAAAAATGCAGCAATGGGAGCTCAAAATGGCACCTAAAATCAAAGCAATGGATAAGATAGCCATGGCTTCTTGAACCTTATATTAAGAGTGTGTGTCCTTAGAATGAGTTTTCATGGAGTAGATTGTGTCCTCTGTAGAGTAGCACTGTTTTGGGGATCATTTGAAGAGATTCTTCTCTCTTAGGTTGATTTCTAGCATAATTTTTCATGGAACAATCCATACCTCACTCACCCTGCCTCATTAGGGTGACTTTACCTACAGCTTTTGGGTAAGATTCTTCAAATTTAATTATCTATCCCTGCTAACTTCCATGGTGTTTCCTCCAGAGGAAAGTCTCAAAATTTCCCTTCCCCAATCCTGTGATAGCCCTCACTTTCTACTCCAGAGATAAAAATGGCTTTACATCTTCTGATTTTTCTAGGAAACAGTGCCTGTGCCTAACTATTCCAGAAAATTCTTTTCAAATTATGTGAATAGTTATCTTTATCTGTTTCAAAATAAGATAATAACTACTGATACCTGCCTCTCTCTGTGAGCTTCTAGGTACTCTTTTTTTTCTCCAAAGATGTTTTAGAGTGGGAGCTTCTTTTCATTTCTTTTTTTCCTCTCTGTTTTTCTTGGATGACATCATCAACTCAATGGACATGAGTTTGAATAAACTCTTGGAGTTGGTTATGAACAGGGAGACCTGGAGTACTGCAGTCCATGGGGTCACAAACAGTTGGACAACTGAGGGACTGAACTGAACTGATTTTTCTTGGCACTTAGCTTAAGTGTAAATGAATATCCCTCAACTATGGGAAATTTTCCTAAATAGTTTATTTTGTAATTTCCTCCCCTCTTTTTGGTTGGAATTCTTATTGTTGAATAGATATTGAATTCTGCTGTTGAATAAATGTTGATAGATATTGGATTCCTAAGACAAATGCTCCAGTTTCTTAACACTTTTTTTTTTAAACTTATCTCTATCTTTTTATTGTTAAATTTTTATTTTGTGGGATATTTTTTCCAAAATTATTTCCACCAAAACCTCTGGATAGTTACTCATTCCTTCTATTACATATATATATATATATATATATACATATATATATGTGTGTATGTATGTATATATATATATATTTCTAGAGGTTTTTGTGGGTTTGTGAATTCTCCTTCTTTATGATGCCTATTCATGTTTCATGGATGAAATATCTTCTCTGGGAGACCTAGGCTTGTCTCAAATCCATCTTGTTGGCTGGTTAGGGTGTAATATTTTTAAAGGCCAAAGAGCAAGAGTAGGGAGGAGTGGTCTCTGTGAGGCCAGCTTCCCCATAGGATCTCAGTAGCAGACATTTTGGCACCACCTTGTGACTTAGTTTGTCCCTAATGGTCGTGATTATGCTCTAAGTTCCTACTAAACAGGCTCATTAAGGTCTGGAGATCCTTTAACTTCCCTCTAGAAGAGGGCAGAAGCAATAGTGGAGGCATTTTATCATTTATTTAGGGACTATATGATGGTTTAGAAGTTTAAAGTTTTCAACTGACACTCCAGATGTCATTGATTAAGTCTGTTCAAGGGAAGCTGATTGAAGCCTTAGAATACTATCTCAATAGTTTAGGGTTATGAATCAGGGTACTGATTTAAGATAGCAATCATGTAAAAGATTATGATGGGTTTAATTTTAAGCAGACAGAAAAGCTTAAGAGCTAGTGAACAAGTTAAAGAAGCAAGAAGGAAAACAAGGCTTTTCTGGGTCTGTTATAGCAGGATAAGAAAGGGAATAGAGGTTAACCGTAAACTTGGCAGAGTGACTCAGATTTAGGAAAAAAGTGGGTTTCAATCTCCCATGTTCAGTACGGCTCTGCCTATGACCCTTTGGTTTAATTTACCAACAATGGATCTGAACATAAGAGTCTGACTCAAGTCTACTCTACTATTCTGAGAAATTTACAATCTCTAATCTAACATATTACTATTTACAAATAGCCAGAAATGGAAGAAACATAAATGTTGAGGGGGCAATGGATAAAGAAGATGTGGTATATACATAACAGAATGTTATTCAGCTATAAAATAACAAAATAATTCCATTTGCAATAACATAGATGGATTGAGAGATTGCTATACAGAGTGAAGTAAGTCATACGGAGAGAGGCAAATCTCATATGATAGCGCTTATATGTGGAATGCAAAAAAAAAAAAAAAAGACTGCAAATGAACTTATCTATAAAACAGAAATGAAAGTGCAGATGTAGAAAATAAACATGGTTATCAAGTGTAGAAGGATGAGGGAGAAATTGGAAGATTAGGATTGACAGATAAATATTACTATATATAAAATAGATAACTAATTAAAACTTACTAAATATCATATAGACCTCTACTCAATACTTTGTAATGGTCTATATGGGAAAATAATCTTAAAAAAGAGTGATATACGTATATGTGTAATATATGTACTTTGCTGTACACTCGAAGCTAATAAAACAATGTAAATCAATTATACCCCAATAAAAATTCAAAAGGAAAAAAAAAAGATGCAGAGCCTGTAGGACTATGCTTGGTCTTAATGTGGAATGTCTAGGAGAACCATCTCTAGAAGACAGGCTACCTATTCTTGCTCCAATTTAACATGTTCAAACCTGCAAATGCTACTCCCATTTGTAAGAATGTCAGTTACAATGCTGTCTATAGGAAATGTTCATTTGATCAATAGATTTTTGCTGTTAATTTACATTGGGGGAAAAAAGAATGACAGACAGCAATTAACTTATCAGATCAGATGCAGAAGGCTAGGCATCTAACATAGATCAATGTGAATTTTCCAAAGTCAATAGATAATTTATATCTTAGTAATTAGAAGACCCAACCAGAATTGATTACAAGATACCTTGTGCTGGCATTGTGACAATTTGATCTGTACATAAATTTTACACACATGCTTTGTAAGTGTTATAAAATGCATATTATTATGCATTTTAATAATTTTATATAAAATTATTTGGATGTATTTATAAAGCACTGATCAAAGACAGCACTAACAGTTAAAGAGAAAAGTACTTTAAAAAAGCTTGATTCAGGATATAATTACATCAAGATTCTAGTGTACAAGTGAAGAAAATTTATATAATGGGATATATTAAACATAGGCAAATGTATAAAACACTATACACATGTCTGTGAACATAAAATATGTAAAATAAGAAAAATGGAGACTGTTCACTACAAAGATTTACTGCACATACCCTTCTACCTAATAAAAATGACCACACCATCATTCCATATTAAGTGTGATGAGTACCAGTCTTTCATAGCTCGTCAAATCCACAAATGAATCTTTAAGTGAAAAAAATCAAGTCAATCTAATTATGTATACAAAAACAGTATCTGTGAAGAACTGTTTGCATGGAGGAAATTTATGTTAGAAAGAGATGAAAAGTAGTTTTTGTTTAGAGATCTATAACACTGAGAAAAAGTCAGGCATAGCAGACAATTTGAAATAAAACAGAAATCTGTCTTTACCCATGTTAAGCCTGAAGTAATAAAAAGACATCTTGTTGGAAGTGAACTGGAAAAAGAATGATACTTAGGGAAGATGTAAGGCTATATCTGACATGATCTCTATAGCACAGAAAAGAAGACAGTGTTATTTAAACAAATATTAATGCATTCACTTTTGCAATATAAAGATGTGGTAGGGCAGAAGGATTCATTTCAGCAGTTTGCACTATTACACAAAGGATTTAAAATATTTTGTTGTGTAAAAGGAATTTGCAAGTTGATCTCTAGTTTCAATTAACTTTGAAACTCACTTTAATAATGTCACACAAATTTTCTTATTAGCTTCTGTGAACTGACTTTAGTTGTTAATTGGAAGAGTATCCCTGAATTTGAGGAAAATAAGAATGATAAGTAACAGGACAGAAGTGGGTCTGCACAAAATACTGGCAGGTAGGAGCCCAAAATGAAGGAGGGCAAAAGAGGAATGTATTGTGATTCAGAGAGCCAAAGAACTTTAAGAACGTTGGTGTCATGGGATCAGTTTGAAGCCATATCATCTTTTGCACAGTGCTGTATTCCTCTTCTAATATGCCTGAAAATCCCATTAAAGTCAGTTTCCTATGCATGATGCATATGCAAGAACCTACATAATGCGCTTGTTGACAGAGTAAATGGAGAGCTGTACTCAAGCACAGTGAATGAATTTGGAAGACAAGATAGCAGCTTCAGGAGTAAAGATGAGACAGAATTGAATAGGATCTTAAATTCCTGATCTCAGAGCAGGAATTCACTGTAAAATTTTCTTTCATTAAACCTTGTGAAAATCGTGGAGGGGATTGATTGTTTTTAATATAAGGAATAATCATAATAACCATTATTATTATTGTGTTCTAAGGGTAGGGGAGGAGAGTAAGTACCCTTCTCTGGGTTTTTAAGGATCCCCTCAAACACAGCTGTGAAAATTACACTAGGAGAGACGTACGGAAAGATTAAATATACTCACAGATACTAGAGAGAGGTGCATGGCATGCCCAGAGGGCACACAAAGTCACCCAAAAGCCTGAGGTTTGGTCAGAGCAGGCAGAAAGAGAGCAGGACAAAGACCTTTGGGCAAATGCCTTTATTGAGTGTGTCATGGGCATTGTAGTTCATGACACATGGGAATGATTTTTGATGGATAATTTTAATGTAACTGGACCAACATGGAAAGGAGGAAAGAGTAAAATGAAGTCATCATGAAGCTTATTGTTTAAACACACATCTTGGGGATGGGTTCCCAGAAATGGACAATAGCTAGCTAAAAATTTAAAACAAGCAGGGAGGGTATTGGCATTCAGGGAGTCACTGAGGCAACAAATGTTAATTACTCTTATAATCATAATTTAAAATTTATTGGCCATTTGCTAAGTTCAGGGTTCTGTTCTAAGTCCTTTTGTTTGTATTAGCTCACATAATCCTCAGAGCATTATTATGCTCTATTATTTATCCCCACTTACAATGAGGAACCCAGGCAGGCAGAGATTCTCTAAAGTTTATCATATATTGTCAAAAGGATGAGACAGTTTTAGGTAAAATAAATCATTACCCCCAGAATACTCAAAGCAGAAGGACACAAAATTGCTTAATGTACATCGTTCCACTTTAGGTAACCAATGAAACTGGCTTGAGGATAAAAATGTGTTTTCAGCATAAGTCCTCCAGGACCATAGAAGTGGTCAGAGAGGGGGAAAAAAAAAAAAGTTTTTTTTTTCTTTTCTTACAAAGTTCTAGAAATTGAAAGTTGCTCAGTGAGTAGCTGTTCCCTTCTCCAGGGTATCTTCCCAACCCAGGGATCAAACTCAGGTCTCGTGCACTGTAGGCAGATTCTTTACCAGATGAGCCACCAAGAATATTGGAGTGGGTAGCCTATCCCTTCTCCAGGGGATCTTACCGACCCAGGAATAGAACTGGGGTCTCCTGCATTGCAGGCGGATTCTGAATGCTGACTATTAAATTAGCCATGAACAAAATTATACAGACGACAAAGGTCAAAATTCGCACATTTTACAATTTGGCTATGGAAGAAAATAAAGAGAACCACAGGATGAAATAAAGAGTTACTTCTTCTTGTTGCTTATTTATTGCTTGTTTAGTTGACTGATTTGAATTGTTTTCAACTTTAGAAAAACCACATTTTGAAAGTAAAAAGGAAGAAGTCAGGTGAGAGGCAAATGATTGAAAAGTCTGTAAAAAGAATGTGTAATTGATGGAGCAATTTCCCTGCTGCTGCTGCTGCTAAGTCGCTTCAGTTGTGTCCAACTCTGTATGACCCCATAGATGGCAGCCCACCAGGCTCTGCTGTCCCTGGGATTCTCCAGGCAAGAACACTGGAGTGAGGTGCCATTTCCTTCTCCAATGCATGAAAGTGAAAAGTGAAAGTGAAGTCACTCAGTTGTGTCTGACTCTTAGCGACCCCATGGACTGCAGCCTACCATGCTCCTCCGTCCATGGGGTTTTCCAGGCAAGAGTACTGGAGTGGGGTGCCATTGCCTTCTCTGAGGAGGTAACAAGTTAGGGGTCAAGAGAATAGGCAGAAAGTTTAGCCTTAGAGACAAGAAAGTTATATTAACTAGAATATACTTTGGAATAGAGAGAGAAATGATCACAATGGTAAATAAGGAAGAATCAGGAGAAATCTGGTTTCAGCAAGAATTTATTGAACACATAACTTTGTTCTTAGCACTGCACATGTTACAAGAAGGACTTCAGAGAGATCGAAGATGCTTTATGCCCTTAACGTGTTGTCTGGTTATAATATTCAATCTATTGGAGGCTTGAAATGGTAGAGATGAGAGAAGTTATAGTCATTCAGACAAGATCATAATTCTGTTTCAGTTATTTGGTTTTTTTAGATGCAAGAAAAGGAAAACAGCTCCAAAAGTAAATGTCTTGATAAAAACATAACCTCTTATTATTTACACCTTATTTCACATAAAATCAGGAAATATAACAGGACATTTTAAGATAAGAGCATTTTTCCTTTCAAATTGAAATTGTCTCATTAGGAAAAGATAATGTGAAAACATAACCTTATAAAAATTATTGCATATTTACCCCATTTCTTAAGCAAGAGAAAAAGTAATACTGAATCAAAGTTTTTGTTTTATCATAGTAAGATTTATACTGTAATTATGAAAAGTCAAACCATATATACATACAAATGTTAATATTTTTCTGAAATAAAAACAATATCTTAAAAGGATAATATAGCATATACTAGAAATCATATAATATTTCTAAAAGAAAAGGCTTTGAGCATATTTGAAATTGTGGATCACTACCTTACCACTATGTCTTACTTGTATAAAATTTAAATATAGTAATCCCAACATGCACTTGAAGGCACCAGATGTCACTGTTTTAGACATGATATATTTATTACTGTAGATAATTAATAAATGTGAGGAAATAATTGAACATTCTGTTAAAATTATTTCCCAGCAAAACTATGACAAAATTGATGGTGTTAGTGAAACCAAGTAAGACCCTGTGAGGTCTTCTTGGGCATGAAAGCCCTTCTGAGTCTCCCATTTCTCAACTGTTGAAAAAAATATTTTCAACTTCCTAGATGTTCTCTTAGTTTCAAGGGGCAGATTTAAATAGTTCCTTATTAGGGAAGTGAGAGAATGCAGAAATAAATAGTGCAGGAATGGGGCCGGGGCCTGGGAAGGTGCATAACAATCTTATATATATCTCTGAGTTCTTCTACAGAAACAAAGGTCCCCAACCAAAAGGAGAATATTAACTTCAGACTGAGCACAAGCTTGTGGACCCTAGAATGGTTGGAACTAGCGACTGATGATTGAGATTTCTAGAATACCACCAACCAATCAGAGGAGAGTTATATACTTTGCAGCCCTTCCCTGAAATTTTCCCTATAAAAACTTAATAAACCTGTTAGGGAGGTTGAATCTTTTGAGCATGAGCCTCCCTATTTTCTTTTCATGGCCCTTGTAGTACACCTTTCTCTGCTCTAAACTCTGACATTTTAGTTTGTTTGGCTTTACTGTGTGCTAGGCACAGGAACTTGGGTTCAGCAACACTGGAATCTCATCATTGTAAATAATATTCATACATATACATAGAGCAGAGAAAACCATGTTTATATTACCAACTTAATTTTAATTTTTTAAAAATCAAAGATTCTATCATATTTTTGCATTTTAAGGACAATTTACAACAGTTCATTGTAAATGATTTAAAAACACTTAAAGCAGGAATGTTAGTATTTAGGAAACCAGCTCAAAACCATCTTGTGCAGCCCACTCTTTCACAGATGATGGAAAGAAGTCTATTAATAAAAATATTTGACAAGTCAACTAATAATCTTGACTACATATTTAGTATTTATTACATAATATTATGGGGTTTCCCTGGTGGCACTAGTGGTAAAGTACTTGCTTGCCAGTATACATAGATGTAAGAGATGTGGGTTCGATCCCTGGGTCAGGAAGATCCCATTTAGAAGGACAGGGCAACCCACTTCAGTATTCTCATCTGGAGAATCCCGTGGACAGAGGAGCCTAGCAGGCTACAGTCCATAGGGTTGCAAAGAGTTGAATACAACTGAAGCAGCTTAGCACCCATGCACGCACATACATAATATCAAAATGTCCCTTATTGGCAAATTATGTGTGTGTAAGCCCCATAGCATATTTGATCTATAGTTAAATAAGACAAAAGCAATTAAAAATATGTGTGTGTATGTATGTCTTTGGATTTTTAAAATATATATAAACAGTCTCTATATCTACTTTTTCCTCTCTTATCACAAAGAGTAATCATGGAAAAATGTACAAAACCATAAAATACACTCAATATTTTGTCCTTTACAATTCTGACAATTTTTTTAGCATTTGATTAATATTTAGATTTTATTTACTTGCATGTTTATAAAATATATATTAAAACATATATTATTTAAGGTATTTACTTATTACAAAATAATATTTTCTCACATCATTAATATGGTCGAACAAGGAATGTCCTACATTCTTATCATTGACTGACTTTCTTTATCAGCTAGCTAACTATCCTAGTGCTGCCATCATTCTGGAGAATTTGGTGTATTAGAATTCCCATGCCAATGTTTTATTTTGGATTATTCAATTCTGGTGAACACTATCCACATTCTACTAGCTCATATGGCATTTTGGGTCACTGAATCACCTTAAACTATGTCTATCAGAAGTATTAAATGCAAAGATTCTATTTTTGAATACATCTTTCTCACACTTTTATCCATTACCCGATTGCTCTGGAGCAAGTATTGCCAGACCATCTGTCTGTCAAGCAAAACATGCAGATCAGGTCATGAAAATTTGTGGCTTTCTATTAGAGCTATGCAGTCAAAGCAATGTGGCAATATTTCTATAATATCTGGGTCATTTTATTCTCCTCCTATCCAAAGAGAAATTTAAAACTGCCTAGATAAATGACCCTCCTGTGTCTCTCTCTGAAAGAAAGTAGGCTGAGAAAATATTACGTTATTTCCTGAGATTGTGTCATGTTGATTACCTGCATAAGCAGAGGGAATGGAAACTATCAGGCAGATGAGACCTGAACAGAGCATGATGACAACTAATTAATAATTTTGGCAACATGTACAATGTCACCATAATGCAAAAATCCTCAGTTAAAAATAAAACCTTGTTCTGAAATAGATTTAGGTTGTGGAATGAGGCAACTGGATAAAATGACAATAAAGTTAGACAAAATGGCTGAGATCAAAAAAAAAAAAAAAAAGAAAATAAAAGCAAACTCGAAGTAAGCTCTGTAAAATGTGTGGAAAACTTGAGCTACCAGGGAAGCCCTATAAAAAGAGAAGTGAAGAGAAGTGAAATCGCTCAGTCATGTCCAACTCTTTGCTACCCCATGGACAGTAACCTGCACCAGGCTCCTCCGTCCATAAAAAGAGAAGCCAACTACTAACAACTTATCGAAAAAGATGAAACTACTCTAACATTAATAATAGGGAAATCCTGGAATAACTATGAAATAATTTTAAAATTGAGTTTTAAGAATCTTAAAAACAGAACTAAAATTTGCATAGAGAAATAAGCAATTTTAAAACCAAAACAAACAGGTATGAGAAAAGGCCACATATTGTTCGTTACTCTGATTGTGAAAAAAACAAAAACAAAAACAAAAACCTCAGTGGCATAAAATAAACAACTATAATTTCATGAATTATATGGGTCAGGAATTTAAATAAACCTTTGCTTCTATTCTGATGGATGCAAGCTGTCTCAGTTCAAAGACTAGGGTCTAGAGACATTTAGATGCCTTGTTCAGTCACATGTCTTATCGTTAGACTGAGAAGAAAATTAGAATATCTGGATCTAGAATTGCTGTGTTTCCTCAAGTGTATTTATCTCTGCCTGTTCTCCATATGTTCTTTTTACCATGGTGGCTTCCAGCAGCCAGACTTCTGACATGGTGGCTCAGGTTTTCAAAGTTTTGGAAAAGAAGGTAAGTTGGAAGCTCCTTTTTTTAGACACTGCTTATTTTCCAGGATGAGAAGCAATATTACAGGAAGCTGTATCTTCATTTTTTCAACTGTAAATATCTGGACATCTGAAGCCTGCAGCAGCTGGAGTACTCTTGAGCATTATTTTTTTTTTTTTTGTATGTGGTTGCTACCGATGGCTTTCCTCAGAGGATGGACTTGGAATAGCCAGATATCTTACCTGGTAGTTCATAATTCTGAAATTTCAGAGAGAAAGAAAGAGTGAGACAGAGACAGAGAGACAAACTGAGAAAGGACAAAGAGAAGCAGAAGCTGTATTTCCTTTTATGAGATAGCTTCAAAACTCTTTCCTTCTATGTCGTGTGTTTATAAGTGAGTAACCAAGCTTATCTGATTTTTACAGGGACACAAACCAGACTTCACCTTTTGGGAGAAAAATGTCAAAGAATATGCAGACATGTTTTAAAAGTGTTGCATGCCAATATGCAAAGAAACAATTAAAAAATTGGGAACATATTGAAAATCTAGACTCAATTTCGCTGTAGAGAAAATACATTATTCTGATGCTTTTAACAAGGAATTGACCCAGATAGCAATGCATAAAATAAAGCAATAAAAAATATGACAATCTTAAAAAAAGTAAGAAATATTAACAAAACTTCAATACATACCTGATATGTGTATAGGGAGTGAGAATAAGGGTAATGGCACAGTAATTATTCAAAGACAAAATAACTAAGAATTTATCAGAATTGATAAAATCATACTACTAATAATAACAACTACATCATGAGAAACGCTATGCTGGAAGAAGCATAAGCTGGAATCAAGATTGCTGGGAGAAATATCAATAACCTCAGATATGCAGATGACACCACCCTTACGGCAGAAAATGAAGAGGAACTAAAAAGCCTCTTGATGAAAGTGAAAGAGGAGAGTGAAAAAGTTGGCTTAAAGCTCAACATTCAGAAAACAAAGATCATGGTATCTGGTCCCATCACTTCATGGGAAATAGATGGGGAAACAGTGGAAACAGTGTCAGACTTTATTTTGGGGGGCTCCAAAATCACTGCAGATGATGACTGCAGCTATGAAATTAAAAGATGCTTACTCATTGAAAGAAAAGTTATGACCAACCTAGATAGCATATTCAAAAGCAGAGACGTTACTTTGCCAACAAAGGTCCGACTAGTCAAGGCTATAGTTTTTCCAGTGGTCATGTATGGATATGACAGTTGGACTGTGAAGAAAGCCGAGCACTGAAGAATTGATGCTTTTGAACTGTAGTGTTGGAGAAGACTCTTGAGAGTCCCTTGGACTGCAAGGAGATCCAACCAGTCCATTCTAAAGGAAATCAGCCCTGGGTGTTCTTTGGAAGTAATGATGCTAAAGCTGAAACTCCAGTACTTTGGCTACCTCATGCGAAGAGTTGACTCATTGGAAAAAACTCTGATGCTGGGAGGGATTGGGGGCAGGAGGAGAAGGGGACAATAGAGGATGAGATGGCTGGATGGCATCACTGACTCGATGGACATGAGTCTGAGTGAACTCCGGGAGTTGGTGATGGACAGGGAGGACTAGCGTGCTACGATTCATGGGGTCACAAAGAGTTGGACACGACTGCTACTGAACTTTACTGAACTGAATAATAATAACAAGTGTATAGATCGAGCTTCCCAGTAGCCCAGTGGTAAAGAATCTGCTTGCAATGTGGGAGATATGGGTTTGATCCCTGGGTAGAGAAGACCCCTAGGGAAGGAAGTGACAAACTACCCTAGTATTCTTGCCTGGAAAATTACATGGACAGAGGAGCCTGGCAGGCTGCTGTCTATCAGGTCACAAAGGTTCAGACATGACTGAGCATACATGCACACATAGATGGAAAACTCATAAGTGCCAATAAAGATATATAAATATAAATGCACACTCAGAAAAGAAAAGTAAAACTTCAGAGTATTAATGATAAAAAGAAAATATTAAAACTATCTGAAGGAAACAAAAGTGATATTTAAAGGAATGAAATAAGACTAATTGCAGAGTATACAGAGAATAATAGCAAAATAAGCAATCCCAGATGTAAGAAGACAATGAAGTAATGTCTTCAAAGTGTTGAAGGAAATTGTGTCACTGTGAATTCTATATTTAACCAACCATATTAATCAAGGCATAATTTTCAGATATTAAAAAAAAATCTAGCAAATTGTATAACCTATAATACCTTGATGAAGTATTTAGTGTAAAATATATTTATAGAGAAGAACAATGAAAGTGGGAAACAAGTGAGAAGCAAGGAATAATGCATGACAATGAATTCATTATAACACGGTATATCTGTTTAATGACTGCACAAATATAGTTAGTGTTTAAAAGTTGAAATCATACCTTTTTTCAAAAATTGCAAGGCTACAGGATGGGATGTTTACTCAACAAACAAGTAGTGCAGTTGGCCCTCTATATCCACGGGTTCCAATTCTGCACATTTTTTGAAAGGTGAATTAGAAAAGTTTTTTTTTTTTTAAACTCAGAAAGTTCCAGAAAGGGAAATCTGAATTTTCCTTTCCCTGGCAACTAGTTACATAGCATTTACATTGTATTTACAACTATTTACATTGCACTTACTTTGTATTTAATAATATAAGTCATCTAGAGATTATTTAAAGTACATGACAGGTGATGTGTGTAAGTGATATGCAAATACTGTGTCATTTTATACAGGACTTAAGCATCCACTGATTTTGGTAACCTCATAGGGTCCTGGAACCAACCCCTTGAGATATGGAGGTATGGCCATATTAAAGTGCATGAATACAACTGTGTAAAAAAGAGAAGGAAAAATCAGAGTAAAAATAAAGATATACATGTAAAGACTGTGAAGTCAGGAAAAGAAAGAAAAGAGAGCAAATTAAATGCACAATTAAAATAAAATAAAAATGAGAAAAAGTCAAGTGAATTTGGTAGTAATCAAAATGCACTGGATTAATTACCTATTAAATATAGAGATTAGTAAGACAAGTTGAAAAAGAAAGCCTCAGCTCACTCTGGCTTACCTTGAACATGCTTAATGAATATGTCACATAACAGTTGAAAATAAAGTAATAAAATTAATTAACTAGGAAACTACTATGATTCAAAAAAAAAAAAAAAGGCTCTCTAAGCTGTTCATGTCCAAATCCCTAGGGCATGTGACTGTTTTAGTTTCCCTGGCAAAAGAGAATAAATATTGCAGGTGAAATCAGGTTGTTAATCAAGACCCCAAAATAAAAAGATAAAAACTATATCATCCAGTTGGATCTAAGATATAATCACAAAAATCCTTAAAGAGAGAAGTGGGAGGAAGAGAAGTTCCAAAGTAAGGCAATATGAGAAAGGTCTAAATGGCTATTACTGATTTTGAAGGTGGAGAAATGGGTTCATGAACCAATCTATCTGGACAACCTCTAAAATCATGAGGAGCCATGAAAATAAATATTCTGTATTTGTTTACATTATCATGCAATAGAAATTTAAGTGTTTTTCATTCTAAAATAGTTTGATTAGTAATATGACCACAAAACTTTGAAATTGTTGGTCCTGATCTCTGTTTCTGATTTGACACTGCTGCCGAGTTCTTAGGTATGAATTATTTTGACTTCCATACCACTGAACTCTTCTTTTCATCTTTCCTCATCAAGGATCTAGTGTAAGCCTCCTCTAGAGAGAGATGGATTTAGAGATGGATTTTCTTTGTTCATCAGTTACATTGTGATATTCTTCAAGTTTCTGGTTTTGTACCTGTTTTTTCTTCTTATTTTTTCTTCAGGAAGATCTCATGCACTCAACTCTGGTTTTTATACATATGGCTCCCAAATTCATATGTCTTTCAGATCTTTACTGAGTTCTGAAATTGTTCATCTGACTATTAAAACTTTCCACAAGGAATCTCCAAGCCTATTTATTTTCCTTGGTATATCATCTCAGTACATGATGTCACTGATGTCACCATCCTTCAGGATGCACAAACCAGAAAATTCAGAACCATCTCTAAAAATCCTTTTAACACATTTTGTGTGTGTGTGTATGTTTTATTCAGTGGGAATTTTTAGGACTCAAGTAACTTTTAGCATCTCAAGTAAACCTAAGAGAACTGCTTATAGGTTGCAAGGCAGGGAGCTAGGTTATGTAGGTTTTGCAGCAAAGGGCAGGTAGTCTGAATGTCAAAAGATTATTGTTAATTAAAGAAAACCAAATATCCCAAGTTAAGGAATTTAGCACTTCTTTATGTATGGGAAGAGTTAAGAGTCTAGGCTCACTGAAATCATTCCTTTGATATGCAATTCAGCTATCCTGGGGAGGGGGAGTGGTAGCAGTATCCTGTGACTTCACATCATGAGTTCCCCCAGGGCTCATCCTAAGGAATGGCTGCAGTTTGATGGCTGTTTTATGATGGGTCTTTCCTTTCTGTCTCTGAAAGGCTCAGGAAGCTCATACTGGAGGACTGCAATTACTGATGATTGTGACATCCTTTGCTTACCTATATGGTAGGCAATATTCTATTTATCAACTCCCCCTCTTGATTGGAAGCTTGACTGATGTCTGTGAGACATTTCATGACCAATTTGTTTTTCTTTTCTTTCTTTTTCTTTTTTTGCTCCCCACAGTGCTGAGAGGCTCTTCTCAGGTCAGGGAAACATTCTTGTTGAATTTCTAGATTATTGTGCAATTTCTAGATTATACCCTGTTGATAAAAGATTCTCTGGACCTTTAGTCTTATTAGTCTATTATGATCCAGGAAATATATTCCCTTGTTGCCTCTTCTCATACCTAGAATCACCCTAATACAATTATTGTATGAGTCATAAATATTATTTCCTTAAAAATATTAAACCATCATTAATTTTGTTGAAGGTCTGGTTATGCACTAGTAAAAATTCATCTTACTCATCCTTTAACAGTTAATGAACAAATCCTGCCAGATGTACATGTCCATATAGTTCTCTTAAATTTAGTTTGTTTTTACTCCTGACCTTTCAACTCCTTGAGGGCAGCACTGCTTCATTTCTTTTTCTTCTACTTTCCCTTCCCCTCCTCCTCCTTCTTCTCTTTCTCTTCTCCATCTTCTTTTTTTTTCTCCTAATGCTTGGCAGAGGACTTGGCCTATGATGATTGTTTAATTAAAACGTTTTGGGAGTCCTTGGGATAGAAAAAGTTTTCTTCTATGTATTTACTCTGAATACTCTGATACTATGACAGTCACCAAACAGTTTCTATGAAATTGTACAGGTCTATTTATGTAGTTCCAAGATAGATTCAATAGTTCTTTAAATGTTATTCCCTCTCTACATGCTGCCTTCAATCTTATTGTTAAGATTATGAGAGGGTTTTTGGTTTGTTTGCCTGTTTCTTGTTTTCAAATCTTAGGTGTGATAACTTTTGAAATGACAACCATTTCAGAGTTCTATTCTGCTTCTATTGGTCCAGCAAATGAAAATACAAGCTTTATTAACACTTTTGCTGTTATTGTTAACCTTTCTGCTTAAGTAGATATTTGTTATGATAAAGTAGCAGTATTTCTTAAATGAACATAGTGGCCATTTTACTTTTAAATATTTAATAGACATTCATACCCTTTTTTGCTTTCTCCTCTGGCTTTCAAATGTCTTTATTGAGTGTGTTTTCTTAGTGGAATCTTTGTAAAGGGTTTGGATAAGGCAACCATTTTTTAATAATAAGGCAACTTAATTGGATGGCACTTAAAACTTGCAGCTCTTTGAAGCTGAGGTTGAAAATTGACTAAGCATAAGCTACAGTTGTTTCTATTGTACATCAACAACTTCTTCTAGCATTTATTATAGTTTACTGAGATCTCTTGACTCTATCTGCCATAACTCTTTTGTTTAATTTTTAAGTTTTTTATCTCAGCCTACAAAATACAGCTTCACATAAATAATGTCCCACATGTCTGAAATCATTTTCTCCCATATTGTTGTTTCAGGCTTCACAGGCTGAATGAACAATTCACACATAACTAAAGAATAGTCAATTCTTAGGCAAGTGGATAAGAAGTCCAGGGTACCCAAGGAGAGAGGGGTTTGGAATACTCAACGAGGAGAAAAGGACAAACTTTTTTTTTTTTTTTTTCTCTCCTCAACATTCCTTAGTCTTCTCACGGCAGTGCCTCCTGACCTTGAACGTGGAGTAGCTACTCTCAGCCCTCCTGCGCCCTCACAGCAGCTGCTCCTTGGATGTGGGGTTACTCTTCTTAGCCCCTGCCCCTGACCTCGGATGTGGGGTAGCTCCTCTCAGCCACGCTTGTATGCTGTCCATCACAGCTGGTGCCCTTCTGCATGGTCCGACCGTGAGGAGATACCCCTCATCCAAGGTAAGGAGCAGTGGCTGCACGTTGCTGGGGCAGCGAGAAGAGATGCCCCATGTAAGATGGTAGGTGTTGCAAGAGGGCATAATCACAGAAGACTAGCCAATCTGATCACACGGACCACAGCCTCATCTAACTCAATAAAACTAAGCCATGCCATGTGGGGCCACCCAAGATAAGCAGGTCATGGTGGAGAGGTCTGACAGAATGTGGTCCACTGGAGAAGGGATGGCAAACTGCTTCAGTATTCTTGCCTTGAGAACCTCATGAACACTATGAAGAGGCAAAATGAGAGGATACAGAAAGAGAAACTCCCTGGGTCAGTAACTTCCCAATATGCTACTGGAGGTCAGTGGAGAAATAACTCAAGAAAAGAATGAAGAGATGGAGCCAATACAAAAAAAAATACCCAGTTGTGGATGTGACGGGATAGATGCAATGTCCGATGCTGTACAGAGCAATGTTGCATAGGAACCTGGAATTTCAGGTGCATGAATCAAGGCAAATTGGAAGTGGTCAAAAGGAGATGGCAAGAGTGAATGTTGACATTCTAGGAATTAGTGAACTAAAATGGACTGGAATGGGTGAATTTAACTCAGATGACCATTGTATCTACTACTGCTGGCAGGAATCCCTCAGAAGAAATAGAGTAGCCATCATGGTCAACAAAAGAGTCTGAAATGCAGTACTTGGATGCAATCTCAAAAACGACAGAATAATCTCTGTTCATTTCTGAGGCAAACCAATCAATATCATGATAATCCAAGCCTATGCCCCAACCAGCAACTTTGAAGAAGCTGAAGATGAATGGTTCTATGAAGAACTACAAGACCTTTTAGAACTAACACCAAAAAAAGGTGCCTTTTTCATTATAGGAGACTGTAATGCAAAAGTAGGAAGTCAAGAAACACCTAGAATAACAGGCAAATTTGGCCTTGGAGTACAGAATGAAGCAGGGCAAAGGCTAATAGAATTTTGCCAAGAGAATGCAATGGCCATAGCAGACACCCTCTTGAAATAACACAAGTGAAGACTCTACACATGGACATCACCAGATAGTCAACACTGAAATCAGATTGATTGTATTCTTTGCAGCCAAAGATGCAGAGGCTCTATAAAGTCAGCAAAAACAAGACTGGGAGCTGACTGTGGCACAGACCATGGACTCCTTATTGCCAAATTCAGACTGAAATTGAAGAAAGTGGGGAAAACCATTAGACCATTCAGGTATGACCTAAATCAAATCCCTTATGATTATACAGTGGAAGTGAGAAATAGATTTAAGGAACTAGATTTGATAGACAGAGTGTCTGATGAACTATGGACAGAGGTTCATGACATTGTACAGGAGACAGGGATGAAGACCATCCCCATGGAAAAGAAATGCAAAAAAGGAAAATGGCTGTCTGAGGAGCCCTTACAAATAGCTGTGAAAAGAAGAGAAGTGAAAAGCAAAGGAGAAAAGGAAAGTTGTAAACATCTGAATGGAGAGTTCCAAAGGATAGCAAGGAGAGATAATAAAGCCTTCCTCAGCAATCAATGCAAAGAAATAGAGGAAAACAACAGAATGGGAAAGACTAGATATCTCTTCATGAAAATTAGAGATACCAAGGGAACAATTTCATGTAAAGATGGGCTTGATAAAGGACAGAAATGGTATGGACCTAATAGAAGCAGAAGATATTAAGAAGAGGTGGCAAGGATACACAGAAAAGCTGTACAAAAAAGATCTTCATGACCCAGATAATCACAATGGTGTGATCACTCACCTAGAGCCAGACATCCTGGAATGTGAAGTCAAGTGGGCCTTAGACAGTATCACTATGAACAAAGCTAGTGGAGGTGATAGAATTCCAGTGGAGCTATTTCAAATCCTGAAAGATGATACTGTGAAAATGCTGCACTCAATATACCAGCAAATTTGGAAAACTCAGCAGTGGTCATGGCTGGAAAAGGTCAGTTTTCATTCCAATCCCAAAGAAAGGCAGTGCCAAAGAATGCTCAAACTACCACACAATTGCACTCATCTCATACGCTAGTAAAGTAATGCTCAAAATTTTCCAAGCCAGGTTTTAGCAATACATGAACCAAGAACTTCCAGATGTTCTAACTAGTTTTAGAAAAGGCAGAGGAACCAGAGATCAAATTGCCAACATCCACTGGATCATGGAAAAAGCAAGAGAGTTCTAGAAAAACATCTATTTCTGCTTTATTGACTATGCCAAAGCCTTTATGTGGATCACAATAAACTGTGGAAAATTCTGAAAGAGATGGGAATACCGGACTACCCTACCTGCCTCTTAAGAAACCTGTATGTAGGTCAGGAAGCAACAGTTAGAACTGACCATGGAACCACAGACTGGTTCCAAATAGGAAAAAGAGTACGTCAAGGCTATATATTGTCACCCTGCTTATTTAACTTATATTTAGAGTACATCATGAGAAATGCTGGGCTGGAAGAAGCACAAGCTGGAATCAAGATTGCCGGGAGATATATCAATAACCTCAGATATGCAGATGACATCACCTTTATGGCAGAAAGTGAAGAGGAATTAAAAATCTTCTTGATGAAACTTAAAAAAGAGAGTAAAATAGTTGGGTTAAAGCTCAACATTCAGAAAACAAAAATCATGGCATCTGGTCCCATCACTTCATGGCAAAAGATGGGGAAACAGTGGAAACAATGGCTGACTTTATTTTTTGGGCTCCAAAATCACTGCAGATGGTGACTGAAGCCATGAAATTAAAAGATGCCTACTCCTTGGAAGGAAAGTTATGACCAACCTAGATAGCTTATTAAAAAGCAGAGACATTACTTTGTTGACAAAGGTCTGTCTAGTCAAGGCTATGGTTTTCCCAGTGATCAAGTATGGATGTGAGATTTGGACTGTGAAGAAAGCTGAGGGCAGAAGAATTGATGGTTTTGAACTGTGGTGTTGGAGAAGACTCTTGAGAGTCCCTTGGACTGCAAGGAGATCCAACCAGTCCATTCTGAATGAGATCAGCCCTGGGATTTCTTTGGAAGGACTGATGCTAAAGCTGAAACTCCAGTACTTTGGCCACCTCATGCAAAGGGTTGACTCATTGGAAAAGGCTCTGATGCTGGGAGGGACTGGGAGCAGGAGGAGAAGGGGACGACAGAGGATAAGATGGCTGGATGGCATCACCGACTCAATGGACATGAGTCTGAGTGAACTCTCGGAGTTGATGATCGACAGGGAGGCCTGGCATGCTGCAATTCATGGGATCGCGAAGTGTCGGACACGACTGAGAGACTGAACTGAACTGAACTGACACAAAAACTCTGAGCAATCATGCCTCGTCTCTGGCCCCGAATTGAATTCTTCTCCTCTGGAGGCCAAGAATCCTGGTGTCTTTCATGGTTAAGCAACAACCTTTCACCCTGATATTAAAAGTGAGTTAAATCTGACTCTGCACATGTTCACAGAGATGTGGGAAGTAATTCATGTGATTTGGTAAAGACTCAGATGATCCTACTGTTTTCAGGGTACCTGTATTTGTCAACAAAATGTAATTTGCAAAATAAATGTTTTAGAAAGAATTACTATCCAACTCCAATAGGTTAACTGAGATATCAAGACAATGCATTGTATTATTCTCCTAAGAATAATAGGAGAATAATAAGCCTGAATTAAAGCTGCCTACATATGGAGAAGGGAAATGGCAACCCACTCCAGTACTCTTGCCTGGAGAATCCCATGGAGGGTGGAGCCTGGTAGGCTATAGTCCATGGGGTCGCAAAGAGTCAGACATGACTAAGCAACTTCATTTTCACTTTTCACATATGAGTTAAGAACAGAATGTGGCAGTGACTATACAAATATTAATCTGCTGTAAAGCAGAAAGAAAATTGGATTTGGAATCATAAGACATTAAGTCACACCCTTCTGGCACTTAACAGTTGTCTACATTGAGTGAACCCCAATCTCACTTTTCTCATCAAAATAATAAAATAATAATCATACCTTCTTTGCATTTCTCACAGTATTGCTGTGAAGGTCAAGTAATAGAACAGTAATAAGAATGTTCTATCAAGGAGACAGAGTAGCATAAGAGGAAGGAATGAGTGCTCTGGACTCAAGCTCCCTGATTTTACAAGCTGGCTCAACCAATGTGATCAGGGTGACCTGTAAAGTTGAACATCTTGTATGTAAATCTACCTCTGTGTGTGTGCATGTGCTAAGTCACTTCAGTCGTGTCTGACTCTTTGTGACCCCCATGGATCACAGTCTGCCAGGCCCCTCTGAAGGAGTGGGTTGCCATGCCCTTTTCAAGGGGAGCTTCCCAATCCAGGATTAAACTCACGTTTCTTCCCTCTCCTGCATTGTTAAGCAGGTTTTTTACCCTAGCACCACCTGGGAAGCCTGTAAATCTACTTACCTTAAAAGAATTATTATAAATAATAATTATTTATTATTATTATTTATCATTTAAAGTATTCCATATCAAGTATAAGGTTTAGAGCCTGCCAAGCATCCTTGGCTGGGCATTCAACATGAAGACAGTTTGTACACAAGAGCTGCACTATCCTGGCCCTACTTGGGCAGTGGGCCAAGAACAGTATTCTCTTCTAGTTGTACTCTTCTCCTTTTGATGTTTGAAGGTAAGTGTGCTGATCCACTTGTATATTTTCTTGCATTAGAGTTGCTTGACTTGAGCCTTAGGTTTGGGAGTTTATGTAAGGAAGATACTTAGAGAGGTTTCCCAGGTGTCAGTGTGTAAAGAATCTGCATTCAATGAAGGAGACAGAGGAGTCGTGAGTTCGGTCCCTGAGTCAGTTCCATCTCTGGGTTCAGGAGATCCTCTAGAGGAGGGTATGGCAGCTCACTCCAGTATCTTGCCTGTAGAATCCCATGGACAAAGGAGCCCAGGGGATTGTAGTCCACGGGGTCACAAAGAATCGGACTTGACTGAAGTGACTGAGCACGGCACACAGGCAAGATACTTAGAGCTTTGTCATATTGTTCTCAAGGTCATATTGTTCTCAAGGAGACTGAGATGTAGGTGCGCTAAAGAGGATTCAACCTAGCTTAAGGAATTTTATCTTATGCTTTGGAGGTAAAATCCACAGCTAATAATAAAGTGTTACTTTGTCTTGCTAGTCTTATATCTACCATTTTTAAATACCATAGAGGAGGAGGTTGTGTGTATACTTCTAAATTCCTAGGCAAAGCAATTATTATTATTTTCCCATAAAAATAATTCATTATTTGTGTTTCCAGCATCTTCAGTACTTTCCAGGTGTGTTTCTCTCTCCTGAAACTCCTCTTTCCCTCCTAAACTGCTTCTTTGTTGTTGTTCAGTTGCTCAGTCACATTCTACTCTTTAAAACCCCATGGACTGCAGCACACTAGGCTTCCCTGTCCATTACCATCTCCAGGAGATTGCACAAACTTATGTCCATTGAGTCAGGGATGCCATACAACCACCTCATCCTCTGTCATCCTCTTCTCCTCCTGCCTTCAATCTTTCCCAACATTGGGGTTTTTACTAATAAGTCAGATGTTCACATCAGGTGGCCAAAGTATTGGAGCTTCAGCTTCAGCATCAGTCTTTCCAATGAATATTCAGGACTGATTACTTTTAGGATTGACTGGTTTGATTTCACTGCAGTCCAAGGGACTCTCAAGAGTCTTCTCCAACACCACAGTTCAAAAAAATCAATTCTTTAGAGCTCAGCCTTTTTTATGGTCCAACTCTCACATCCATACATGACTACTATAAAAACCATAGCTTTGACTATACAGACCTTTGTGAGCAAAGTAATTTCTCTGTTTTTAACTATGCTGTCTAGGCTTGTCATTGCTTTTCTTTCAAGGAACAAGCATCTTTTACTTTCATGACTGAAGTCACCATCTGCAGTGATTTTGGGCCCCAAGAAAATACAGTCTGTAACTGTTTCCATTGTTTCCCCATCTATTTGCCATGAAGTGATGGAACCAGATGCCATGATCTTAGCTTTTTGAATGTTGAATTTTAAGCCTTTCCATTGTTTCCCCATCTATTTGCCATGAAGGGATGGAACCAGATGCCATGATCTTAGCTTTTTGAATGTTGAGTTTTAAGCCAGCTTTTTTCAGTCTCTGCTTTCATCTTCATCAAGAGGCTCTTAGTTCCTCTTTGCTTTCTGCCATAAGGGTGGTTTTGCCTGCATATCTGAGGTTATTGAAATTTCTCCCTGCAATCTTCATTCCAGGTTGTGCTTCATCCAGCCTGGCATTTCACATTATGCAATCTACATATACGTTAAATAAGCAGGATGACAATATACAGCCTTGAAGTACTCCTTTCCCAATTTAGAAGCAGTCTGTTTTTCCATGTGCAATTGTAACTATTGCTTCTTGTCCTGAATACAGGCTTCTCAGAAGGCACATTAAGGTGGTCTGGTATTCCCATCTTTTTAAGAATTTTTCACAGTTTATTTCCTGGGTGATTACTATTCATCCTTCAATACTCAAATTGAATGAAATTTCATATAATGAGCCATTTTTAATACTATACAATATTTCATAATTAATATTTAATATTTTAAAATTAATAATGTTGTTCTTCAATTATAGCTTTTGTAAAACACAAAATACCTGAAACTTAATGCATTAGCTTCCTGGGATTAACCTGCCACTTATCACCAAATAACATTACACTCATCATTCCTTAATTATAGAATCCAGAATTTATTTAGGAATTGAATAGGCTCCCTAAAAGATGGCATTCCTCAACCTTGCTTGCAGAGTATAACTTTTGACAACATTCTGACTCATTAGACCTAAGCAGAAGTGTGTGAGGGTTTTTGGAAAGCCACATGGAACTATTGTGCTTTTCCTACTTTCTTCTTCCTATCCTTTAAATCACACATGCAGGTATAACAGATAGAGCTTCCTTGGTTATCTGTGGAAGGGAAAGAATCTCCAAGATGGTAAACAATATGATGGTGAAAAAGAAAAGTAGAAGGAGGCTGATTTCCATAGAACTGTTAAATTACCCTGTTCTCCAGGTGGCTTTTTTTAGTGAGAGAGAAATAAACTTTTTTTTTTTTTTTTTTTTTGGTAGGGGGAAAGGTATACAATGATAGTGTTATTTTGGACACAATGTTAAAAACAGCTAAATTAAAACAATTCTTTTCTTCATTCTACCTCTAAATTTTAATCTCTGAATCAAAAATGACACATATCTCATTAGAGAAACCCCATTAAAAAAACTTTGAGTTTGGAAGGATCATTCTTACATGAATTTTTTGAATCCATCATAGTTTCACATTTAGATAATTTAATATTCTATGAATTTACTTGAGTATCTAACTCTTCACCTTATGTACCACAGGAGGACAGTAAAACTATAAGGAGGAAGGACTTAAGCCTTTCTGTTTGTATTCTGTTCCTGTCAACAGCATTCCAGAAACAACTATTCCTCATGCTGTGAAACTGCTTCTTATCTCAGCATATCATTGGTACTCCCAGAAGAAGCCTCATATGCCCGCTTAGAGGTAGGTAAAAATCTTGGGCAGGCTTTTTTTTTAGTGTGTGTGCGACGTGGAAGGCAATGATCTAGTTATCTGTGTGGTGATAAACTCAGGTGATTCTGATGCACACCCAAGTTTGTACACTCAAATGTCCTATCTACAACAATAATTACTTCATATTTTTTGCAATATATCTTTGCTTAATATTCTTTAGTCTTTTCTTTAATTCTACTGGGTGTTAGAAAAATCCTAATAGTCTGGCCATCTTGTAGGAGTCTCTGCCATCCTGGTCAAAATATTACCTGGCTCTCTACTTTTTTGTTTAGCTTTTGGGCTTTCTGGGTGGACATGATCCTGAGGATTCCTTTTTTGTCATCTTTCATGGCATTCTACAAATTTCCTTCATTTCTCTCTTGTATTCATTCCTTTATTGCCTAAACACTTGTTTAAATGGAATAAAAAAATTAAGCAACTTCCTAAAAAGTGATACATGGCAAAGGGGGGGTGATTATTTTGAGTACTTGAAAAGGTCAAATTTTGCTTTATATTTTTATGAATATTTAACTAACTACAAAATTCCAACTGAGAAATAACTTTCAGCAGAATTTTGAGAATGTTGTGCTCTATTTTCTGCTAAAAAGGAATATTATTTTTCAAAGGTCTGATGATATTCTCATTCCCATGTTTTTATGTAAATTATTTATCCTCCTTACCTCTACTCTGCCCTTTGCCTTTCCTCTCTCTTGTCTCTTTTCCTGTCTGTGGTTTTCTGAAATCTTTTGACAGATTTGGTAATTGTTTCATTAGTTATTCTTTCCAAAGATAAGATCTGTATCCTCCAGTTATATCATTTTTTCTTGTGACACGTTTTGAATAGTTTATTCTTTTTAATTTTCTTCTTCTTCTTTTTTAATATTTACAAGAGTATTTATTACTTTGATGTTAGATATCTCCAACTGGATTTTGAAAGTTTGGCTCATATTTGTACATATTTGTCATTATTAGGATTTTTCTACTTTCTGGAAGGTTGAGATTACTTAAACTTCTAGCAAACTTGCTGAACTTGGGGATATATACTCAAATGTTTATTTTGAAAAGCTCATTCTTGTTCTTTAGGTTTTCCAAATTATAATACTTCCATTTTTTTGGAGAAATGTCCTAATTATTTGGGGAAGAGTAATTAGGCTTTAGGTTTTCTGTTACTCCATTTACATTATTTGTGTGTGTGTGTGTGTGTTTTACCTTCTTGTAATTTAAGAAATTATTTTCCATGTTCAGTTCAGTTCAATTCAATAGCTCAGTGGTGTCCAACTCTTTGCAACCCCATAAACTGTAGCACACCAGGCCTCCATGTCCATCACCAACTCCCAGAGTCTACCCAAAGCATTGAGTCAGTGATGCCATCCAACCATCTCATCTTCTGACAGCCCCTTCTCCTCCTGCCTCCAATCATTTCCTGCATCAGGTTTTTTTTTTTTTTTTTTTTCCCCCAATGAGTCAGCTCTTCTCATCAGGTTACCAAAGTATTGGAGTTTCAGCTTCAGCATCAGACCCTCCAATGAATATTCAGGAATGATTTCCTTTTAAATGGACTGGTTGGATCTCCTTTCAGTCCAAGTGACCCTCAAGAGTCTTCTCCAGCACCACAGTTCAAAAGCATCAATTATTCAGAGCTCAGCTTTCTTCACAGTCCAACTCTCACATCCATACATGACCACTGGAAAAACCTTAGCCTTGATTAGAAGGACCTTTGTTGACAAAGTAATGTCTCTGCTTTTCAATATGCAGTCTAGGTTGGTCATAACTTTCCTTCCAGGGAGTAAGCATCTTTTAATATCATGTCTGCAATCACCATCTGCAGTGATTTTTGAGCCCCCAAAAATAAAGTCAGCCACAATTTTTCCATCTATTTCCAATGAAGTGATGGAACCAGATGCCATGATCTTCATTTTCTGATTGTTGACCTTTACGCCAACATTTTCACTCTCCTCTTTCACTTTTATCAAGAGGCTCTTTAGTTCTTCTTCACTTTCTGCCATAAGGGTGGTGTCATCTGCCTATCTGAGGTTACTGATATTTCTCCCGGCAATCTCAATTCCAGCTTGTGCTTCCTCCAGTCCAGGGTTTCTCATGATGTACTCTGCATAGAAGTTAAATAAGCAGGGTGACAATATACAACCTTGACGTACTCCTTGTCCTATTTGGAACCAGTCTGTTGTTCCATGTCCTGTTCTAACTGTTGCTTCCTGACCTGTATACAGGTTTCACAAGAGGCACATGAGGTGGTCTGGTATTCCTAATTCATTCAGAATTATCCACAGTTTATTGTGATCCACGCAGTCAAAAGCTTTGGCATAGTCAACAAAGCAGAAATAGATGTTTTTCTGGAACTCTCTTGCTTTTTTGATGATCCAGCAGATGTTGGCAATTTGATCTCTGGTTCTTCTGCCTTTTCTAAAATCAGCTTTAACATCTGGATGTTCACAGTTCATGTATTGCTGAAGCCTGGCTTGGAGAATTTTGAGAATTACTTTACTAGGGTGTGAGATGAGTGCAGTTGTGCGGTAGTTTGAGCATTCTTTGGCATTGTCTTTCTTTGGGATTGGAATGGAAACTGACCTTTTCCAGTCCTGTGGCTACTGCTGAGTTTTCCAAATTTGCTGGCATATTGAGTGCAGCACTTTTAAAACATTATCTTTTAGGATTTGAATTAACTCAACTGGAATTCCATCACCTCCACTAGCTTTGTTCCTAGTGATGCTTCCTCAGGCCCATTTGACATCACAGGATGTCTGGCCCTAGGTGAGTGATCACACCATCGTGATTATCTGGTTCATGAAGATCTTTTTTGTATAGTTCTGTGTATTCTTGCCACCTCCTCTTAATATCTTCTACTTCTATTAGGTCCCTACAATTTCTGTCCTTATTGAGCCCATCTTTGCATGAGATACTCCCTCGGTATCTTTAATTTTCTTGAAGAGATCTCTAGTCTTTCCCATTCTATTGTTTTCCTCTACTTCTTTGCATTGATCACTGAAGAATGATTTATTATCTCTCCTTGCTATTCTTTGGAACTCTCCATTCAAATGGGTATATCTTTTCTTTTCTCCTTTGCTTTTCACTTTCCTTCTTTTCACAGCCATTTTGCACTATTACATTTCTTTTTCTTGGGGATGGTCTTGATTCCCGTCTCCTGTACAATGTCATGAACCTCCATCCATAGTTCATCAGGCACTGTCTATCAAATCTAGTCCATTAAATCTATTTCTCACTTCCACTGTATAGTCATAAGTGATTTGATTTGGTCATACCTGAATGATCTAGTGGTTTTCCCCACTTTCTTCAATTTCAGTGTGAATTTGGCAATAAGGAGTTCATGATCTGAGCCACAGTCAGCTCCCGGTCTTGTTTTTGCTGATTGCATAGTGCTTCTTCATCTTTTGCTGCAAAGAATACAATCAATCTGATTTTGGTGTTGACCATCTGGTGATGTCCATGTGTAGAGTCTTCTCTTGTGTTGTTGGAAGAGGGTGTTTGCTATGACCATTGCGTTATCTTGGCAGAACTCTTATAGCCTTTGCCCTGCTTCATTCTGTACTCCAAGGACAAATTTGCCTGTTACTCTAGGTGTTTCTTGACTTCCTACTTTTGCATTCCAGTCCCCTATAATGAAAAGGACATCCTTTTTGTGTGTGTGTGTGTTAGTTCCAGAAGGTATTGTAGGTCTTTATAGAACTGTTCAACTATAGTTTCTTCAATCTTACTGGTTCGGGCATACACTTGGACTACCGTGATATTGAATGGTTTGCCTTGGAAACGAACAGAGATCATTCTGTCGTTTTTGAGATTGCATCCAAGTACTGCATTTCAGACTCTTTTTTTGACTATGATGGCTACTCCATTTCTTCTAAGGGATTCCTTCCCACAGCAGTAGGTATAATTGTCATCTGAGTTAAATTCACCCATTCCAGTCCATTTTAGTTTGCTGATTCCTAGAATGTCAATGTTTACTCTTGTCATCTGTTTGACCACTTCCAAAATCCCTTGATTCATGGACCGAACATTCCAGGTTCCTATGCAATATTGCTCTTTACAGCATCAGACCTTGCTTCTATCACCAGTCACATCCACAGCTGGGTGTTGTTTTTGCTTTGGATCCATTCCTTTATTCTTTCTGGAGTTATTTCTCCACTGATCTCCAGTAGCATATTGGGCATCTACCGACCTGGGGAGTTCCTCTTTCAGTGTCCTATCTTTTTGCCTTTTCATACTGTTCATGAGGTTCTCAAGGCAAGAATACTGAAGTGGTTTGCCATTCCCTTCTCCAGTAGACCACATTTTGTCAGACCTCTCCACCATGACCCTTCCATCTTGGGTGGCCCCACATGGCATGGCTTAGTTTCATTGAGTTAGACAAGGCTGTGGTCCATGTGATCAGGCTAGTTGTCTGCGATTGTGATTTCAGTCTGTCTGCCCTCTAATGCCCTCTCTCAGTGCCTACCGTCTTATTGGGTTTCTCTTACCTTGTACGTGGGGTCTCTCTTCACTGCTGCTCCAGTAAAGTGCAGTGGGGTAGCTCCTCTCGGCTTTGCTTCTGCACCACTGTCACAGCTGTCCCGCTTCTGTGCTGCTGCCACAGCCGCCATAGTACCATGTTCAATATCTCGCACAAATGTATGTATTCCTTTCTATTTATTTTTCATAATAAATCACTAAAAAATAAAATTGAATGCTCTTTTTTATGGGTGGGGTTGGTTGATGTTCCTTCATCATGTGTTAATTAGTCAGAAGCATGTTGTATAAGGGGTTTCCCAAGTGGTACATGTGATAAAGAATTCACCTGCCAATGCAGGAGACACAAAGGATCCAGGCTGGATCCCTGGGTCAGGAAAATCCCCTGGAGGAAGAAATGGCAACTCACTCCAGTATTCTTGCCTGGAGAGCCCATGGAGAGGAGCCCTGGCAGGCTACAGTCTATGGGGTTGCAAAGACTCAGACATGACTGAGCAGGGTCACACACACACACACACACACACACACACAGAGTGTATAAATGGGAAACCACTAAATAACAATCATGATATTCATTATTTCTACCTATTACTTTGGGGGACTCCAAAATAACTGCAGATGGTAACTGCAGCCATGAAATTTAAAGATGCTTACTTCTTGGATGGAAAGTTATGACAAATCTAGACAGCATTGGATATGACTGAGTGACTGAACTGAACTGATTCCTACCAAGACGCTTGTAATCCTTAGTCTTGCCATCTGAATTATGGAACCCCAAAAAGTGAAGTCAGCCTTTGTTTGGCCTCACCATTCAGTATGCAAATTTTTACTTAATCTAGAAATTTTGAGAAATATTGTTAGAACTTTTAAGAGGGAAGAGTCATTAAAATAAATATTCAAAAATAATTAATTACAGAAAGGTAACTATGTTAGGAAGCAAATTAAACTTTATGGCTGTGATACTAGAGAAGTATCACAAGTTACCTCCAGTGAAGAGTAAAAGTAATAAAAACATCTTGATGTTTCAATAAAACATTTATTTTCAGAAAAAATAAACAATGTAATGTTTATTGATATAGAAGTTTATATTCAAATTTTGAGACATAAAGATGGTAACTAAAACACCATCACTTCTTAATTAAAGAATGCCTTTTTTGCCAAATGGATAAATATTATCATTTGGGGTAAAATAAAATGGGGTAAATTATTTAATTGTATAAAATATACCAGAAGTTAACTTGGAAATTTTAAATATTGTTGAAATCCTTGATTCATATCTCAGCTCAGTTATTTTTGATGTTTAACTTTCATTCAAAGTTCATTAAAGAACTCCCTTCTTAATAAGGATATTTTCCATGTTTGTTTCCACATATATATGTGTGTTTATATATATATGTATCTAATGCAGTTATAATTGTTCTGTTATGATGTAAGATGATAATGAAATGTGAACTTTTACAGATATATTTTGCTGCTTATATGTCTCTCTTTAGTGGTTGCTCTTTATTTCTTGAAATAATCAAGATACTCTAAATGTATGTACTGACCAGTGCTGGTAAGCTATACAGTGATTATTTGTTCCTCAATGTCCTAAAACATTCTGTCACAATGATGTGATAATAGTGCTAATTCTCAACAGTCTATATAGTTTCAAAAGATAAATGCTTTGTGAATATGTAGTAGTCAGTCAGTCAGTTCAGTCACTCAGTCGTGTCTGATTCTTTGTGACCCCATGAATTACAGCACCCCAGGTCTCCCTGCTAATCACCAACTCCCAGAGTTCACTCAAACTCACATCCATCGAGTCAGTGATGCCATCTCATCCTTTGTCGTCCCCTTCTCCTCCTGCCCCAGTTCCTTGCAGCATCGGGGTCATTTCCAGTGACTCAGCTCTTTGCATGAGGTGGCCAAAGTATTGGAGTTTCAGCTTTAGCCTCAATCCTTTCAATGAACACCCAGGACTGATCTCCTTTAAGATTGACTTGTTGGATCTCCATACAGTCCAAGGGACTCTCAAGAGTCTTCTCCAACACCACAGTTCAAAACCATCAATTCTTTGGGGTTCAGCTTTCTTCACAGTCCAACTCTCACATCCATACATGACCACTGGAAAAACCACAGCCTTGACTAGATGGACCTTTGTTGGCAAAGTAATGTGTCTGCTTTTGAATATGCTATCTAGATTGGTCATAACTTTCCTTCCAAGGAGTAAGCGTCTTTTAATTTCATGGCTGCAATCACCATCTGCAGTGATTTGGAAGCCCAAAACAACAAAGTCTGAAACTGTTTCCCTCATTTTCTCATCTATTTCCCATGAAGTGATGGGACCAGATGCCATGATCTTCGTTTTCTGAATGTTGATTTTTAAGCCAACTTTTTCACTTTCTTTCACTTTCATCAACAGCCTTTTAGTTCCTCTTCAATTTTTGCCATAAAGGTGGTGTCATTTGCATATCTGAGGTTATTGACATTTCTCCCAGCAATCTTGATTCCAGCTTGTGCTTCTTCCAGCCCAGTGTTTCTCATGATGTACTCTGCATATAAGTTAAATAAGCAGGGTGGCAATATACAGCCTGACATACTCCTTTTCCTATTTGGAACCAGTCTGTTGTTCCATGTCCAGTTCTAACTGTTGCTTCCTGACCTGCATATAGGTTTGTCAAAGGGAGGTGAGGTGGTCTGGTATTCCCATCTCTCTCAGAATTTTCCACAGTTTATTGTGATCCCCACAGTCAAAGGCTTTGGCATAGTCAATAAAGCAGAAATAGATGTTTTTCTGGAACTCTCTTGCTTTTTTTGATGATCCAGCAGATGTTGGCAATTTGACCTCTGGTTCTTCTGCCTTTTCTAAAGCCAACTTGAACATCTGGAAGTTAATGGTTCATGTATTGCTGTAGCCTGGCTTGGAGAATGTTGAGCATTACTTTACTAGTGTGTGAGATGAGTGCAATTGTGTGGTAGTTTGAGCATTATTTGACATTGCCTTCCTTTGGGATTGGAATGGAAACTGACATTTTTTAGTCTTGTGGTCACTGATGAGTTTTCTAAATTTCCTGGCATGTTGAGTGCAGCATTTTCACAGTATCATCTTTAGGATTTGAAATAGCTCAACTGGAATTCCATCACCTCCACTAGCTTTGTTCGTAGTGATGCTTTCTAAGGCCCCATTGACTTCAATTTCCAGGATGTCTGGCTCTAGGTGAGTGATCACACCATCGTGATTATCTGGGTCATAAAGATCTTTTTTGTATAGTTCTTCTGTGTATTCTTGCCACCTCTTCTTAATATCTTCTATTTCTGCTAGACCCATATCATTTCTGTCCTTTATCGAGCCCATCTTTGCATGAAATGTTCCCTTGGTATCCCTGACTATCTTGAAGAGATATCTAGTCTTTCCCATTCTGTTGTTTTCCTCTATTTCTTTGCATTGATCTCTGAGGAAGGCTTTCTTATCTCTCCTTGCTATTCTTTGGAACTCTCCATTCAGATGCTTATATCTTTCCTTTTCTCCTTTGTTTTTCACTTCTCTTTTTTTTCACAGCTATTTATTAGGCCTCCTAGACAGCCATTTTCCTTTTTTGCATTTCTTTTCCATGGGGATGATCTTGATCCCTGTCTCTTGTACAATGTCAGGAATCTCTGCCTATAGTTCATCAGGCACTCTATCAGATCTAGTTCCTTAAATCTATTTCTCAATTCCAGTGTATAATCATAAGGGATTTGATTTAGGTCATATCTGAATGGTCTAGTAGTTTCCCCCACTTTTTTCAATTTTAGTCTGAATTTGGCAATAAGATGTCCATGATCTGAGCCACAGTCAGCTCCCAGTCTTGTTCCTGCTGACTTTATAGAGCTTCTCCATCTTTGGCTGCAAATAATATAATCAATCTGATTTCGGTGTCACCCATCTGGTGATGTCCATATATAGTCTTCTCTTGTGTTGTTAGAAAAGGGTGTTTGCTATGACCATTGCGTTCTCTTGGCAAAACTCTATTAGCCTTTGCCCTGCTTCATTCTGTACTCCAAGGCCAAATTTGCCTGTTATTCCAGGTGTTTCTTAACTTCCTACTTTTGCATTCCAGTCCCCTATAATGAAAAGGACATCTTTTTTTGGGTTTTAGTTCTAAAAGGTCTTGTAGGTCTTCATAGAACCATTCAAATTCAGCTTCTTCAGCATTACTGGTTGGGGCATAGGCTTGGATTACCATGATACTGAATGGTTTTCTTGGAAATGAACAAAGATCATTCTGTCATTTTTGAGATTGCTTCCAGGTATGGCATTTTGGACTCTTTGTTGACCATGCTAAGGGATTCCTGTCCACAGTTGTAGATATAATAGTCATCTAGGTTAAATTCACCCATCCAGTCCATTTTAGTTCGCTGATTCCTAGAATGTCAACGTTCACTCTTGCCAACTCCTGTTTGACCACTTCCAATTTGCCTTGATTCATGGACCTGACATTCTAGGTTCCTATGCAATATTGCTCTTTATAGCATCGGACCTTGCTTCTATCACCAGTCACATCCACAACTGGGTATTTTTTTTGCTTTGGCTCCATCCCTTCATTCTTTCTAGAGTTATTTCTCCACTGATCTCCTGTAGCATACTGGGCATCTACCGACCTGGGGAGTTCCCCTTTCAGCATCCTATCATTTTGCCTTTTCATACTGTTCATGGGGTTCTCAAGGCAAGAATACTGAAGTGGTTTGCCATTCCTTTCTCCAGTGGACCGCATTCTGTCAGACCTCTCCACCATGACCCTCCTGCTTGGGTGGCCCCACATGGCATGGCTTAGTTTCATTGAGTTACACCAGGCTGTGGTTCTTGTGATCAGATTGGCTAGTTTTCTGTGATTATGGTTTCAGTGTGTCTGCCCTCTGATGCCCTCTCACAACATCTACCGTATTACTTGGCTTTCTCCTACCTTGAATGTAGGGTATCTCTTCACAGCTGCTCCAGCAAAGCACAGCTGATGCTTCTTATCTTTGACGAGGGGTATCTCCTCATGGCCACCCCTCCTGACCTTGAACGTGGAGTAGCTCCTCTTGGCCCTCCTGCACCCATGCAGTCACCGCTCCTTGGACATGGGGTAGCTCCTCTTGGCCTCCTCCCGTGACTTCAGGGAAAAGCATCTCTTGGATTATTCCTTTCAAAGATCAATTTTCTTCATAGGAATATAGATAGAACTATGTGTCAGAGACATTATGGAAATACTTAAGGTGAAAATATTCTGTATTAAAGACAAAATAAGTTACATGATCTATATGTGCTTTGTTAATATATCTTATTTGAATTTCCTCAGTTTCTGGAATTAATGGATGAGCCTTAGTCAGCTGTATTTATTGTCCCTTGGAAGGCTCAAAAACAAAACATTAAACACATACACCTACTTCTAGTACTTGAGAAAATCATGCCTATCAGAAAAATTTTCCCTGATTCAGATCGCCTTATCTGAACTAATATCTTCCTGCTTTACATCTCTGCAAATTTTTGATATATTGTTTTATTTTTTGTAAAATAATCGCACAGTATTTGAAATATTAAATATTTATCTACATAGTTATATGTATCTCTCACACACATGCATCCATTGTTAAGGGCAATCATATCAGGGAATTAGTTTTATTCATTATTATATCTCCAGCACTTAGAATAATGTCTGACATGGAATAGATCACAGTCATTATTTATTAGAATGAATAAGAGAAAAAATTCCTCTATCTCCCATTTACTCCAAGGTCGATTGAAATGGTAGAAAGATGTGAACAAGTATAATAAACTCACAAACCTGGGCAAGAGAAAAAAAATAAAGGACACTAATGATTTTTTGGAAAAATAAACAGCATAAAAAATAAAATTGATAGATACAATGGAGAAGAGAAAGAACCTATCCAAAAATAAGATATATCGGAAATAAATAAACAACACATAGCACACACCAGAGAAGGCAATTACAAATGTCAGAGTATTTGTTTTTCTTATTAAAAAAATATTCAAATCATGGATTAAAAGAGAAAAGATTTCTGGGAAACATACTAAGATAAATATTAACTACCAACAACAACAAAAAATAAAAGTGCAATTGTAGAACTCTCTTTAACAAAGTAGGCTGAGCATATGTCCCCAGCTCAGGAAGCAGTGTAGAAGAACCACTCTACTACAGATGTTAATTTCTGTACCAAATAATTTTGTCTCATGAGTATGATAGAAATAGAAAGCAGCAACCTAGAGTTCTTGGAAAATTATCTACCAAAATATGGAAGGATCATATTGTTGAGAATGGAAGAAATAAGAAAACCCCATGTATAGGAAATGCAAGAAATGACAAAAGTATATGTTAAGTGGTTGTAATATATGTAGGATGATTATATTTGCCTATCAAAAATGCTGCAGTTATTTGGTTTTAGAATGAAAAGAGTAATCAATGAACTATAGATAGGGCAGAAGGAAACATACACCCTGAAGCACAGGGAGGCAAAATGAAAGAAAATATAACGGCATTGCACTATTGAATGAAGAAGAGTTGAATTTCACATTTGTGGGAGTAAAGCAGAACAGAAGAAAAAAGCAACTAAAGAATAATAAAAGTGATCAAAAAATTCCTCTATTCCCCAAATTAATGCTATTATAACACATATAAACATATTTAAAATAATTTGCTATAGAACTAGAATAAACTAATATCTTGTGTCCTTAGCTCGAAGTAGGGTTTGCAATATCTCCCAGATATTTAACTTGTTGCTTTGAGATTTGTACCTTTGTCTGAGAGACTCTGTAACGTTGGGCCCCAAGGAAATTAAAAACTTCAATGGTATTTTGCTCTGAGGCCACCATGGGGGAATACATATTAATATGTCATCTACATACTATAGGATAACACCGTCTTTTAGGTGTTTTTCCTTTAGTTCCTTTCCTAGGACCTGTGCAAACAAGTGTGGGCTATCTTGAAATCCCTGAAGTAGGGTGCATTGTCACATATGGCCTGAGTTGGGATCAGTCCACTCAAAGATAAACAGATATTGTGATTAAGGATGACCTCAGATGCAAAACAAAACAAAACAAAACAAAACAGACATCCTTGAGATCAAGCACAATAAACCATTTAGCATCCTCAGGGATCTGGGCTAATATTCTTTAAGGATTGGACACAAGGGTACTGCTCTAAGGCCTTGTGCCATCCTATATTCCCCATTTGGCTTAACAACTGGCAGAATAGGAATATTGCATGAAGACTGGCAAAGCATCAACAGGCCATGTCTTAAGAATTTATCTAAGAAGTATTGTAAACCATTCTTAGCTTCCAACTTTATGGGATATTGTCTCTTATAAGTGTTGGGAGGTTCTGGCCTAAGGCTAATTCTTAGAGATTGGGAATTTGTGGCCTTTCGAGGAATTCCTTTGTCCCATACTAAAGGATCCACTGCTTTTAGAATATGGCTGGAACTAGGACTCTGCTCTTCTGGCTGGTTTGTGTTAGAGTCAAAGTCAGTGTTGCTTGGGGTCTCCTAGTCAGAGTATGGCCCCAGGGGAGCTCAGAAGGTCTCTCCCCAGAAGTGGGATGGGACAGTCAAGTACAACTAAAAAAGCAAGTGAAATCAACTGTTGCTCAAATTGGCAAGTGAGAGGTCCAGTAAAATAATGGTACAAGGCTTTTTAGTGACACCAATCACAGTACAGCTTTTGGAGGAAAGATGTCCAGTGTGAGAAATTAAAGACAAATTAAATGGCTCTCATATCAATTAAAAAATCAGTCTTCTTATCTGCCAAGTGCATGACCATCTAGGGCTCCTCAATGGAGATAGATATCTTGTTGGAGTGGGGGTGAGTGGAGAGGGAGCTCCCAGAATCCCTGGGCTATCTCAGTCATCCAGTAGGGCCATTTCAGAGGTGGGAGCTTCCTTTCCCCCTTTCCCTGTGAGGACTGAGGACAGTCCCTCTTCTGATGACCTGTTTGCTTGCAGACTGGGCTTAGTCCCAGGGGCTCTTGCTGGCAATTCAGGCCCAGTAGTCAATTTACTTGCATGTTTAGCATTCCCCCATTATTAATCTTACTTCTAGATGGATTGTTGAACTTTCTTGGCCCCATTTTGTTATTCTGAGGTTGCAAAGCAGGACTGACAGCAACTATCAGTTTCATAAGACCCCGGCCTGTCTTTTCTCACATTGGTTTCTCTCTTCCTCCTCAGTTTGTTCTTGACTGTTAATCACCCTTTGGGCTACATCTAGGATCTGGAACAGGGGAGAGTGAAGGGCTAATTGTAACTTATAGGGTTTCTGCATAATATAAAGAGTAGAGTTAAAAAGAGAACAGTACTAGTGGCTAGACACACATATGGACTCAGAGAGGGAGTTGTGCCCTTGTGGTAGTTTAAATCACTTATATAGGGCATTTTCTTCTGGATTTCTTTTGACCAATTGTTTTTATTTGCTTAGTTCTGAATCTTTATTTGGTATATCTCAGGATCCTTCAATATGCTTGTGTATTTCTCAGTCAAGAAGGATTGTACCAAAGAGGCCTATAGGTAAACCTGACTCCCCTTTTGGTCTGAGCTTTCAAGTGAGGAAGGTTTCCTTGATTTCAAGAATGAGAAATATGTTGTCCCTTATCTCTTATCTGGCAGGCTCAGACTCTTCTCCCAGTTATCCTGATATTGATATTTTGAAGTTTCTGTCCTTTGGGAACAAACTCCAGCTGCTTAACCTAGGGCCCCAAATCTCCTGTCTCAAAATCATCAGGGATACTTACTATAGCATGTTTTCTTTTAAATAAAGGGAAACTATGTATTTTATTTAATATTTCCAAATCTAACATAATATGATGCTGATTTTTAATATCATAATATTTAATTCAGTCTATCAGAGACAGTTACTTGGAGTGAAAGGACTGGTTTTTAATGTAATTTGATAGAAAAGATTGTTCTGTAGGAAAAAAAAAAATCTTTTAGACACAACTTTTATCCTTGCTGGGACTGATAAAGTAGATGTTACCAACTTAGTTATCTTATTAACTTGATGGAAATCATATTCAGAACAAATAAATCTTGTCCCTGCACACTATACTATCATCTCAAATCAGCTATTGCCACTTAAAAAGAAATTTCTGCCAATTATCATCATATTTTTCATCCTTTTTTCTATAATATTTTTGAAATTAATCAGATTTGTAAACAATTATATTTCAGAAGCAAGATTTAATGATTAGATACATTATTTTTAAAAAATGAGGTGAAAAGCAATGAATAAAATAAATGACAAATAGAGAAAAATAATGTACTTTCTCACATTCAAAATTACTTTGAGGACTAAGGGGAATTAGCATTTTAGAGGTGACTGTTCAATTTTAAATCGATCCTTCCATACACTATTAAAATAATAACAGAAAAGCAATGAAAGTCACCTCTGCACATGACAACAAAAAGTGGTGAAAAGAAAAAAAACTTAGTTGTTTATGCAACATATCCAATTAAATGATTCATACAGTACTTTATTTGGTTGGGCATTCATCAAATAACCTTCCCAATGTTCCAGTGGCATCTTTGTCATTTGTACACTGTCTTAAATTAGTGTGCAAGAATGTCACCTGAAGGAAGCTAGTTAATTAAGAGCTTTTAATGAGTATACCAGCCTGTTCATTTCTCTAAGAAACTTTATGGTCTCTTTGAATGTAATGTTACAGTGATAATTTTTTTAGTTGTCAAGATTCATCTTATTCTACTTTATTGTACTATACATTTATAATTCATGTCAGTGATTAAAATGTGAAATTGCTGAGGAAATATATTCAAACTTACGGAAAAATTATGTATTCAAACATCATACAAACCAGCATCAAGCAATTACATTGGTGGAAAAAAAACACTATTAAAAGTTGAAAACTGAAATTAAGGTGATGTCAGCAAGATGGCAGAATAGAAGGTCTCTGACTTTATTCCCCCTAAGTAACTGTAATTTGGCAATTATCCTCAGATAAAAGTGCATTTGTGGGAGCTTTGGGATTCAGATATAAGATGATAAAACTGTGGTGGAGTCCAACCAGAGAGCATCACTTTGAAAATGCAGACTGTGTTCAGTTGGCTGACTCACAAACCATATTCTCAGCTACAGACTCAGAAAGAGCTTCATACTTTTGTGAACTCAGTTACTTGGCCTTTGTCCTGCCATCAGAACAATATGTCAAAGGACCTTGGAAGAGTCATGCTTCAGGTGACAGGCTTGCAGACTTTGATCCCAGCTATTGACATTGACGTAGGCCTGTGACCAAGCTCTAGCCCCTCTTGGTACAGTCTAGCAACCCCTGGAGGCAACTGTGGAAGTTGTTCTGACAGTAGATTCTTAAATGCCTTGTAACTGTATTATAACTTCTTCTATATGCAGTATGTGAATTGTCCTGCTGGCCTAGGGATCTGACCATAAACACTCATGCCTATATCCCAAACATCCTAAAATAGACCTATGCTTGGTTCCATCTCCTCCCAACTGCAGTCCATAAGCAGTCTTGATAGTCCAAAGTTCTGCAGGGAGACAGACCTATCAGAGCACTTGGAGACAGACCAGTCCACATTGATCCAAGAGCAGGTATGGACATGAGTAAGTGCTCAGCTCCAACACTTTCCAGCTCTGGTCCACACATAGTCCTGCTTACCCAGAGACCAGAAAACACATGTGTTCATGTACCTGGAGGTAAGCCTGCCGACCACAGTCTGACTGTTTATCCTAAAACAACAACATAACAGCTTTAATCCCTCCTATCCTTGGTCAGAGATCAATTCTGGCCACTCAAGACCTGGTTAGAGACATATCCACCCATTTCCCAGAAACAGAGCTGCATACCTCAGACCCAATAAAGTCCTTGAAGCACCCCTGGGGTTTGGTTCTGGTCCAGTCTTGGTTCCAGTCTTGCATGGGTAAGGAACCAACCATTAGGAGCCCTCCCAGGGAACTAGTGGGGATTCATACATATCTGTGCACTTGACAACAGACTCTGGCTGCAGATTCAACAGTGGGCCTTGAGACAAAGCATTACTCTACTGAACAAGGTCTTAAAGAAAGTCCTATTCACACAGGGACCAGACAGATTCAATTCTCTGATAACAGACCTACAAACTGTACCTCCTACTGAAAATTCAGTAACAATTTCAGAGCCTGGTTTCAATCCAGCATAACTGTAATTTTGAAAGTAATCTCAATAGCCCAGGGAACTGACAGAAGATGTTTACTTATCAAAATCAATCTGTAAAGACTAAAGAGATCTTTATTATTGCAAGGCTAAATGAATCACATACACACACAAAATCAGGGAAATATGATGCACCAAAGGAAACTAATAAAACTCTGATAGCCAACCAAGAAAGAATTGAATATATGAATTTTACCTAACAAAGATAGAAAACAATCATCTTAAAGTAAGCCAATGAAATGCAAGAGAATGCAGGTAAACAACTAAAGAAAGCAGGGAAAACAATGCATGAACAAGGTGAGAAAAGTAATAAGTAAATATAAACCATACAAAGAACAAAACAGAAATCCTGGAGCAGAAGATACAATGACAGAATGAAAAAATTCAATAGAGATCTTCAACAACTGACTCTATCACACAGAAGAAAAAAAAAAATCTTCAAACTCATGGACAGATTATTTGAAACTAACAGAAGAGGAACAAAAAGAGAAAATATGAAAAATAGTTGAAGAAAGTTTCCATGAGTAATAGGACTATCAAGTAAATGAACACTCACATCATGGAAATCCCAGGAGAAGAGAGAGAAAGGGGAACATTTTTTTACTTAAAGAAATAACAGCTGAAAACTTAGATATTAAATTTTAGTAGAAAGCTCAAAAGACCCCCAAAAAAGTTATCTCAAAAAAGATTAACCCAAGAAACATTGTAATCAAGATATTAAAAGTCAAAGATAAAAGAGAAAATTTGGAAGCAATAAGAGAAAAATGATTTATTACATACAAAGCAACCTTCCTACCCCCATAAAAATCTATCAGCAAGTTTCTCTGGAGAAACATTTCAGGCCAAGAGAGAGTGGGATGATATATACAAAGTGCTAAGAAAAAGACAACAAAGAATATCATACCAGGAAAATTATCCTTCAGAAATAAAGGAGATACTAAGACATTCAAGACATTCCCAGATAAAAGCTAAGGAAGTTCATCACAACTGGAATTGACTTACAAGAAATTCTAAAAGTAGCTCTTCAAGTTGAAATAAAAGGATGCTATGTAACAATATGAAAACATAGAAGTATAAAACTCACTGGTACAGGTAAAATATGGTTGAATTCAGACTACACTAATACTGTAATGATGGTGCATAAATCTCTTTTATCTCTGGCATAAAAGTTAAAAGACAATAGTTTTAAATGTAGGTATAGCTACAATAATTTCATGATAGATGAAAATTATGACATCAATAGCATAAGATGTGTGGGTATGAAAAGTTAAATCTAGAGATTTTTTATGAGTTGAATATAAGTTATTATCAGTTTTGAAAAAGCTGTCATATCTATAATGTGCTTTGTGTAAGCCACATGATAACTAGAAAGAAAAATGTCTGGTAAATACATAAAAGTTATAGAGAAAGTAACTAAATCAGGCAACTAAAATAAATATATAACAAAAGAAAATGTCAAAAGTGGAAAAAATGAACAAAGGAACTTAAAAAGTCAGAAAAAAATTTTTAAATGCAATTTAAAAATGACAATATCAATAATAATTATGTTAAATGTAAATTGATTAAATTGTCCAATCAAAATATGCAGAGTGGCTAAATGGAAAAAAAAAAAAAAACCATGATCTAACACTACAAGAGACTCACTTTAGTTTTGAAGACACATATAGATTGAAAGTGAAGGAATGGAAAAAGATATGCTGGGAAAAATGCTGGGAAAGATTGAAGGCAGGAGGAGAAGGGGACGATAGAAGATGAGATGTTTGGATGGCATCACCTACTCGATGGACATGAGTTTGAGTAAGCTCCAGGAGTTTGTGATGGAAAGGGAAGCCTGGAATGCTGCAGTTTATGGGGTCGCAAAGAGTCTGACACGACTGAGTGACTGAACTGATGCAATAGTAATCAAAAGAACATAAGCAGCTACACTTAGATTAAATAGGTTTATAGTCAAAATTGTTCACAAGGGATAAAGGTCACTATATAGTGATATAGGAGTGAATTCATCAAGAGAATATAGCAATTGTAAATATATATCTGACCAATATTGTATCACCTCCTTCTTTAAAGGAGTGATTAGCAAAATTGAAGGAAAAAAGAAACAGAAATACGATAATAGTAGAAGACATCAATAACTCACTTTCTAACTGGATAGATTACCTAAACAAAAAAATTAATGAGGAAACAGTGAAATTATAGGCAGAAAGGACATTAAAGATTATAGAGAACCTCCAATCCAATAGCACCAGAATACATACTCGAGCACAAAAAATATTTCTTAAGATGTATCATATTTTAGGCTGTAAAGTAAAACTTAAAAATTTTAAGATATCAAAAATCATATTAAGTATATTTTCTGACCACAATCTGACCAAATTTTATAAAAATTGAAATCAGTAACAGGAGCATAATTGCCATGCCCTACTCCAGGGGATCTTCCTAACCCAGGAATCAAACCTATATCTCCTGTATTGCAGGCAGATTCTTTACCCACACTGAGCCACCAGGGAAGATCTAGAACTATCACACAGTGCATTAATTCCACTTCTACATTTCTATCTGAAGAAAACAAAAATAGTAACTCAAACAGATATATGTTCTTCCAAAGTCATTGCATTTACAATAGCCACAATATGGAAACAACCTAAGTGTTCACTGATGGATGGACAATGAAATTATACATATATATATATATGGACATATATGTGGGCTTCCCTGGTGGCTCAGAGGTTAAAGCGTCTGCCTCCAATGCAGGAGACCCAGGTTCGATCCCTGGGTCGGGAAGATCCCCTGGAGAAGGAAATGGCAATCCACTCCAGTATTCTTGCCTGGAGAATCCCATGGATGGAGAAGCCTAGTAGGTTACAGTCCACGGGGTCGCAAAGAGTTGGACACAATTGAGCGACTTCACCTCATGGAGATATATATATATATATATGTACACATATATATATCCCCCTTTCCAGGGGATCTTCCTGACCCAGGAATCGAACCTGAGTCTTCTGATGTGCAGGCAGATTCTTTAGCATTTGAGCCACATACATAAATTCATATATTGTAGGATGTCTTATATGTACTGAGAACAGATTGATGATTATCAGAGATAGGGTTGGGAGTGAGAGAAACAGGTGATGAAATTCAAAAAGAAAAAAATAAGAATTATATAAATGATCATGAGATGGAGAGATTTTTAAGGACTGGTTGTTTTAAACTTGGAAAAATTTAATACCATATATATATATATACACATACATACATATATTTCAGGGGAGTAAGTCAGATGTGGGCAATTTGTAAGAGAGGAAAAGATTTTAGAGAAATACTGTTCATTTACTAGTTAGGTGAATGGAGGCATTATGTTTAAAAATGCATTTTGAACTGAATATTTTGGCTTCAAAAGGCTATCTGTGGCCTTGGGTAAAACTCTATCCGTGTGCTACATTTTAATTTACACACAATCTTACAAAGGTTTTTAAGTGCTCACATATTATATGTCAGTTGTTATATAGAAATGTGATTTTTACATCTATAATGTTTGCCAGCCACAATAAGGAATTCAAATGTCATTGAACTTATTGTTTCCTTGAGACTCTACTGATCTATGTTCTCTTGCTGCCAGTTCTTTTTCCTTAATATTTTTATGTTATAAATTTTATCTAAATGTGCTACAGATGAAAATTCTGTGCAAGTTGAGAACTAAAAAATAAAAATCTCACATATCCCAACCCTTTTTCTTTTCAAAGAAGACTTAAAAATGACAAGCACTTCAAATCTGTTCAGTTCAGTTCAGTTCAGTCGCTCAGTCATGTCCGACTCTTTGCGACCCCATGAATCTCACCACGCCAGGCCTCCCTGTCCATCACCAACTCCCGGAGATCACTCAGACTCACGTCCATCAAATCAATGATGCCATCCAGCAATCTCATCCTCTGTCATCCCCTTCTCCTCCTTCCCCCAATCCCTCCCAGCATCACAGTCTTTTCCAATGAGTCAACTCTTCACATGAGGTGGCCAAAGTACTGGAGTTTCAGTTTTAGCATCATTCCTTCCAAAGAAATCCCAGGGTTGATCTCCTTCAGAACGGACTGGTTGGATCTCCTTGCACTCCAAGGAACTCTCAAGAGTCTTCTCCAACACCACAGTTGAAAAGTATCAATTCTTCCGCACTCAGCTTTCTTCACAGTCCAACTCTCACATCCATACATGACTACTGGAAAAAACATAGCCTTGACTAGATGGACCTTCGTTGGCAAAATAATGTCTCTGCTTTTCAATATGCTATCTAGGTTGGTCATAACTTTCCTTCCAAGGAGTAAGTGTCTTTTGGTTTCATGGCTGCACTCACCATCTGCAGTGATTTTGGAGCCCAAAAAATAAAGTCTGACACTGTTTCCACTGTTTCCCCATCTATTTCCCATGAAGTGATGGGACCAGATGCCATGATCTTCGTTTTCTGAATGTTGAGCTTTAAGCCAACTTTTTCACTCTCCACTTTCACTTTCATCAAGAGGCTTTTTAGCTCCTCTTCACTTTCTGCCATAAGGGTGGTGTCATCTGCATATCTGAGGTTATTGATATTTCTCCCAGTAATCTTGATTCCAGCTTGTGTTTCTTCCAGTCCAGAGTTTCTCATGATGTACTCTGCATAGAAGTTAAATAAGCAGGGTGGCAATATACAGCCTCGACATACTCCTTTTCCTCTTTGGAACCAGTCTGTTGTTCCATGTCCAGTTCTAACTATTTCTTCCTGACCTGCATACAGATTTCTCAAGAGGCAGGTCAGGTGGTCTGGTATTCCCTTCTCTCTCAGAATTTTCCACAGTCTAATCTGTTAGGATGGCTATTATCAAAAAGAGAAGAAGCAAGTGTCAGTGAGGATGTGGAATAAAGGGAATCCTTGTACAAGCTGATATGAATGTAAATTTGTGTAGCTAGTATGGCATACAGTATACAATTTCCTTAATAATTTCCCAATATATAAATATAACATTGTGATATATATATACATATATATATTTGAATCTTGAACAACACAAGGGTTTGGTATGTTGACCCCTGCACAGTCAAGAGTCAATTATAACTACATTTGGAATCCTCTATCCAAGGTCTTGCATTTTTAGATTCAACCAATCTTGAATTGTGTAGTACTATAATAGGGCTTATCTGGTGGCTCAGATGGTAAAGAATATTCTTGCAGCTCAGCAGCCCTGAGTTCAATCCCTGGGTTCGGAAGATCCCATGGAGAATGGGATAGCTATTCATTTCAGTATTCTTACATGGAGAATCCCATGGACAGAGGCACACATATGGCACCATTCCCAAGTAGCTCAGTGGTAAAGACTCTGCCTGCCAATGCATGAGAAACAAGGGATGCAGGTTCAGTTCCTGGTTCAACAAGATCCCCTGAAGGAGGAAATGGCAACTCACTCAAGTATTCTTGCCTGGGGAATCCCATGGATGTAGGAGCCTGGCAAGCTACAGTCCAAAGGGTCACAAAGAGTCAGACATGACTGAGCATGCAAGCATGTAGTACATATTTATTGAAAAAAAAATTGACATATATAAATGAAACTGCATAGCTCAAAGCCATGTTGTTCAAGGTTCAACTGTTTATGTAATCCAAGCATGTTGTATATATAATGTGAGATATGCATTATTGTGGGCTTCCCTGGTGGCTCAGACAGTAAAGAATCTGCTTGCAACGTAGAAGACCCCATTGCGATCCCTGGATTAGGAAGATCCTCTGAAGAAGGGAATGGCTATCCAGTTCAGTAACTTGCCTGGAGAATTCTGTGGACAGAGAAGCCTGGCATACTACAGTCCATGGGGTTGCAAAGAGTTAGACATGACTGAGTGACTAACACACACACATGCACACACATATTATTTTATACACATTTATCTTACAGCTATGGAATCAGAGTGTGAAAGAAGAAACAGTTCCAGAAGACTCATTTGAAGTACTTGTGATCCTATAAGATTTCTTAGTATTCACAGTGATTATAGAAGGCATATAATCACTTTACTATAATCAGAACTCTACTCAAATATATTAATCACTTTTGGGTCAGTTTTTTTTTTTTTTTTGTATTATTATTGAATTGCAAAATTTTCTGATATAATTTGGTTATAAATCTTTTATCATATATATACATGATAAATATGCTTTTAACATTTGTGAATTAATTTTTATTTTTGCTAAATGAATTGTCTGAAGAGTACTTTGATTTTCTGTGAGAACTTGCTTTACAAAATATATTTCGTTAAGAGTTCATTGATTGTCCTGTTTGTGTTAACTGGTACATTTATGTCTCTCATGATGTTACAAAGATTTTCTTTTGTTCTCTTTCAAAAGTTTTATAGTTTTGGCTTTCATTTAGGCCTATTCAATTTTTATTTTTCTACATTAGGTAGGGTATTAAAACTTAATTTCTCTATCTGATAAGAGACATTTTTATCTATCATTCTGATGTTTATCTAGCATTCTGATGTTTATCTAGCATTCTTTGTTAAATGGCTGCTCAAGTTAGCTATCTAGGTACCTTTGTTAAAAAAAAAATTACTGTATATATGTGATCTTGCTTCTTAACTCTGTTTTATGGCAATGTTAAAATTGTTTTCATTGTTTTTTGGGGACAAAAATTGAAAACATCAGATTTACATTTCTGCCTTTCCTTTAGATGGTCAGAATACCTCCCACTAACTTCTAAAATGATTTTTACACAAAATAAAGTATTTATTATAGTTACTTAAATATTTGACATTTCTGGCACTCTCTTTTCCTTTATATAAATTCAAATATTCATCTGGTATTTTTTTTTCCTTTGCTTAAAGAATTTCCTTTAGTAGTCAAGGTATGTAGCTTTTGTTGTCAGGAAAAAGCTTTGTTTTACTTCTCACCTTATGTTTGCAGAAAAATATCTTTCATTTTTGAAAGACATTTTGTGTTTGGAATTCCAAGTTGATGGATTTTCTTATTTTTCTTTGTGTTCTAAAAGTGCTTTTCCATCATCTCTAGCTTACATATATTCTGTTGTTGTCAGTTATAAACCTTATTCATTTATATATAACATATTTTTATATCTGGCTGCTATAAAGTGTTTCTCTTTAAAATTGTCTATATGCACTTTGGTTAACATACTTTTCCAATTTTCTAAAAAAAAACATCTATAGACAGGAAACTAAAGATGTAAATATTGCTATAAGCATTCAATTTAGAATAACTTGATAAATATACATATTAAATGATTCTATGACTTTGTTTGGCCTGCAGAATTGAATCCATGTTATTGTTTTAATTAAACAATCCTTCTTTCCAGAAAAAGGAGAAAGACTAAATTTTTTTTCTTTATGTAAAAGATCTCTCTGGTGATACAACTTGTTTCTAGAACAATCATGAATTATTTTCCATGTAAAACTTGAATATTTTCCAAGAGAAAATAAAAGACATAGAAATTCATAACTTTTAAGCTCTTTTTGAGATGCTTGAACACTGAACACAAAATTGATAAAAAGTATCATACTTTTTGTTTGGAAAAGAAACATAATATTTTATTGGGAAAAACATCTGCTTATCAAATGACATTATTTTACATTCTATAATTTCACTGACACACAATCTGTAAGAACAGTTACTGATGAATTTGTAGTAAATATTTTGCTTTATAGTCAGATTAAACCTCTGGTATGCAAAGTACAAAACAGTTCCTTGGATAAAAGTGATAAATACACAAGGTAAATGTGTTTAAGAATGTCTTTGTATCTGTGGAGCTCCACTAAATTGAGGGAAATTTCCATTTATCTTGATTTTAATAGACAATTGAAGTTACTACTACTAGAGAATTAACAATGTAGAAAGCAGAAAAAATGTTGCCATGAAAATAAAAATGCAGTAAAATGGCTACTAAACAATATTTATTCAAAACAGAAAACAATTTTCATTTTTCCATATTTTGTTTCAGTATTGACTGAAATGTCAGATAATTTGTATATGAAGAAATTGTCTCTCTTGATTTGTGCAGTGAAAGAGGAAAGAGATGATGGTTTTAAATTCACATGGATGAACAGTTGATTTTCAGAGAAAAGAGGTTCACACTTTAAAATGGGGAAAAATATAGAAAAAAAAAAATGAGACCACAAATGGGTTTCTGATTGCTCTTCCACAGATCATTTCTATTATTTCAAGTAGTTTATTCAAAGGGCATATCTCAAAAATGTACTGAATTTCTTGAATGAACTGACATTACTTTAGCCCAGAAACCATGATGTTAATATTGAAGTTTCTTATTAAAGCAAACTATGCTGAAAGTTACTCTGCTTATCTAGTATGTGCAGAGTACATCATGAGAAATGCTGGACTGGAAGAAACACAAGCTGGAATCAAGATTGCCGGGAGAAATATCAATAACCTCAGATATGCAGATGACACCACCCTTATGACAGAAAGTGAAGAGGAACTAAAAAGCCTCTTGATGAAAGTGAAAGAAGAGAGTGAAAAAGTTGGCTTAAAGCTCAACATTCAGAAAAGGAAGATCATGGCATCTGGTCCCATCATTTCATGGGAAATAGATGGGGAAACAGTGGAAACAGTGTCAGACTTTATTTTTTGGGCTCCAAAATCACTGCAGATGGTGAGTGCAGCCATGAAACTAAAAGATGCTTACTCCTTGGAAGGAAAGTTATGACCAACCTAGATAGCATATTGAAAAGCAGAAACATTACTTTGCCAACGAAGGTCCATCTAGTCAGGGCTATGGTTTTTCCAGTAGTCATGTATGGATGTGAGAGTTGGACTGTGAAGAAAGCTGAGTGCCAAAGAACTGATGCTTTTGAATTGTGGTGTTGGAGAAGACTCTTGAGAGTTCCTTGGAGTGCAAGGAGATCCAACCAGTCCATTCTGAAGGAGATCAGCCCTGGGATTTCTTTGAAAGGAATGGTGCTAAAGCTGAAACTCCAGTACTTTGGCCACCTCATGTGAAGAATTGACTCATTGGAAAAGACTGTGATGCTGGGAGGGATTGGGGGGAGGAGGAGAAGGGGATGACAGAGGATGAGATGGCTAGATGGCATCATTGATTTGATGGATGTGAGTCTGAGTGATCTCCGGGAGTTGGTGATGGACAGGGAGGCCTGGTGTGATGCAATTCATGGGGTCGCAAAGAGTCAGACACAACTGAGTGACTGACTGACTGATGCTGAAAGTGATTTACTAGTTGAATTTATATTATTCTTGACACAGGATTTTCTTTTCTGGCTGTGAAAGATACAAAATATATATTTGGCATATTTTAAGAAACATTCAAATACCATAAAAAATGAAATGGTCTCCCATCCTATATAAAATGATGAAGTGACAAACCATCATGCTATCTCCCAAATGGAAAAATCAACCTCCTTGCTGCCTGCATCTCCACTACCACTCAAGTTATTAAATATCATATAGCAAAGGACTCATCTGTTAAAAGAGAAGACATTTCTTTTCACTAGAGAATACATGTTACTTCCTGGTTTTGTGTTCAATTAGAAAATCAAGAATTATCAAACATACGGTTGTTATAATGACTCATAAAGTGGAGCTGCTGCTAAGTCGCTTCAGTCATGTCCGACTCTGTGCGACTCCATAGACGGCAGCCTGCCAGGCTCCCTCATCCCTGGGATTCTCCAGGCAAGAATACTGGAGTGGGTTGCCATTTCCTTCTCCAATGCATGAAAGTGAAAAGTGAAAGTGAAGTCACTTGGTCGTGTATGACTCCTAGCGACTCCATGGACTGCAGCTCACCAGGCTCCTCTATCCATGGGATGTTCCAGGCAAGAGTACTGGAGTGGGGTGCCATTGCCTTCTCCAAAAGTGGAGCTAAGGTTATGTAATTTATTATTTGAAAGGAATAAGAAAAGAAAACATTTGGATATCAAAACTGATCAACAATTCAAGCAATATATAATTATCAATCACATTCCTTTCATCATGCAGAATAATTTTTCTAGTTTGTGCATTTTATCTCACTAAAATTTATGAATAAAGAGATAGAATTGTATTTCTATGTGTCCTAATCAGCATATAAGCTAGTAAACTTGAAAAAAGTACAAGGAGGCAGAACGCTACTACTTGAAAAATTGCTACAACATAAGTCAATCTGGGGCTATCCTAGTGGCTCAGAGGGTAAAGAATCTGCTTGTTATGCGGGAGACCTAAGTTTGATCCCTGAGTCAGGAAGATACCCTGGAGAAGGGAATGGCTACTCACTCCAGTATTCTTACCTGGAGAATTCCGTGGACAAAGGAGCCTTGCAGGCTATAGTCCATGGGGTCATAAAGAGTCAGACATGACTGAGCAACTAACACACACGGATCAGTCAAGAAAAAAAGGGGAGTTTTCTTTGTCTTCTTACAACTTTGTATACATCTCCCTAACTGGCCTGCAGTTATTAGACAATAAGACATATGTAACAACAGATAGCTATCTATGAAGACTTACAAATTTTCAATATCAGTGATGGAGAATCACTCTTTATTGGCACGTATCCTATTTTTCTCTTTCTCTGATAGGAAGTTCAATTCTAACTGGATGTTTGTAATATCAAAATTTTCTGTTATTGTGTGAATTAATTAGACATAAATTTGACTCTGAAATGACAATAACAAAGATAAAAGAGTTCAGAAGTTCAAACATAATTGCTTATGATAACATCTTCAAAGTAGATAATTTAATTTTTGTTTTAATCTGTATATATAGTAAGACTTATTTTTCTCTTCAGAATGCATTGTTAGTACGTGTGCCTTATCAGTCTGAATGTGATGTGTTTAATTATATTTTTTAAGATTTTAATGTTGTACTTCTCCCTTTGTAGGTGTGATTACTGTAAGCTTTGGCAAATGTTTAAGAATGGAAAAAAATGTAATAAGCTTCTATAATAATTTTAATTGTTATGTAGTATGATTTTTAGCAATAATAATGCCCTGTATTCTTATTTTTTCAAGGTTACAGATAAATTTTGAATTTTTATGAGTTGTTTTGCTGATAATTTCTATTGACACATAGTGTGATTATTTAAATCTGACAAAGTCTAAGGAAATTTGTTAACAGTTTCTAATTGGAAGTGGGTTTATGTCATCATCCTTGGTTAGGTTTAGAGTGTGCATAAAATTTCTAGTTTAGGGTTTTCTGGTTAAACACAAACTTCTATTTAACCAAAGATGGAGAAATGATAATCTAAGAATACCTGTACTAATACAAGTTAAATAAGTTGCATTAGAAATAGTAGAAAGCAGAAAAAATATTAGCAGAAATACCATTGTAAAAATGCATAATGTTTGCAAAATGATATGGTGAAGACAGAAAAAAAAAGTAAACCACTCATAGTGGTTCTTAATACTGCTCCTATCCCAATATCTGCTTTTAGAAGCAGCAGTGAGAAAATACTTTGAGTAGGTAATAGGTATTCTTTAATAGTCACTAGTTTAAAGAACAGTAGAATAAAAGGATGAGAATGAATAATGCCAAATCCTAAGCAGAAGACATGCAATAGAAGTTATTGGTGAAGATGACTCAATCTGCATAGGCTAATCAGTGAAATTATTCTGGTTTTTATAGATGTGACACAGTAGAAGGTTGTAAGCAGAGGGATTTGGAAGCTGAACAATAGCTGTAAACTATCAACTAAAAGTAAAGATACAATAATGCTGCTTCCTATAAGTTATGGTCCATGTACATTTTCTGATATTGTTAGATTTATTTGAGAGAAAACAAAGGTAGACATATAATACAGAAGAGAGACTTGTCTAACATAATAATAAAGGTAAAATCAGAAAATCATCAAAAAAGCTATTTGAAAATATGATAGCTTACATTAATTAAATCAATAGAGTTTTGAAAGAGAAATCTTTCAGAAATTAAAATTAAAGAACATATAGAAAGAAAGAAAAAATATATGAAATATATGAAAATTAGAGATTCAGTCTAGAAGTCTAACTAAAAAGGGTCCCTGAAAGAGACAGCAGAGAAAACAGAAGTTTTCTAGGCAGAAGTTAGGCAAGAAAAAATATGCTGCTAAGTCACTTCAGTCATGTCTAACTCTGTGCGACCCCATAGACAGGGGTCCACCGGGCTCCCCCATCCCTGGGATTCTCCAGGCAAGAACACTGGAGTGGGTTGCCATTTCCTTCTCCAATGCATGAAAGTGAAAAGTTAAAGTGTTGTCGCTCAGTCACGTCTGACCCTTAGCGACCCCAATGACTGCAGCCTACCAGGCTCCTCCGTCCATGGGATTTTCCAGGCAAGAGTACTGGAGTGGGGTGCCATTGCCTTCTCCGAAGAAAAAATATAAATCATACCAAAAAAATTATAAGGATGGATAATTTTATATCAGTTTAGAAATTTTCTAATCTGATATGTTCAGATTAGAAAATCCTCCCAAACACTTGATCTAATGAAAATATAAGGTCTACACTGAAGTTATTACTGTGAAACTTTAGAACACTGGGAGATAAAGAGAGTCTAATACTTTGAGTTAAAAAAAAAAGCCACATGCAAAGGGATATTAAGCAGAGTTGCTATGGCTTCATAATTGGTATTACTGGAAATTTTTGATTCACTTTTTAAGAGGCTGATTCAAATATTTTCTTCTTAGCTCTACAGTCACTTGCAATAAGCCAATGTTTCTTGTCCATCATGAGTGCCAGGAAAGTAACAACTGAGCTTTATCATTTTCCTTTTCAGGTCAGTTCAGTCACTCAGTCGTGTCCAACTCTGTGACCCCATGAACCACAGCACCCCAGGCCTCCCTGTCCATCACCAAATCCCAGAGTCCACCCAAACCCAAGTCCATTGAGTCAGTGATGCCATCCAGCCATCTCATCCTCTGTCATCACCTTCTCCTCTTGCCCTCAATCTTTCCCAGCATCAGGGTCTTTTCAAATGAGTCAGCTCTTCACATCAGGTGGCCAAAGTATTGGATTTTCAGTTTCAACATCAGTCTTACCAATGAACACCCAGGACTGATCTCCTTTAGGATGGACTTGTTGGATCTCCTTGCAGTCCAAGGGACTCTCAAGAGTCTTCTCCAACACCACAGTTCAAAAGCATCGATTCTTTGGTGCTCAGCTTTCTTTATAGTCCAACTGTAACATCCATACATGACCACTGGAAAAACTGTAGCCTTGACTAGACAGACCTTTGTTGACAGAGTAATGTCTCTGCTTTTCAATATGCTGTCTAGGTTGGCAGTAAAAGATCATCATATAAGTTATTCATTTCCTTGAAAATTATACACCATAGTGTCTTAGAAAATGTGAAATGTCATCTGTTTTCTGATTCTATAGGCAATAACATTTCATGTGTCACTGGCAGAAGGTAAGGGGCTAGTCCACCATGGTTTGTTCTTGAGCACTCTGCTAGTACCATGCTTATTCAAATGCTGTTTTAATGGGCATCACAACCTTTCCTCCAAAGTAAAGAAAAATAAACTACTTTGCAGGGGGAGGGGGGAATGTAAAGGGAATGAGGGCTTAATTCTCTTATAATTTAGAAATTTCTGTAATCCAGTGAGTTTCAGGGACACATGAAGTGTAATGTTTTCCTTCTATTTATTAACTGAAAACATGGAGAGTTAGGATTGTATGCCTTACTGTATGCATTGCACTTGTCTGAGAATGTTCAAATCACTTAGCAGCAGTTATCAATATATTAAATTATTTTGTCAAATGAGAGGTGATCAATTTCAGCACAGATAATTTCGAAAACCAGCTGTCCATGGATTTCTCATTCCTTTACATACAGTTTAAATGAGATTATACATCCTGTGTGCAGAATTATAGGAAGATATCAAGACAAGATACACTAAAAAAAAAAGATGTAAAACCCTTGTACCTCGTGGCTTCCCAATTTTCCTAAAATAAATATGTGGATAGTGGCCTATATTTACACCAACTAACTAATGCAGACCATCCCCCTTTCCTCCCAACAGACCCAAAATGGCACTAGAAATCATGCAACTATATTTCTATATCCCAGACTCTCAGAATAAGTGTGTTCACAAACCTTAGTCTGTATTTAAAAGAGTGATTAATTACACACAAAATAAAAAAGGTGTTTTTAAAGGAACTAGCAAAGGGGCTATCTAGTATTTTATATTTTTAGCCTCATTAATGGAAGGCTACTTCCCGGTTAGGGGGAAACTAAAATATAAACAAAACCAAATTCCAAGTTGTTATAGAAAAATAATCTAGTATAGACTATCGTCTTTTACGTGAACAGAAGCCTTATAACACACTGATATCAAAAATTACAGGACTGTTACATGTGATTTTTCAGTTTTAAATTTAGTTGGTAAAATTACTTTACAATATCAAATAAACTCAGTATCTAATGAAGTATATCCTACTGAACTCTTTTCATCTTTTTTTGTTGTTGTTTTTTAACCAATCACAGTTTGAATTTGAGAGTTTGAGAGTTTTACCCTTTCAGTTATGTTTGCAACACCCAATATTCTTTTGAAATATGAGACAGACCCAGAAGTGGCCAACAGTAAAGTTTATGCCTCTAAAGTTTAACAGTTCCAGTTCTCTGAGCATTTTGTGTTTCAGTGGCAATTTTTGCAGTTAATACTTCATTATAGTTAGATAAACTTTAAATATATCCTCCTTCCCTGATAGCTCAATTGGTAAATAATTGGCCTGCAATTCAGGAGACCTGGTTCGATTCCTGGGTAGGGAAGATCCGTTGGAGAAGGGAAGGAATAGGTTACCCACTCCAGTATTCTCAGGCTTCTCTTGTAGCTCAGCTGGTAAAGAATCCACCTGTAATGCGGGAAACCTGGGTTTGATCCCTGGGTTGGGAAGATCCCCCTGGAGAAGGGAAAGGTTACCCACTCTAGTATTCTGGCCTAGAGAATTCCATATACAACCCATGGGGTCGCAAAGAGTCGGACCTGACTGAGCAACTTTCTCTTTACTCACTTGCCAACATATCTTATCTGATCATTGTCCATAGGGCAGTAAATTAAACAATCTTATATCTTGTTCTTGCAAAGCACATCTAGAATTTTTTCCATTTCCTTCAATGTATACATCTACCTTGCTTAGAATTACTGGAGGACATTGTCTTCATATTCCTACTAGTCTTTTATTTAAAATATTTAGAAACTGCATGGACCTCCTTCTTGTTTCTTAAGCATGCTTTACTTTATAAAAAGTTGACACATTATTTTCCAAAGTGACTTTCCCATTTTCAATTCCCAGCAACAATATACAAGAATTCTAATTGTTCTTCAACCTCACCAGCACTTGATATTGCCAAATTTTTGGTTATGTGTTTGTTTTAATTCATTCTATTGTGCATAGTATTAATATCATCTCATTTTGATTTAAATTTACATTCTCATCATGAATAATGATGTTGAACATTTTAAATATGTTACATTGTTATATGTATATATATATGTATATTTTAAATGTTGAAGTACAGTTGATTTATAATGTTATGTCAGTTTCAGGTGTTCAGTAAAGTGAATTGAGATATATAAATAAGTAATATCTATTTAAGTATATATCTATGTATACTCTTTTTTTGGATTATTAGCCACTATAATTTAAGATGTTGAATACAGCTCTCTGTGCTATACAGTAAATCTTATTGTATATCTATTTTATACATATTGTTTAATAGTGCTTATCTATTAATCACATACTCATAATTTAACCTTCCCTCTTTTACCCCTTTGGTAACCATAAGTTAGTTTTCTACATCTGTGAGCATATTTCTATTTTGTAAATAAGTACATTTGTGCTATTTTTAGATTCCACATATAAGTGATTTATGTGCTTTTTAGAATCCACATATAAAATATTTGACATTCTTTGTCTGACAGTTTAGTATGATGCTTTCTAGGTCTATGTTGCTACAGATGGCAATTTTATTCTTTCTTATTGCTGAGTAATATGACATTATATATGTATATATGTATATATATCATATCTTATTTATCCATTCATCTGCCAATGAACACTTAGGTTGCTTCCATGTCCTGACTATTGTATTAATTAATAATGCTGAGATGAATATTGGAGTGTATGCATCTTTTTGAATTACAGTTTTCATATATTCCAGATATATGAACAACAGTGGAATTGTTAGATCATATGGTAGCTTTACTTTTAGTCTTTAAAGAACCTGCATACTGTTCTGCTAGTGGCTGCACCAATGTACATTTCCACCAACAGTGCAGAAGTGTTCCCTTTCTTCTAAATCCTCTCCAGCGTTTATTATTTGTAGACTTTTGTATCTCGGCCAATCTAACCAGTGGGAGGTGATACTTCATTATAGTTTTGATGCAGTTCTCTAACAATTAGTGATGTTAAACATTTTTCCATATGCTTTTTGCTCATTTCTTTGGAGAAATGTCCATTTAAGTCTTCTGCTCATTTTTTTGGTTGGATTTTTTTTTTTTGACAATTGAGTTGTTTGCACACTTTGGAAATTGAAGCCTCGTCAATCACAACATTTGAAAATATTTTATACTAGTCCATAGGCTATTTTTTGTTTTGTTTTATTCATGGTTTCTGTTGTTATGCAAAAGCTTATATGCTTGATTAGGTTTCACTTGTTTATTTTTGCTATTATTTGTCTTGAAAGACTGACCTAAGAAAATGGTGCTATGATTTACATTAGAGAATGTTTTACCTATGATCTCTTCCAGGGGTTGTATGGTATTATGTCCTATATTTAAGTATTTAAGTCATTTTGATTTTATTTTTATTTATGATGTGGAGTATTCAAACTTCATTGATTTACATGCAGCTGTTCAGTTTTCCAAAACAACTTGCTAAAAAGACTGTATTTTTTTCCATTGTATATTCTTGATTTTATCAAAGATTAATTGACTGTAGATGTGCAGGTTTATTTCTGAGCTCTCTATTCTGTCCCATTGATTCATAAGGCCTTTTATTTTATTTATTCATTTTTGTGTGTGTGCAAATATCATGCTGTTTTAGTTACTGTAGCTTTGTGGTATTGTCTGAAGTCTGGGAGGTTTATATCTCCTGCTTTGTTCTTTTTCCTCAGGATTGCTTTGGCAATTCTGGATTGCTGAGGTTCCATGTAAATTTTAGGGTTATTTACTCTAGCACTATGAAAACTGTCATAAGAAATTTGATAGGAATCATATTAAATCTGTAGATTGTTTTTAGTAGTATAGCAGTAGTACTATACACTACTTTTTAGTAGTAGTATATAGTATTTATAGTAGTATAGTAGTAGTAGTATACTTTAATGATATTAAGTCTTCATACCCAAATAGCATGACAAATCTTTCTTTTCCCTTGAATAATGTTCTGTTTCTTTTATCAATATTTTATTATTTTCAGTGTTTAAGAATTCACCTCCTTGGTTAGCTTTATTCCGAAGTATTGAATGCATTTTTGATGAGATTTTTAAACAGGATTTTTTAAACTTTCTGTTTCCGATATTTCATTGCTTATGTAAAGAAATGCAAAAGACTTTGGTATATTAATCTTGTATTATGCTATTTTGAAGACTTCATCTATCAGTTCAAATATATTTATGTAGAATTCTGGGGACTTGTATATAGAGTACCATGTTGTCTGCATAGAGTGACAATTCTACCACTTTCCTTATGATTTGGATACATTTTATTTCTTTTTATTTTCTTATTGCTGTGATGTGGCCAGCATTTCCAATACTATATTAAATAGAAGTGGTGAGAGTGGGCATTTTTGTCTTGTTCCAGAATTTAGCAGAAAGGTTTCCAGCTTTTTGTGTTTGTGTTGGCTGTCTATTTTCCAATATATCTTTTGTTTAAATCCTTAGGATACTTCAGTATTTTGGTTTTTCATTGTACTACTTGCTTTGCTAAGGGGTTGTGATTTCTTTTCATGTATTTTGGCTAGAGGTCATTTCATCAGATATATAGTTTGCAAATATTTTACACAGGTTTTAGCTTATTTTTCAATTTTTACTGTGTCCTTCAAGCAGCAGAGATTTTGATATTGATGATATAATGTATATATATTATATATATATGCTTGTGTCTGTGTGTGTGAGTGTGTGTTAGTTACTCAGTCATGACTGATTCTTTCTGACTCCAGGGACTGCAGCACACCAGGTGCCCATGTCCATTGAATTCTCCAGGCAAGAATACTGTAGTAGGCTCCATTTCCTTACATATATATATATCAGCTCAGTTAAGTTGCTTAGTTATGTCCAACCCTTTGCAACCCATGGACTGCAGCATGCTGGGCCTCCCTGTCCATCACCAATACCAGAGTTTACTTAAACTCATGTCCGTGGAGTCAGTAATGCCATTCAACCACCTTATCCATTGTCATCCCCTTATCCTCATGCCTTCAGTCTTTCCCAGCATCAGAGTCTTTTCAAATGAGTCAGTTATTCACATCAGGTGGCCAAAGTATTGTAGTTTCAGCTTCATCATCAGTCTTTCCAATGACCACCCAGGACTGATCTCCTTTAGGATGGACTGATTGGATCTCCTTGCAGTCCAAGGGACTCTCAACTGCCGTCTCCAACACCACAGTTCAAAAGCATCAATTTTTCAGTGCTCAGCTTTCTTTATAGTCCAATTCTCATATGCATACAAGACTATTGGAAAAACCATAGCCTTGACTAGATGGACCTTTGTTGGCAGTGTAATGTCTCTTGTTTTTAATATGCTGTCTAGGTTGGTCATAACATTCTTTCCAAGGGATAAGAGTGTTTTAATTTCATAGCTGCAGTCACCATTTGCAGTGATTTTGGAACACTCCAAAATAAAGTCTTCCACTGTTTCCACTGTTTCCCCATCTATCTCCCATGAAGTGATGGGACCAGATGCCATGATCTTAGTTTTCTGAATGTTGAGCTTTAAGCAAACTTTTTCACTCTCCTGACTTCCCTGGTGGCTCAGACGGTAAAGTGTCTGGCTACAATGCGGGAGACCCAGGTTCAATCCCTAGGTCAGGAAGATCTCCTGGAGAAGGAAATGGCAACCCACTCCAGTATTCTTGCCTGGAAAATCCTATGAATGAAGGAGTCTGGTAGTTTACTGTCCATGGGGTCTCAAAGAGTCAGACACGACTGAGCAACTTCACTTTCACTTTCATCAAGAAGCTCTTTACTTCTTCTTCACTTTCTGCTATAAGGGTGGTGTCATCTGCATATCTGAGGTTATTGATATATCTCCCGGGATTCTTGATTCCAGCTTATGCTTCATCCAGGACAGTGTTTCTCATGATGTACTCTGCATATAAGTTATATAAGCAGGGTGGCAATATAAAGCCTTGACATACTCCTTTTCTGATTTGGAACCAGTCTATTGTTCCATGTCCAGTTTTAACTGTTGCTTTCTGACCTGCATAGAAATTTCTCAAGCAGAAGGTCAGGTGGTCTGGTATTCCCTTCTCTTGAAGAATTTTCCACAGTTTGTGGTGCTCCACACAGTCAAAGGCTTTGGCATAGTAAATAAAGCAGAAATAAATGTTTTTCTTGAACTCTCTTACTTTCTCAATGATCCAACAGATGTTGGCAATTTGATTTCTAGTTCTTCTGCCTTTACTCAAACCAGCTTGAACATCTGGAAGTTCATGGTTTATGTATTGTGAAGCCTATCTTGGAGAATTTTGAGCATTATTTACTAGCATGTGAGATGAATAGAATTGTGTGGTAGTTTGAGCATTCTTTGGCATTGCCTTTCTTTGGGATTGGAATGAAAACTGACCTTTTCCAGTCTTGTGGCTACTGCTGAGGTTTCCAAATTTGCTGGCATATTGAGTGCAGCACATTTGCAGCATCATCTTTAGGATTTGAAATAGCTCAACTGGAATTCCATCACCTGCACTAGCTTTGTTTGTAGTGATGCTTTTTAAGGACCACTTGACTTTACATTCCAAGATGTCTGGCTCTAGGTGAGTGATCACACCATCATGGTTATTTGGGTCATGAAGATCTTTTTTGTACAGTTCTTCTGTGTATTCTTGCCACCTTTTCTTAATTTCTTCTGCCTCTGTTAGGTCCATACCATTTCTGTCCTTTATTGAGCCCATCTTTACATGAAATGTTCCCTTGGTATGTCTAATTTTCTTGAAGAGATCTCTAGTCTTTCCCATTCTATTGTTATCCTCTATTTCTTTCAACTGACCATTGACAAAGGCTTTCTTATCTCTCCTTGCTATTCTCTGGAACTCTGCATTCAAATGGATATATCTTTCTTTTACCCTTTGTTTTTGCTTCTCTTATTTTCACAGCTATTTGTAAAGCCTCCTCAGACAGCCATTTTGCTTTATTGCATTTCTTTTTCTTGGGGATGGTCTTGATCCCTGTCTCCCATACAATGTCATGAACCTCTGTCCATAATTCATCAGGCACTCTGTCTATCAGATCAAGTCCTATAAATCTATTTCTTACTTCCACTGTATAATTGTAAGGGATTTGATTTATGTCATACCTGAATGATCTAGTGGTTTTCCATACTTTCTTCAATTTAAGTCTAAATTTGGCCACAAGGAGCTCATGATCTGAGCCACCATCAGCTTCCAGTCTTGTTTTTCCTGACTGTATAGAGCTTCTCCATCCTTGGCTGCAAAGAATATAATCATAATATAATCATCATCACTTCATGGGGTCACAAAGAGTCAGATACGACTGAGCAACTGAACTGAACTGAACTGAACTGAATGGTCTAGTGGTTTTCCCCACTTTCTTCATTTTAAGTCTGAATTTAGCAATAAGGAGTTCATGATCAGAGCCAGAGTCAGCTCCCAGTCTTGTTTTTGCTGACTGTATAGAGCTTCTCAATCCTTGGCTGCGAAGAATATAATCAATCTGCTTTCAGTGTTGACCATCTGGTGATGTCCATGTGTAGAGTCTTCTCTTGTGTTGTTGGAAGAGGGTGTTTGCTATAACCAGTGCGTTCTCTTGGCAAAACTCTATTAGCCTTTGCCCTGCATCATTCTATACACCAAGGCCAAATTTGCTTGTTACTCCAGGTGTTTCTTGACTTCCTACTTTTGCATTCCAGTCCCTTATAGTGAAAAGGACATCTTTTGGGGTATTAATTCTAGAAGGTCTGTAGGTCTTCATAGAACCATTCAACTTCAGGTTTCTCAGCATTACTGGTCAGGGCATAGATTTGGATTACTGTGATATTGAATTGTTTGCCTTGGAAACAAACAGAGATCATTCTGTCGTTTTTGAGATTGCATCCAAGTACTGCATTTTGGACTCTTTTGTTGAATATGATGGCTACTCCATTTCTTCTAAGGGATTCTTGCCCGTAGTAGTAGATATAATGGTCATCTGAGTTAAATTCACCCAATCCAATCCATTTTAGTTCACTGATTCCTAAAATGTCAATGTTCACTCTTGCCATCTCCTGTTTGACCGCTTCCAATTTGCCTTGATTCATGGACCTAACATTCAGGTTCCTATGCAATATTGCTCTTTACAGCATCAGACCTTGCTTCCATCACCAGTCACATCCACAACTGGATATTCTTTTTACTTCATATATATATGTATGTATTTATATAGTGAATTTTATTTTGCTAGCTCTTCTGAGAAATCTCTATCAAATTCAAGGTCACAGCAATTTTCCTTCATTTCACTAGAATAAAATACTGCTTTAGAAAAATCTCATCTCAGTGTTTATCTGGACCTAGCACTGATAGTATGTATTGCAATATGTAGCAGAATCTTTTGTTTTAGACCTGAGAGCTTTCCCGCTTTGTTTTTGGGAATGAGATTGAGACCCCTTTTGGATAGCATAAGGTCCTTGCATTTTTCAGGAAGAGAAAAGTGAAATGTCTCCTATGGGGATAACGGCATTCTTAATTATTTTACACTGGATTGAGAACAATTTTTTATTAACTCAAGAATTTTAATTATTGTACTATGAGATTTGTACTTTGAGTTTTATGGTACAGTCCACAGTTATTACATCTATGACTAACAGTTTGAGGAAGGATGAAATTCCAGTGTTCCTGATAATATTCATGGGTATAATCATTGCTCACACACTCCTACTTTTGATGGCAAGGGCATTTTTTGTGATAGATTGCTGTGAAAATGACACCATGTAAGATCAAGCTCATGTGTTAGACATTTAAAAAGTGTTACTCTGATAATGGTAACACTGATCAAAATTGTAGTTTCTACCTTAGTCATATCTTTATTTTTAAAATCATATGTATATATATATATATATATACACACACACATATATATATTTAATTTTTGCTGCATAGGTTCTTAGTTGTGGCATGTAGGATCTTTCATTGGTGTTGCACTCTAGTTGTGTTGTATGGGCTCCAGAGCACAAGGGCTTCATTAGTTGGGGCACACAGACTCCAGAATGCTTGTGCTCAGTAGTTGCAGTGCACAGGCTTAGTTGTTTCACAGCATGTGGGATCTTAGTTCCCCAACCAAAGATTGAACCCATTCCCTCTGCATACCAACGTGGATTCTTAACCAGTGGACCACCAGGAAAGTCCCAATCATATCTTATTTGGACCCTCATTTTCACAAAAGGCATAGAACTGTGACATATAGGGGAAAACTATATCAAAATAAGTATGACTATTTAATATGTCCACACTTGCCTTCTTCTACCTGATTTTCTTTAAAACCTTAATTCTTGCTATACCATGTTTATAGATCATTAACTTGTAGAAATTTAGTTAATATGAAAAATTCCAGATATTAGATAAATAAGTTTATATCAGCAATTGCAATTTTTCCCCAAGTTTAAAAACCCTTTGTGAATCTAAAAGAATATTATGTTTTTCTTAATATGATAAAGAATTGTATATACACTCAAACACTTAACAAATGTAGGGATCATTAAACCTCATGTAAGCAATGAATTTTGCTATGCTTGGTAGGCTCAGACCTTTATTTTTCAGTCACCCTCCCTGCAGTTCTCTATATTACTGATGAAAAAGAATAACAAAAGATAAAACCATGACATTACAGGAATATTTCCAATGAAGTGTGTCTTTATTATAGAGGTTTAAGGCTTATTTTCAATCAAGTTCTTTCACTATGTTTCACTACTATTCATGGACAATAAACATAACCTTTTGGAACATTGCATTAATATTTATGAGCTTTTCACATGGCTACTTACTAACTTAAGTATTTCAATTTGTTAAACAAGAGAAGATCAAGCTAAGAATTATGTTCTGGCCATTCAATTTTAGCAAAATGGAATAAATCAATGTCTAAGAAGTGAATGATGTCAAATCATCCTGTCTCTGCTTATTCAGTTACAGAACTGCAAAGACTATTTACATCCCATAGAAACATGACTAATTAACATCTTGTATCCACATTGATCCACCCCTCTTTCTTCATCTCTAAATCTGATACCTTAATGTTCTGTTTTCCTAAAGCTGTTCTCCATTTCTGAAACATTTATCAATGATGACTATCCCTGGGAAAATTCTCATGACTCTCCTTCTACTGCCATGATGTTACTGTTTTCTGATTATGACTGAAAGTAATAGATCATTCACATGGCATTATCAATGCTGTGAATTGTCTTAGTTAAGTCTGAATCTAAGAAGATATTGCACTTAATTCTGTAGTTTAGTTTTCAAAGTAAAAAAGAAAATCTATATAATTAGAACAAACACCAGTAGTTTATATTAAAACAAACTTAAGGACTTTAAATGAATACATTTACTGGATGTAGATTTTGGTGGTTTGAGGCTTACATGAGTTTTAATAGAAAGGCTTAAAGTTTTATTATGATTTGTCATTGTTAATGATACAGATATCATCCAAACTTTGCATCTTTTATTAAATGTATTAAAGCCCACATAAAGACATTTTTAGCTCATTAAACCTAAATCTCCTTTTTGTAATAACCCATGTAATAATTATATCAGGCAATTTCACCAATGGATGCTAACACTAATGGGCAAAAGTTGGAAAACACTATTCTCACCATCTTAAAGCATCACTGCACTGACTGCATCTCAATTATACAGAAGAAATGTGTATTTACAATGTGGAGATTTCATGTCATGGTCTTAATTAAGTAGTGACATTTAGCATTGCTTTTGTAGTATAATGCAATAGGAAGCATGCATCGCATGTAGTGCTTTTGCTGGAAATTATTTAGGTTGATCTAATCAAGTAGAAACCTGTGTGCAGGTCAAGAAGCAATAATATTGGACTTAGGACAACAAACTGGTTCAAAATTGGGAAAGGAGTAGGTCAAGGGTGTATACTGTTGCTCTACTTACTTAACATACATGCAGAGTACTGAATGAACCCTGAGCTAGAATCAAGATTGCTGGGAGAAATAGAAACAACCTCAGATATGCAGATGACACCACCTTATGGCAGGAAGAAAAGAGGAACTAAAGAAACTCTTGATGAAGGAGAAAGAAAAGAGTGAAAAAGTTGACTTAAAACTCAGCATTCAAAAAACTAAGATCATGATATCCACTCCTATCACTTCATGACAAGTAGATGGGGAAACAATGGGAAAAGTGAGAGACTTTATTTTCATGAGCTCCAAAATCATTGTAGATGGTGACTACAGCCATGAAATGAAAAGATACTTGTTCCTTGGAGGAAAAACTATGATCAACCTAGACAGCATATTAAAAAGCAGAGACATTACTTTGCTGACAAAGTCCCTTCTAGTCAAAGATATGGTTTTTCCAGTAGATGTATAGATGTGAGATTTGGATCATAAATAAGGTTGAGTGCAGAAAAATTGATTTTGAACTCTGGTGTTGGAGAAGACTCTTGAGAATCCCCTGGATGTCAAGGTGATCAACCAGTCAATCCTAAAGGAAATCAACTCTGAATATTCAATGGAAAGACTGATGTTGAAGCTGAGGCTCCAATAATTTGGCCAACTTATGTGAAGAACTGACTCATTAGAAAAGACCTTGATGCTGGGAAACATCGAAGGAAGGAGGAAAAGGGAACAACAGGGGATGAAATCGTTGGATGGCATCACTGACTCAATGGACATGAGTTTAAGCAAGCTCAGGGAAATGGTGAAGGACAGGGAAGCCTGGCATGCTGCATTCCTTGGGGTCACAGAGAGTTAGACAGGACAGAGAGACTGAACAAGAACAACAACAATTAAGTAGAAGCAGTCCATTGAATCCAGAAGTACATGTTATGAAGAAATCTGGTCTGAACTTCTCAAAAATAGAACTGAGAGTGTTCTTGATCTTGAGAGATAGGGCATTACACTAAAAGAAATGTGTGAATATTAAATGGATTCTAGATTGAAAAAAAAAAAACAACAACTGGGGATTATGTTGAAATTATTTGGCAAAACCAGAATATAAGATCATGGCATTGAAATAATATTAATTATCTTAAACACTGAATGATGATATTGGTTTCAAGGAAGAATGTCATTATTTTGGAAAACGGAGCTAAGTTGTTATCGTATGTTCACATTACCTTGAGATAAATTAATAAAAGGGAAGTGTCTGTGTGTGACTATAGAGATAAACATCAAAGTACATATAGATAACGGCATATGGAGGAGCCTGGCAGCCTACAGTGCATGGCGTCACAAAGAGTCAGACACAGCTGAGTAGCTAACACTTTCTGTTTTTTTCACTTTCATAGAAATGGAAAGAATGTGGCAAAATGTTAAAGTTAATGAATATGGAGTCAGTCAGTCAGTTCAGTCGCTCAGTCGTGTCCGACTCTTTGTGACCCCATGAATCGCAGCACGCCAGGCCTCCCTGTCCGTATGGAGTGCTGCTGCTGCGGCTGCTGCTGCTGCTAAGTCGCTTCAGTGTTGTCTGACTCTGTGCGACCCCATAGACGGCAGCCCACCAGGCTCCCCCTTCCCTGGGATTCTCCAGGCAAGAACACTGGAGTGGGTTGCCATTTCCTTCTCCAATACATGAAAGTGAAAAGTGAAAGTGAAGTTGCTCAGTCGTGTCCAACTCTTAGCGACCCCATGGACTGCAGCCCAACAGGCTCCTCCATCCATGGGATTTTCCAGGCAAGAGTACTGGAGTAGGGTGCCATTGCCTTCTCCACAATATGGAGTATGAGTATTTAAATATTTGGTATAATATTCCTTCAACTTCACCGTGAGCTTGAAAATTATCACATCATTCAATTACTGAGAAAAAATCTTAATGATTAGACTAACACACTTTTATGAACCTCTTACTTTATACATCCTGTGTATCAGATAGATTACTGATTATAGAGCTATGAAATGGCTAAGACAACATTACCATGTAAGGAGTAGGGACTGGGGGGAAACCAAATTTGTTTTGTAGAGTACACTTTGGCTAGAGCAGCAACCAACCACTTGTTTGATTTAAGATTAGAAGTACAAAGGAAAGATTATGCAGAATAAATAGAATAAATAATAACCAAAAGAAACTATAAATTATAAACTATAAAAATACTTGTGAACTTTTGTTTAATTTTAACAATTTGCACAAAAAAAGAAAAAAAATAGCTCTTACATGTGTGAAAATATGCTTGGGCAAACTTAAAATAAGAACAAAAGTCTAACATACACTAAGAAATCATTTCTCTGTCATATTAGCAGAATTCAACACGTTTTTAAATATATTGTACATCAAAATAAATAAATAAATATATTGTACATCAAAGGATGAGGGCATAAATATTTTTGCTATTGGGGTTATAAAATAACAAAACCTTCACTTCTAGGAATTGACATCATAAATGAATTCACAAATATATACTATTGATGCACTCATAAATATGCAAAATGTCTTATGTACACAGATATTATTACAGTATTGTTTGTAATATCATGATATGGGTAACGGCTTCAATGTCTTCTAGTAGGAAGTTAGTTAAATGAGTTCTGATGTATTTATTTAGGGAAATATTATGTTGATCTTAAAATATATTGACTTGTTGATATGGAACAAATCCAATAAATAGAAACAAATTTTATAAAGCAGTTGCTGCTGAATGGTGCAATCTGTGCTGGGAAAATCAAAAGTAGACATAGACATAAATATGGATACACATAACACATATATACACATTAACTCATAGAATTTATTATATAAACATATTACTTTCCTGTCAAGTTACTTAAGAATTTGGCAACAGTGTTTGCTCTGAGAAATGGAACTGGATCACTGGGAAACACAGGAGAGAAACATTTTCACTGGATCCTTTATAAATAAAAGATTTATTTATTTTACAAATAAAATGAACACATTTAAAAGGTGAATGTAAACATATATAGACTGAGGAAATGAAAATTTTAACTGAAAATAAAATGACCAATAAGTACACAAATACACATCATTCTTCTTATTAATAAAAATCTATTCACTTATCTGCTTATCTTATACTCTCTGTGTTTTTTTTTTTTTTGCTTATCAAATTCTATATCACACTTGAAAGTCATTCTATCATGATACAAAATTTGAGATCTGTAGCTATATCTTCAAATCACATGTTTTTCAATTTGAGTCTTTTCTTCCTGGAAATTGTTGTAGCTCAATAAATAAAGGGGCTTATAAATCTTGTAAAACAGAAATTGTACACTTCTGAAAGGCTCTCCTTTTCTATGTGGGCTTCCCTGGTAGCACAGCTGATAAAGCTGATGCAGGAGACCTTGGTTTGATCCCTGAGTCAGGAAGATCCCCTGGAGAAGGGCATGGCAATTTGCTGCAGTATTCTTCTCTGGAAAATCCCAAGGACAGAGGAACCTGGTGGGCTAAAGTTCATCAGGTTGCAAAGAGTCTAATGTGACTAAGCACAGCACAACGCATCTCTTTATGTAACAGAAATAGATATTTATTTCTAATGATGTTTCAGAGTGGTTCTATTTATTGAGATACAGTGTGTTTCATAGTTACTTAATTTAGAAACTTCTCAAAACCTGTTTTATCTGTTGTGCCTGCTTTAGTGTTGAGGAACCCAATAAAGAAATGCTTGCCTGCACGAGATGCTTCATGCTGTGGGGTTTCATCAAGTCCAATCTGCCCCCAAGAATGCCAATAGTTACCGAAGCATTCGAGTCAGCGTTTATGTCTGGTTGCCTTCCTTCTTAAACCCCAGCACCATAATTAGGGGAGCATGTCCAAGAGACTCACCGAAGGCAAGGAGTGTTAGATGTGTGTCCTCCAAGCCTTTCTTCTCCCTACCTGGCAGTGGTGGATTCCTATCTCAGAGAGAATGTCAGATGGTTCAATTTCTATAGAAATGATTTTCCAAAGCCTGACTGTCCTGGCAGTTTTCAGCATGGTGCTCCTTTCTTTGCTCTGCAGTATTTTAGTTTTCAAGCCTGTCCTATAAAATTATTTACTTACTTACTTGCAGTGATGTTTCTAACATATCTTCAAATGTGTTAGAAATAGGAAAGGCCTTCACCTTGTGTTTTTTGATAGTTTTTTTTTTCCTATCTTACTTTCTATTCACTTAAATGATGTGCAAATCTTCACAAACCTGCTGCTGGATGGCAGATTAATGTACAAAGCTCTTATTCAGATGCTGCAGCTTTCACACAGTGAAGACGGCTTGTCCAAGAGAAATTCTTATCTAAGCCCCGCAATCTGGCTCTCTGACACTTCTGGCAGATGGAGTCCATGAAAAATCACTCACTAGAATGCCCTGGTTGCTGTGTCTTTCTCCCTCTGCCCTGTCTATGGCCTTATTCTTTCAGGATTCAAGCTTCTCATTCATCGTCAATCACCCACATCCCACCAGATGTTTTTCAGAATGCAGAGTAAGGGAGACAGCAATGAAAGAAAGAAAACCATTCACAAAGCAGAGTCAACAGAACAGAGTCATCTTCAGACATCACTGCACATCAATGTCACCAAGCTAGTTAGCTAAAAGAGTTTTCCTTACAGATATTTGATTTTATAGCCCTGGAGAGTACCCAACTAGTTTGCATTTATTTTTCTTAGTTGGAGGGTAATTAAAATATTATGATGGTTTCTGCCACACATCAACATGAATCGGTGTTTTGCTCTTGTTTCTCAGTTGCTCAGTTGTGTCCGACTCTTTGTGACACCATGGACTGCAACACTTCAGAATTCCCTGTCTTTCACCATCTCCCAGAGCTTGCTCAAACTCATGTCCATTGAGTTGGTGATACCATCCAACCATCTCATCCTCTGTCACTCCCTTCTCCTGCCTTCAATCCTTCCCAGTATCAGGGTCTTTTCTAATGACTTGTCTCTTTGCATCAGGTGGCCAAAGTTTTGGAGCTTCAGTTTCAACATCAGTCCTTTCAAAGAATATTCAGGGTTGATTTCCTTTAGGATTAACTGGTTTGACCTTCTTGATGCTCAAGGGACTCTCAAGAGTTTTCTTCAACACCACAATTTGAAAGCATCAAATCTTTGGTGCTCAGCCTTTTTTAAGGTCCAACTCTCACATTCATACATGTACATATGTCCCCTCTCTCAAACCCCCTTCCTGCTTTCCTCCCCATCTTATACCTGTAGGTTGTCATAGAGCACTGGCTTTGGGTTCCCTGCATCATACATCAAACTCACAGTGGCATTTTTATTGAATTTCCCAGGAGATCCTGATTCAAAGTGACCAGTGATCACAATTTGAAAAATCATCACTTTTGAGTATTAGCTGCCTATTTCTGAAGTTTGCGCAAAGCTGTAAGGACTCATAGGTGATGCTGCATTGACATCTAACTCTGCCCATTTTATATTTTGATGAAACCATACAGAATGTCCATAACTTACAATTTTAAACTCATTTTGTCAATTGTACAGTTAATTTTTTTCCTCTAAATATTATTATGCTAGATCTAAACTTCATTTATAAACAAGGATTTTCCTTTGGTAGGGAAGGGAGCATTGTCTTATAAATTTCAATCTTGTTCTGGATCTTGGTAGTATGTTAGGAAGCAACAGTGAGAGTCGGAGTTAAGACTAGTATGCATAGTGTGCCTGTGGAATAAAGTCTCACAGTATGCCAAGTGTGCTCTTATCTGTTCTAAAAGAGGAAAATGTTTACATTGCATTTGACAGTAAAGAGATTAATGCTCTCACATTAATAAATAGAATTTGGATGTTCAAATTGTGTTGGCATCAGGGAAACAAGATATGATTTATGAGCTTCTACGGATGTATGAGAAACTTCAATCCACAGAGTGAAATATTGCAGTTAGTATATATTGTACAAGAAGTCACTGATCCAACACAGCATATAACATATAACATATAGCATATAACATAGCAAACTACTTTCCTGAGAGAGGAAAGGAAATGTCACCACTATTTTTCATGTGACAAAGTGAAATGTCTGTTTCCCTTTTTCAGCTCTGGGTATGTAGTTTAGATGAAAAAACAGTATCTTGCAGGCAATCTGAGTTCTTTAAGAACTTGCAGAAAGTAAACACAGAAAACTCCAAATTATCCAAGTTATTTATATATATATATTTAAGAATTTTACATATATATATATATATATATATATATTTAAGAATAGGCTGTACTGAAAAGAAGTCAAGGGCTTAAAAGGTTTCATTATGATGAGATGGCAATGGTCATATGCATAAGATAAACACATTTCTTAATTCACATATGCCAATGAAGTTGTGAATAGCTTCCATAGCAGTAGCATGAGGCTGCTCTTATTATAGGTAATGAGGTGCAGTCATTTAAAAATGTGTCCTATTTCTAATGCCTATATAATGCAAACTAAACTAACTCTACTGAGTTATGTTAACAACAAGTGAAAAGTATCTTATTCAAAAGCACTTCAAAAACAAATTATTCAAAGTGTCTATCAGGTGTTGTGGAAAGCAGGAACAGATGAAGTTTGGTTTTGGGTTTCTTCCAAGTCACCTTCAAGAGTACTTCAGAGCTTCTGAAAGTGGCTTATCAGTACACATTTGAATATTTTAATTATACACTTCAAAAAATACTTCAGAGTCATTTGACTAAAAGTGCAATTTGTGTATTACATTTTAGTCCTTAAATCAACTATGAAATAACATTTTAAATTAAAATCCAATGCACTTGCATTCACTCTGTTCAAGAAAATTGAGGCTAATTATAACTCTCAAATTAAGCAAGACTGGGGGAGCTAACAATGCAATATTTAGACTATCAAACATTATTATACTTGGAAATAAAAGCACTCATACTCAAGAAAAATAAATAAATAAAACTGCCAAATATTCAAAAGAGAAAGTGGGAGGAGGATAGCAGTAGAAATACAGTGTTTTATGGAATAAACTTTCAAGGATTACACATGTAAATTAATTGTCTAAATGCTATCTTTTCACAGGTCATTCTTTTCTAGTATATCTGCAAAAGTGGGGCTCCTTCTCAGTCCATGATTCGAGGTGCATCTTTGACCTTTTGATTTAGGCTCCTGATTAGCCTGGTTGCTAGAAAATATGAGAAACTTGGAAATTTAGCCACACTTAAAGTCACTTCTGTCCTCATTTTAACCCCACCAGTGAAACAAAGCAAGGAGACTGCACCTCCCCTCCTTCACTCTTCCCTTGATTTCACTCAACTCCAGTATTTAACAACCATGTTTTATAACAGATTCAGTAATTATTGATTGCCTGTTAGCTTCATTAGATAATGACACAGGATTTTTTGAAAATACTTCACAAAGTTATATTCCACCCATCAATATTTAAGATGCTTTCCTTTCCTGGGTTCCTTGCTAGCACTTCCTATTATCAATATTTAAATTTTTGCCAATCTAATGAGAGTTTAGTATAGTATTTTCTTTGTTACTGTTTAATATCCCTTAATCTTGTTGATGCATATTTTATCATTTTGAAAATTATTCACATTTTATTATTAATTGCTGTTCTTACATTTGGTTACATATCTTTTAATCCTTTCTGATGTTATAAATGTTACACACACATGTGCACACACCCACAATTATTTTGTCCTCCATTAGCTTCTTCTGTCTAATTACCTTTAAAAATGTTTTATTGATGTATTATAAACACACATATTTAATGTACCCAATTCAAAAGAGTTATTTTTTCTGTTTTTTTTTTTTCACAGCTGATGTTTTAGAAATTAAAGAAAGCATATATTTCCTGAGAATTTAACCATAAATTTTGAAAATGCTTACTTATGGTTTTGCAAATGCATTCTAATTTTATTCAGCACATCTTTCCTCTTGCCAGATCACCCGAATTAACATGCTAACATCTTTAAGAGTCTCTCCCCTTTCTTGTCTACCCTATCTTTCATGTTATTGTAAGTTAGAATATTGATTTCATTTTCAGACAGAAAAAATTTCTTAGTTGCCTTATAAAGTTGGATTTACCAACCTAATTTTATAATTAGATACTCATTATTGTCCTTTCTTCCCACCATTTTGTCCTGTTATTTTTTTTTTATCTTCATTTCTGATGGTGTCATTGAAGCAGATGTAGCAATTTTTAATAATAAATTCACTCCTCCCATAAATGCTAGTATACTTTGTAGAAATTCAATGGATTCTTTTGGTGTCAAGTATAGAAATTTTTATTAACACCTGACATCAGTAGTTACTGCAAGAAGCCTGCAGTCATCTTCATTTCTTTCATTCATAATATTTTTCCTCTGAATACTTAGTAGGTTTTCTCTCATACCTTTATATTTTACAGCAATGCTACCAAGTTTCTGGTTGTGCACTAATTTATATTTAAATTTCATTGAAGTATGGCCCCAGAGTGGCTAGAGGCAACAGTGAGGCTGGAGAACTCTCTGCTTCTCGAGGCCCTAGGGTGATGCATAAGACCCCAGGACAGCCAGTGGCAGCAGAGAGACCAGAGAACCTTCTGCTCCTGGGCATTCTCCAACATCTATCAGCTACAGCCAACAATTCCAGCAGGGCCTTTGTCCAGGCCCCCAGGTGGCATGTTGACCAACACCCAGCAGCCAGTGAAGGTTTACACACTCAAGAGAACCAGCAGTGGCACAACCAGGGCACCGGCCATGTCCTCTGGCTACATGGAGCAGCTGAAGGGCACATCTCTGCTAGTCTGGGTGAGACAAAATGTGGTCCACTAGAGAAGGGAATTGCAAACCACTTCAATATTCTTGCCTTGAGAACCCCATGAACAGTATGAAAACATTGAAAAATATGAAACTGGAAAATATGGCCTCTAGCTTAGTAACTGTTCAATATGCTACTGTGGAAGAGTGGAGAAATAACTCCATAAATAATAAAGAGGCTGCACAAAAGTGGGAATGATGCCCAGTTGTGGATACGTCTGGTGCTGAAAGCAAAGTGTGACGCTGTAAAGAATAATATTGCATAGGAATCTGGAATGTTAAGTTCATGAATCAAGGCTTAAATTGGAAGTGGTCAAATAGGATATGGCAAGAGTGACATCGACATTTTAGGAATCAGTGAAATAAAATGCATGGGAATGGGTGAATTTAATTCAGTTGACCGTTATATCTACCCGTGTGGCAAGAATCCTTTAGAAGGAATGGAACAGCCCTCATAGTCCAGAAAAGAGTGTGAAATGCAGTAATTGGGTGCAATTTCAAAAATGACAGAGTATCTTGGTTCATTTCCAAGGCAAGCCATTTAACATCGCAGTAATCAATATCTATGCCACAACCATTAATGCTGAAGAAGCTGAAGTTGAATGGTTCTAGGGAGACCTAAAAGAACTTCTGGAACTAACGCCAGAAAAAGATGTATTTTTCATCATAGGGGATTGAAATACAAAAGTAGAAAGTCAAGAGGTACCTGGAGTAACTAGCAAGTTTGGCCTTGGAGTATAAAATGAAGTAGGGCAAAGGCTATAGTTTTGACAAGAGAATGCACTGGTCATAGCAAACACCCTCTTCCAATAACACAAGAGACAACTCTACAGATGGATATCACCAGATGGTCAATACCAAAATCAGATTGACTATAATCTTTGAAGCCAAAGATGGAGATGCTCTAATCAATCAGAAAAAGCAAGATCTGGAGCTGACTGTGGCTCAGATCATCAGCTCCTTGCTGCAAAGTGAGTGCAAGTCATTCAGTTTTGTCTGACTCTTTGTGACTGCTTGGACTATACAGTCCATGGAATTCTCCAGGCCAGAATACTGGAGTGGGTAGCCTTTCCCTTCTTCAGGGTATCTTGGAGGTCTCCTGCATTGCAGGCAGATTCTTTACCAGCCAAAAGGGAAACCCCCTTATTGCAAAATCCAGGTTCAAATTGAAGAAGGTAAGGGGAACCATTAGGTCATTCAGACATGACCTAAATAAAATCCCTTATGATGATACAGTGTAAGTGATGGATAGATTCAAGGGATGAGATCTGGCAGATAGAATGCCTGAAGAACTATGTCTGGAGATTCATAACACTCTATGGGAAGTGGTGACCAAAACAATTCCCAAGAAAGAGAAATGCAAGAAGGCAAAATGAATACCTGAGGAGGCCTTACAAATAGCTGAGAAAAGAAGTGAATGTCAAAGGAGAAAGGGAAAGATATGCCCATCTGAATGCAGAATTCCAGAGAAGAGCAAAGAGAGATAAGATAGCCTTCTTAAGTGATCAATGCAAAGAAATAGAGGCAAACAACAGAATGGGAAAGACTAGAGATTTCTTCAAGAAATGATGGATATCAAGGGAACATTTCATGCAAAGATGGTCACAATAACGGACAGAAATAGCAAGGATGCAACAGAAGCAAAAGAGAATAAGAGGTGACAAGAATACATGAAAGAACTGTACAAAAAAAGTCTCAGTGACCCAGATAACCATGATGTTGTGGTCACTCACCTAGAGTCAGACATCCTGGAGTGTGAAGTCAAATGGTTCTTAGGAAGCATTAATTACTAAACCCAAAGCTAGAGGAGGTGATTAAATTCTGGCTGAACTATTTCAAACCCTAAAAGATGATACTGTTAAAGTGCTACCCTTGATATACCAACAGATTTAGAAAACTCAGCAGTGGCTATAAGACAGGAAAAGGTCAGTTTTCTTTCCTATATCAAAGAAAGGCAATGACAAAGAATGTTCAAGGTACCACACTATTACCCTCATTTCACATGCTAGCAAAGTAACATTCAAAATCCTTTAGGCTAGGCTTCAACAGTACATAAAATGAGGACGTCCAGAGGTACAAGCTGGATTTAGAAAAGGCAGAGGAACCAGATATCAAAATGACAACATCCATTGGATCATAGTAAAAGCAAGGGAATTCCAGAAAAGTATACACTTCTGCTTCATTGACTGCACTGAAGGCTTTGACCATGTGGATCACAACAAACTGGAAAATTCTTAAAGAGATGGAAACCAGACCACTTGATCTGCTTCCTGAGAAATCTGTATGCAGGTCAAGAAACAATAATTAGAACCACAAATGGAACAATGGACTCATTCCAAGTTGAGAAAGGAGTACATCAAAAATGTATATTGTCAGCCTGCTTATTTAACTTATATGCAGAGTATATCATGCGAAATGCTGGATGGATGAAGCACAAGCTGGAATCAAGATTGCTGGGAGAAATATCAATAATCTCAGATATACAGATGACACCACCCTAATGGCAGAAAATGAAGAAGAACTGAAGAGACTCTTGATGAAAGTGAAAGAGGAGAGGGAAAAAATGGTAAAACTCAATATTCAAAAAATGAAGATCATGGCATCTAGTCCCATCACTTCATGGCAAATAGATGGGGGAACAATGGAAGCAGTGACAGACTTTATTTTCTTGTGCTCCAAAATCGCTGCAGATGCTGACTGCAGCCATGAAATTAAAAGAGGCTTGCTCCTTGGAAGGAAAGCTATGACCAACATTGACAGTATATTAAAAAGAAGAGACGTTACTTTGCCGACAAAGATCTGTCTAGTCAAAGCTATGGTTTATCCAGTAGTCATGTATGGGTTTGAGAGTTGTACCATGAAGAAAACTGAGTGCCCAAGAATTGATGCTTTTGAATTGTGTTGCTGGAGAAGACTCTTGAGAGTCCCTTGGACTGCAAAGAGATCAAACCTGTCAATACTAAAAGACATTAGTCCTGAATATTCACTGAAGGACTGATGCTGAAGCTGATGCTTCAATACTTTGGCCACCTGATGTGAAGAACTGACTCACTGGTAAAGATCCTGATGCTGGGAAAGATTGAAGGTGGGAGGAGAAGGGGATGACAGAGGATGAGATGGATGGATGGCATCATCGACTCAACTGACTTGAGTTTGAGTAGGCCGGGAGTTGGTGATGGACAGGGAAGCCAGGTGTGCTGCAGTCCATGGGGTCACAAAGAGTCGGACATGACTGAGTGACTGGACTGAGCTGAACTGATGAGTGTTCCCTTGTATAACTTTTTTTGTTTTTCTCTTGCTACCTTTAGAATTCTCTCTTTGTCTTTAACTTCTGCCATTTTTTATATCTTAGTGTAATTCTGTTTGGGTCTATATTCTTTGGTACCCTCAGCGCCCCCTCTACCTAGATCTCTGTTTTCTTCTTTAGGTTTGGCAAGTTTTCAGCCATAATTTCTTCAAATACCTTTTCAGTCCGCTTTTCTCTTTCTTCTCCTTTCAGGATCCCCATTATGTGCATATTGTCATAGTTTATATAACCCAATAGGTCTTTTATATTGTTTTCACTTTCTTTTTTTCTTTTCTTTTTCTTTTTTTTTTTCATTTGGTTTTCTGTCTGGTGTTGAAGCTGAAACTCCAATAGATTGGCCACCTGATGCAAAGAGCTGACTCATTGGAAAATACCCTGATGCTGGGAAAGATTGAGGGCAGGAGGAGAAGGGGACAACAGAGAATAAATGGTTGGATAACATCACCGACTCAATGGACATGGGTTTGAGTGGACTCCAGGAGTTGGTGATGGACAGGGAGGCCTGTTGTGCTGCGGTTCATGGGGTCACAAAGAGTCAGACGCAACTGAGCGACTGAACTGAACTAAACTTCTGTCTGGAATTCTGTTTGGATAATTTACATTATTCTAGCTTCTAGGTCATTTATTTTCCCAAATACTTCATTTTTGCTATTCATTGCCTTTAGTTCCACTTTATTTCTGCAAATGAATTTTTAAAATTTTCTTGGTTCCTCCATATACTTTCTGGTTCCTTTTCACAGTAATCCACACTTCTGTCAATAGTCTGCTTAATCTTTTAATTTTTTTCATTATCTCCTTTTTTGAACTTTTTGTCTATAGGACTGAAGAGGTCTGTTTCATTGTTCATTTGTGGGAACTCTCTTGATCATTTAATTAAGAGTGGTTCCTCTTCTTTATTTAACTTATATTTCTCTTGCCCCATGAGTAGAAGAAGCAATTACCACTTTGGTTTTGGAGAGCTATTTTTATGTGGGTTCATCCCTATGTAGCATCCCTATGTAGCCTGCGTGGGTTTAATTCTTTTGGTAAAAGGGAAGTTTTTAGTATGGATGTCGGTCACCTTTTTCCTCAATGTTTGCTGAACATTATTTCCTTATTAGGAGGTGTGACTGATGTTGTGGTTATCAGAGTCATCGCTGGATGTTGTGCAGTGCCTCCTCTATGCTCTGTGGTTGTCACTGTCCTATCTGGGGCAGGGTCTCCTCCCTAGTTTTTGGAGTAAAAGCCCCCAGATCTGTTTCTGAGCTGTGTTTCTGAGCTGTGGTGTGAGAGGTAGACAGGACTGGAGTGCTCCCATTGGGAGAGGAGCCACTGAGTATTCCTCTTTCAGAGCTATACACCAATAAAAGTGCTCTGCTATGTCACCTTTCATCCACTGTGTGGGCTCACGAAGTAAACTGTTGTTGGCACTGACTCAACCCTCTTGTTCAATCTTGGGAATGGCAGCAATTGGCCCTGGCATCTCTTCAAGTGTTATTTTCACAAGATCATTAGCACAGATCCACTGAAGTCAGGTCCCAGGACTGCAGTAATCACACCTGCAGAATTTTTCGCAGCTCAGACCCTGGCCCAGCTTAGTCCCTACATGCACACACCTACAAAGCCCACAGCTGCTACAGCAGGTCTGTCCTGAATAGGATGTTGTCTATTCAGATGTCCCACAGGCAGTGAATTTATAAAGTCTGTGTTGGAGGTGTAAATCCAAGGCTCATGCAGCAGCAGAGAAAGATTTCAGCCCTGCTTTCTAAGTCATGCAGTCCCTGGGACTCAGTTGTGGTTTCAGCCCTACCTGTGCACATGGGCATTCCACTGACGTCTGCTCCAAGGGCCTTCTGAGGGAGCATTTGGCGTGAGAGCCCACCTACACTGCAGCTTAAGCACATGAGCCTATTCAGGTGGGAACTGGCCAAGTGGTGGCTGGAGTACACTCTCCCAGAGCAGGACCAGGGCATGGAGAATGAAGCTTGTACTGTTGTATTGGTACTTTATAGTTTGTACTATTTTATCTTCACATTTGCTTTTGTTTTTTATGATAATCTATTGGTCTTGTTTTTTAACTGCAATTCTGTCATTTATCTCTTTGAGGAATTTGAAAAATAATTATTACAAAGTAGTTTTAGATTTCTCTTTTATTTCTATGCGTTGGCATAGTGTTTTTAACTTACTGAAATTTTGTGCTATTTTCCTGTGATTTATTTTTCACCTGTGCTGTGGAAGGTATTTATAAGTTATCTTGAATGAGATGTGTCTTTTTCTTTTTTTTCCAAGTACATGATTATGTTATTTGAGTACAACACAATGGAACATTCATTAAAAGTTATTCACAGGAGGTAGGATAAATTAAGAGCTTGGGGTCAATAATTACAAAAACAGTAAAAGTATTAGCAAATACATTAAAAAGTATTAGCATATAGATAGATAAATAGATCTGAATCACCTTGCTGTATACCAGTAACTAACACATCATAATTAGCAACTTCAATTAAAAAGTAATAAAAAGATATATACTTGTAAACAGTAATTTCTGCTTTCTAAGGATGATATAGGTAGGAAGCTTTGAGAAATTCATTACACTCAATTTTTTCCAAATGGTGAAAGAATCTTGTTATTTTCAGTTCAGTTCAGTCGCTCAGTCATGTCCAATTCTTTGTGACCCCATGGACTGCAGCACGCCTGGCTTCCCTGTCTATCACCAACTCCCGGAGCTTGCTCAAACTCATGTCCATTGAATTGCTGATGCCATCCAACAATCTCATCCTCTGTTGTCTCCTTCTTCTGCCTTCAATTTTTCCCAACATCAGAGTCTTTTCAGATGAGTCAGTTCTTCATATCAGGTGGCCAAAGTATTGGAGTTTTAGCTTCAACATCAGTTCTTCCAATGAATATTCAGGACTGATTTCCTTTCAGTTCAGACCAGTTCAGTCACTCAGTTGTGTCCGACTCTTTGTGACCCCATGATTGCAGAACACCAGGCCTCCCTGTCCATCACCAACTCCTGGAGTTCACTCAAACTCATATCCATTGAGTTGGTGATGCCATCCAGCCATCTAATCCTCTGTCGTCCCCTTCTCCTCCTGCCCCCAATCCCTCCCAGAATCAGGGATTTTTCCAATGAGTCAACTCTTTGCATGAGGTGGCCAAAGTATTTTCAGCTTCAACATCAGTCCTTCCAATGAACACTCAGGACTGATCTCCTTTAGGATGAACTGGTTGGATCTCCTTGCAGTCCAAGGAACTCTCAGGCATTTTTTCCAGGACCACAGTTCAAAAGCATCAATTCTTCAGCATTCAGCTTTCTTCACAGTCTTAACTCTCACATCCATACATGACCACTGGAAAAACCATAGACTTGACTAAACAGACCTTTGTTGGCAAGGTAAATCTCTGCTTTTTAATATGCTGTCTAGGTTAGTCATAACTTTCCTTCCAAGGAGTAAGCATTTTTTAATTTCATGGCTGCACTCATCATCTGCAGTGATTTTGAAGCCCCCCCAAATAAAGTGTGACACTGTTTCCACTGCTTCCCCATTTATTTCCCGTGAAGTGATGGGACTAGATGCCATGATCTTCGTTTTCTGAACGTTGAGCTTTAAGCCAACTTTTTCACTCACCTCTTTCACTTTCATCAAGAGGCTTTTCAGTTCCTCTTCACTTTCTGCCATAAGGGTGGTGTCATCTGCATATCTGATGTTATTGGTATTTCTCCTGGCAATCTTGATTCCAGATTGTGCTTCTTCCAGCCCAGCATTTCTCATGATGTATTCTAAATATAAGTTAAATAAGCAGGGTGACAATATACAGCCTTGACGCACTCCTTTTCCTATTTGGAACCAGTCTGTTGTTCCATGTCCAGTTCTAACTGTTGCTTCCTGACCTGCATACAGGTTTCTCAAGAGGCAGGTCAGGTGGTCTGGTATTCCCATCTCTTTCAGAATCTTCAGTTTATTGTGATCCACACAGCCAAAGTCTTTGGCATAGTCAATACAGCAGAAATAGATGTTTTTTTGGAACTCTCTTGCTTTTTGGATGATCCAGTGGATGTTGGCAATTTGATCTCTGGTTCCTCTGCCTTTTCTAAAACCAGCTTGAACATCTGGAAGTTCACGGTTCACATATTGCTGAAGCTTGGCTTGGAGAATTTTGAGCATTACTTTGCTAGCATGTGAGATGAGTGCAATTGTGCAGTAGTTTGAGCATTCTTTGGCACTGCCTTTCTTTGGGATTGGAATGAAAACTGACCTTTTCCAGTCCTGTGGCCACTGCTGAGTTTTCCAAATACGCTGGCATATTGAGTGCAGTGCTTTCACAGCATCATTTTTTAGGATTTGAAATAGCTCCACTGGAATTCCATCACATCCATTAGCTTTGTTCATAGTGATGCTTTCTAAGGCCCACTTGACTTCACATTCCAGGATGTCTGGCCCTATGTGAGTCATCACACCATCATGATTATCTGGATCATGAAGATCTTTTTCTGTGTATTCTTGCCATCTCTTCTTAATATCTTCTGCTCCTGTTAGGTCCATACCATTTCTGTCCTTTATCATGCCCATCTTTGCATGAAATGTTCCCTTGATGTTCTAATTTTCTTGAAGAGATCTCTAGTCTTCCCCATTCTGTTGATTTCCTCTATTTCTTTGCATTGATCACTGAGGAAGGCTTTCTTATATCTCCTTGCTATTCTTTGGAACTCTGTATTCAGATGCTTATATCTTTACTGTTCTCCTTTGCTTTTCACTTCTTCTTCCAATGAATATTCAGGACTGATTTCCTTTAGAATTGACTAGTTTAATCTCTGTTTAGTCCCTTGGACTAATATTATTCAAGAATATTCTCCAACACCACAGTTCAAAAGCATCAATTCTTCTGTGCTCAGTCTTCTTTATAGTCTAACTCTCACACTCATACATGAATACTGGAAAAAACATAGCTTGTTATTTTATTCTGTCTCAAAATAGTCTGTTTTCTCTCCACTTTCCAGGTGGCACAAGTGGTAAAGAACTCGACTGCCATGCAGGAGACATGAGACGTGGTTTTATCCCTGGGTCAGGAAGATCCCCTGGAGAAGGGAATGGCAACCCACTCCAGTATTCTTGACTGGAGAATCCTATGGACAGAAGGCCTTGAGGGTTATGGTCCATAGAGTTCCAAAGAGTCAGACACACTGAAGCAACTTACCACACATAAACTCTGCCTGGATGAATCAGTAAACTGAAGCATGAGGGTGCATGAAAGACTGGCAGAAGGCAGCACAGATTTTAGTAAATAGAACAAAAAAGGAATACACACCAATGTTAGGGCTACATATTTAAAAGTGAAACCTTACTTTAAAATGCATAACTAATTGTCAATGCTACAGGGATTTTTTGTTGTTGTTGTTGTTGCTGTATTCCACCCCCACCCCCTCACACCAGTGGGGAGAGAGATCCCAACCAGGATAGCTATATGTTTGGAATAAATGCAGACTGAGTATTTGGGAAACTATCAGGCTTAATCTGTGAGAAATCTGATAACAGATTCTATAACTACTTTCTTGAATATTAAAGCTTTCTTCTACTTGTAATTTAATTTAAAATAAAGCATGACGTTGAGATAGATTTATTTATTACCCAAAACAATTTAATGAATAATTCATCTTTTTCCTTTAATGATTTGAAATCTCAGCTTTATCATAAAATTCATCTACATACTTCTTTTTTGATTAATGTTTTTATTTCTATCACAATACCATTCTGATTTAATAACTGAAGCATTCTAAAAACTGTAAATGTAACATGCTAAAAGAGCTAGTATTCTCTCATTAAAAAAACAAATAAATCTCCTGGCTATCTCAAATATTTAATGCTTCTAAAAGAACTTTAAAATTTTCAATGAACAATAATTGAAAAATTCTAGCAATTCAACTAGAATTTTATTCTGATTGTCTTACATTTAAAGAGGATAAGCACATAAACAAAACTGTGTCTTTTAAACTATCCAACTTCAATATTTTTCCTGCTTTTTTACAGTGGAAGGCTTCATGATTAGAATTTTAAACATAATTTTGTGACTTAAAATTATGAATATCTGAAATATTTGATATTTAATTTGTAATACTGTAGAATGTTGTTGTAGTTGGCTGAATAACACTATAGACAATTCTGTTACCTAGAAGAGTAACAGTGAGAAATAAATATGGGCATCTGTTAAGAAGCACAAATGTAAAACATGAATTAACCTGATAGTGAATCTGGTTTTGATATTTCATGTTTTTAAAGGAAATAACTTAAGAATATAAAATTTTGGCTTTATTTTTTAAGGAATGAAAAAGAAAATAAAATGTAAATAAATTATGATCAACTTCCACTACTGAAGCAAGGGGGAATAATCTGGTAAAAATTGTGAAATTAAGTAAGAATTTTCCATTATCACACAAGGTGAAAAGCCCTGAGATGACATCATTCTGCAGTTTCCATTCTTTACTGTACTACATAACATTTTCTAATGGCCTACCTGACATCTCAGTTGAATGAATAATTTCCAATTATTGTGTCCAAATAGAGCCCCTGGTCTTTCACACTCCAATCCATTGAACCCAAATTCTTTTTAGTTTAGCACCATCGCTCTCTTTTAATATGTCTTACCTACCATGTCTGTCCATAATTACCTTTGCTAGATCATTAAATCGGAGAAAGCAATAGCAACCCACTCCAATACTCTTGCCTGGAAAATCCCATGGACAGAGGAGCCTGGTAGGCTGTGCAGTCCATGGGGTGGCTGAAGAGTCAGACTCGACTGAACGACTTCACTTTCACTTTTCACTTTCATGCACTGGAGAAGGAAATGGCAACCCACTCCAGTGTTCTTGCCTGGAGAATCCCAGGGATGGAGGAGTCTGGTGGGCTTCAGTCTATGGGGTCGCACAGAGTTGGACACAACTGATGTGACTTAGCAGCAGCAGCAGCAGCAGCAGCAGCAGCAGATCATTAAATATATCAGTCTGAACTACAGTAAAGCAACTGATGGTCAATGTTTTTTGAAGTTGAAAAGTGACAATTTCATTTGAGTAAACCTAATACTTCAAATCCATCTGATTTTTTGTTCTCAGCTACCATCATTATCTTTTATCTGGATGATTACAATGACCTTGTAACTGGCATCCCTGTGTCCACGATTTCCCAGCTCTACTCTCTTCTTTGGAGAATCTCAAATTAATTGTTTAATGTAAACTTCTTATGTCACTGTCTTAAATTAAAAACCACTAGTGTCTCCACATCCCATCCCAATCAGTTCAGTTCAGTTCAGTCGTTCAGTCATGTCCGACTCTTTGCGACCCCATGAACCGCAGCACGCCAGTCCTCCCTGTCCCAGCTCCTGGAGTTCACTCAGACTCACGTCCATTGAGTCAGTGATGCCATCCAGCCATCTCATCCTCTGTCGTGCCCTTCTCCTCCTGCCCCCAACCCCTCCCAGCATCAGAGTCTTTTCCAATGAGTCAACTCTTCGCATGAGGTGGCCAAAGTATTGGAGTTTCAGCTTTAGCATCATTCCTTCCAAAGACATCCCAGGGTTGATCTCCTTCAGAATGGACTGGCTGCAGTCCAAGGTACTCTTAAGAGTCTTCTCCAACACCACAGTTCAAAAGCATCAATTCTTCCGCGCTCAGCCTTCTTCACAGTCCAACTCTCACATCCATACATGACTACTGAAAAAACCATAGCCTTGACTAGACGGACCTTAGACGGCAAAGTCTCTCCTTTTGAATATGCTATCTAGGTTGGTAGTGAGCAGAATAAAGTCCAAAGTTTTATTATGGATTCCAGATTTTTGCATGAGCTTTTCTCACTTCAATCTCTCCTCTTACAGCTTCTCCTCTTCTTCTTCATATTCAGAGGTCTTCAGTCCATTTCCAGAACAGTCAAGTTGATTTATAGTTTATTTATATCTATGTCCTAGAACTATGTCTCACAACAAATGCACTTGGTTATTTCCTCAGGCCGAAATGATTGGCCTCTAACTCTTTAGCATTTTCATCTTGTCATTCAAGATTCACATGAGTTATTTCTTCAAAGGACTCTCCTTATCCTATGATCTAAATCTGTCTGTCACTATCCCTCTCATCACTGTTTTATTTCCTGCATGAAATTCATCATTGTCTGCAATTATCTTGTTCAATGATTTATTCATACATTTTTTCCTCTAATGTCCTCCTCCACTAACAAAAGAAACTCCAACCTGAAGTGTCTGTTCTGTTCTCTTCACTGTGGCATCTTGGGTACCTAGCATGGTACAGGCACATAAATACACTCAACAATTATTTGTTGAAAACATAGATAGAAAACCTTAAATTATATAAGTAATCATAGTGTTTCATGAATGTCATGAATGCACTGTAAATCTAGAATTATATATTTAATTATTCCACAATTATTTATGTACTTATGTTATGACTTTTGTTTGCCATAGGTAGCTTTTTTTGGAGGACCTGGGAAAAAAAGAGTTTTCTTATTTTCATTGTTCAAAGACTGTAAATAAATCATAAATACAAAATGATTTTTCAAATCCTCAAATTACTTAGAATAACATGAACTACTGAGAAATGAGAGATAAATAATTTAAGTTTAAAAATAATGTAAAAAGAATAGAAACTTATATATATTCACCTTACTCATCCTGCATTTCATTGCTTTCCCCAAAAAGTAACTAAACCACCATGAACAGGTTTGTATCACTCCTCTTAATTTTTTCCTACTGACTATGAATCTATTAATGCATATATCTACAAGAACTTGGAGAGTTTAATGTGAAAAAGATCATTAGAAAATAAAAACATGGGAAGAAATAGATTTATTATTTTTGAGAGTAAATTAAGCATCTGATAAATTGACTAACAATTCCTGGCACAAGGTTTTGAAGAAAGCAAATTAAATATTGGGTCACAAAAAGAGCTGATATCACTCCACTCTGATATTTTAGATTCAAAAATAATCATAAGTCTTTTTCTTCAAATACAATTTAAAGAATCTGATATTTTCCTTGTGTGTCTATATTAGCATAAGTAAACTGTCCTGAATACATAAGCAATTTTCTTCTTCAAAATTTCTCTGCAGTTGTCAGAATACAAATTATTTAACCTTAAAAATATTTTCTTAGTTCATATAAAATATATAAAATGCTGTTTAGGAAAAGGTAATACATTTTCTTCAGGTGCTAAAACCTCACTTTCCCTAAAGCAAAATCATTCTGACATTATCAAATATTACAATGTAGTTAAAAGACAATTATAAAGTAATTCACAAATAAATCTCATTACTTTTCAGAGGCCATTTGAATTAAGTGAACGAAATGTTTTTTCAAGCAGTTGAACGTGCAGAAAAATCAACAATAGTGACACATAATCAAAGTTCAAATAACATTTTAAATACAAGTCCTTTATAAAAATCATTCACATATTTTTTCTCAAGGCTTTTTAATATAGCTTTTCCCTGGGGGTGGGGAAGAGTTAAAAATCCCTTAGACAAAAATCTACTGGAGTGGTAAAATGTGATTGTTATCGATTGTCTCCCTTAGGTAATGTTAGAACATCAGTGATTCAGTTTTTTATTTATTCATTTTCTAACTGCTTTTAACAATACTTTGTTGAATGTAATTCTCTGAAAAGTCCGGAAAACTGTAGATTATTTAAAGAAGCAAATGGTATACAACCTGATAGCTATCATTACCAGAGATTCTTGAAATCTGGTAGATGAAATTGCCTAAATTGCAAATTTAAAATATTTTAAAAATCATTCAATTATGTTAGGCAATGTAGGCTACAAATTAATTATCAGAATATTTAGTTGAAATATATTTGCTCAGTCACGTCCCACTCTTTGCAGCCCCATGGACTATAACTCACCAGACCATGGAATTTTGAGGCAAGAATACTGGAACAGGTTGCCATTTCCTACTACAGAGGATCTTTCTGACTCAGGGATTGAACCTGTGTCTCCTGCATTGCAGGTAGGTTATTTACCATTGATAAATCTGTGAAGCCCCATTTAGTTGAAAATGAAAGGCTAACTTAGTAAGAATTATGAAGAAACATAGACCAATTAAAGCTCTCTGCTCATAATTTTCTGTTTCCACTCATAATCATCAACAGTTTATTTCCTTTAATTTAAATTTCTGCCATAAACTTGTAGTTTTTTTCTAGACTATAGTGGCTTAGATAATATTTAGTCACAGAAACTAGAATCTTTTACATTTCAATCACAAAAAATAATTATCCCACTCTTCTGCTAAAAATTTCATTACTGCCATATAAAGATTTGAGGCCTTGCAAAATCTGACAAAGTATTACTTTTCAACTTTTATCACTTTTTTAGATTATAATAATAATGCCTAGCATTTCTAAAATTCTTGTAAAATTGCTTTCCTCAGTTCAGTTCAGTTCAGTTCAGTCACTCAGTCATGTCCGACTCTTTGCAACCCTATGAATCACAGCACGCCTGGCCTCCCTGTCCATCACCATCTCCTGGAGTTCACTCAGACTCACGCCCATCGAGTCCGTGATGCCATCAAGCCATCTCATCCTAGGTCGTCTCCTTCTCCTCCTGCCCCCAATCTCTCCCAGCATCAGAGTCTTTTCCAATGAGTCAACTCTTCACATGAGGTGTCCAAAGTACTGGAGCTTCAGCTTTAGCATCATTCCTTCCAAAGAAATCCCAGGGTTGATACCCTTCAGAATGGACTGGTTGGATCTCCTTGCAGTCCAAGGGACCTAAGTTAGACTATTTCATTTAATCCTTTTGAATACTCTATTTGTTCTAATTTACAGATAAAGAGAAAATAAATTATTCATTAATACCACACAAATGTGTCAGGACCTGAATCGACATCTTCTGACCCCAGCCTAATAATGTTTTTTTAGCACGCAATGCATTACTGTCTCTATGTTTTCCAAACTAGGCAATCTAAAATTTTTACAGGGTATACTTCTTCTTTCCTGACTTGTTCAAGTGTCGGGGGCCAGCGTGAGGAACTCCGCCCATGGCAAAGGTCATGAGGAAGGAGGCTTGGCATACGCAAAGGCGTGATCAAGCCTCAGGAAACCCCCTGTTCCTGAGCATCTACCCCAAAACCAGAGTCTGTTTTATGCTCTCACCTACACCTCTGACTTTACGGGGGGCTCTCCCCCATAACCGTTTCTTTCGGAGAAGGAGTTAACTTGCAGCTCCAAGACAATAAAAATTCCTGGGCGTGACAAGAGTGTTTCAGCTTATGGACTCCTCTGAAGGCTATCTAGCCCACCTGTATAGGTTTGTCCAACCACATGTGATTGTTTACAGCCTCCCAACCTGAGAGGCATGAGATGTTTTAGACTTACTAAAGGCAAATTCTTTTGGGGAATTAGAAATTATTAGTATAGTGGGTTGGTTAGGAATTATATTGGTGAAGGGTTTTTCATTTGTTGTGTCAATAATTGCTGCTAATTCCCTCCCCTGGGTGGGACAAGGATGTCTCAGGTCAAACCTCTCTGCTGACAGACTAGCTTGTGTGACAGGATTACCCATACTCCTGCCACTACGCACATGATTGTTTACTACCTCTCAACCATAAACAGCACAGAGAGTTTTGGAGTATTTTGAGAGTCTTAATTAGCATAGGGCTTTTCTCATTGTTGAGTCAGTGATTGCCGCCAGGCCTCCATATCCTTAGGCACCTGGGAATATATTAATCAATGTATTTGGAATATAGAAAAGGAAATATAGTAGTTTTTGATGTTAGCAATACTAGACTTTTTGAGTTAATGGATTTTCTCTTTTGTAATAGATCACTGTGCTTTGTTATAAATCACTGTGTCCTTGTTATGTAAAAATGTAACTTTATCACTATCTGAAGACTAAATAGATCTTAAGGGGAGCATTGGTGAAAGGATTTTCATTTGTTGGGCTGATGTTTGCTGCTAAATCTCCATGTTCCCTGCCCTTATAATGAATATAACTAACATATAGGAGAATAAGTATTAACCTTTAAGCATATAGGAGAAATAAGTATTAACCTTTAAGATTAATCATGTTAACCTTGGGTTAAATAAATTCCTTCCTTGATTGTAACTCACTACACCCTCACCCTATAGGAATGTAACTTTATTTGGAGGGTGGTACCTGGTTTAAGAAAAAACACCCTTGGAAAAAATAAGTTTTTGGTTATCAGAAAGAAAGGATCATAAAATGTCAGCAGGTCTCACTCATGGCCAGAAGATGATGTAATATCCCTAAGACCTTTTTTTTATACATTTATGTGAAGCACCTGATTTTGATAAAGATCAGGACTGCTGACCCCCACGTGACTCTGTATTCATCCCTATGTGTAACAAAAGGTATATAAGCAAACCCCAAAATAAAGAAATTGGATCAATTTCCGAAAGACTGATTCCACCATGTCGCTTCTTTCTTGCTCCCATTTCTCTGGCTGAATTCCCATCTGGATTCAGCCTCCTTTTCTCCACTACACTATCTCCTACTACACTATCCGTTTCTAATCTCTCCCTATATCTGTAATTAAATATGTATTTTTCCAAAGACGCCAACACCATCCCCCCACCTTCAAATCACCCTGGATCCACCGGGGCTGGACCCCAGCATTCAAGACACTACAGTAGATGCTTGGGATGATGGTAAGTCTCCAGAAATACTTCTATTTCTTCTGTTTGTGTTCTTTGCCCTGGAAATTTTCTGTAAAGAGACCTAACCTCCAAGATGGCCAACACAATTCTGAATGCTCTTCTAGTGAACACTTATTAGATGTCAAGCATTTTGTTAGGGAATAAGAATGGAAATGAAAAACAAATTATTAAAAAACATTATTTCATGGGTAGCTCTCAAAAGTTTACAAGTCCAGACCCCCCCCCAAAAAAAAATACATAAAATATAAATTTAGCACAGTCTGATTGTTCCAAAGTGGAAAGGAAATGAGAGAGTGTGCAGGACTCAGGCATGGAGCATTGACACTGCTCCAATGGGTCTTCCTAGAATCCCTGCTGTTTGCCTGTGAAAAATATACAGGTTTTTTTTTTCTGTTCCTTCACTCTGTACATTCAAAACTATCTAAACTTTCCCATTTATCTTACATATCTCACCCCACTCTCCTGGAGTTGAAATAAGGTTCAAATTTAACCATAATGTCTCATGTCTTTATTAGTAGCCTTCTCTTATAACATTCCAGCCTTTATATCTGCACCAACTTTAGGCTGATGCCTGGGGTACTAAACCACACAGCTGGTGGGCAAAATGGCACATTTTGTAGGTTTACTGGTCATGCCTTCCCACAGTTTTCTTATGACCCATCATTCTGACATTTGAGTTATTTATGACAAATTGTGTTAGGCACAAAGACATCAAAGAACATAGTCTCTTCAGTTGGAAAGGAGCCTCTTCTCTGTGCTGAAGTTTCTCTTTTCTTTAATGTATAGAAAATTATAATTATTCATTTATTACTGAATACATTTCTTCAACTTTCTTTGAGAATCCATTCTGAGTATGACACCAGTCTAGATTTTGTGGCACTAGAGGTAAAGATTATGCCTGCCAATGCAGGAGACATAAGAGATATGGGTTTGATCCCTGGATGGAGAAGATCCCCTGGAGGAGGGCATAGCAACCCACTCCAATATTCTTGCCTGGAAAATCTCAGACAGAGGAGTCTGGCAGGCTACAGCCCATAGGGTCAGAAAGAGCTGGACACTCGTAAAGCAACTTAGCATGCACACACGCCTGTGTCAGGCTCGCCAAGACCACCTTTCAGTTCGGTGATTCACTAGGAGACTCACGATACTCACTATATAGTTGTATTAATTATTGTGATTTATTACAGCAGACAGAAGCAAAGCAAAGTCAGCAAAGGGAAGAGTTGCATAGAGCAAAGTCTACGCGTAAGGCACAGAGTGAGTCTGAGAGTCACAGTCTCAGAACAGAGTCACACAGTACACACTGCTTCCATGTAATTAGTTTTTACAATATGTGTGAAAATTTGTCCAACAGGGAAGCTCATTAAAGATTCAATAACAAAGATGTTAATGAATGAGTGTTGCTCACTAAAGCAATATCTAACTTGTACAAAAATTTCAGATTCCATGTAAGAAAGCTGGTGTCCAGCATAAGCCATATTGTTCACACAGTTTAGGATGCCTGAGTGATTCTTATCAGTTAGGAAATCATTGGAACCCTCCTTATATCCAAGTTTACTAATACTAGAGAAGACCTTAATTGCAAACAGACTTTCTGGGTGTAGTAGTCCCAGGCCTGCTATGCTTTTTCCGCACAAAGTCACATAAAATCCTTGTTCTATTGGGATTTATTTTCTGATATGTTTATGTATGGGTGCGGAGGATGAGGCAAAAGAAACATTCAATTAAATTAAAAATGTTGTAAATTCTGATACAGTACTTAATATATTCCCTGTACTCTTCTGAGTGTTTTAAATATAACTAATTCAATAAATACAATATCTCCCTGATATACATATTATTATAGTCATTCTTATTTTACTATGAAAAACGGCACAGAGTCATTTCAGAAATCACATCCAGGGCTAACCCTAACTCAGAATTTGCTATCAAGTGAAGTTACACATCTTTTTATGTTTTAAGCCATTGATAAGCCTTTCTCTTATAGCTATAAACATTTAAATTGATATAGAAGCTTATATTAAATTTGATGGTTAAAAAGAGACTTCTTTTAGTAGATGACATTTAGACTGAAACCTGAAAGACAAGCAGGTGCTCACAATGCAGAGATAATTTCAGGCAGAGGAAGTGATGTAAGGCAGACACACTCTCAATAAGAAAGAAAGTGAAGGTCACAACTGATTGAGCATAATACATGAGGATATGAGATAAGAAGTTGAAGTGATGAGTGACAACATTCTGGACTTCGGAGACTATGGTAGGGACATGGATATTATCCTGTGTGCAATTAGAAGCTACTGGGAAGTTCTAAGCTGGAAAGTGAAATATTTATGCTTTAAAATCACTTTGATTAACTTTGGAGGATGACCACTGGATATCAGATTTTGGAAGAAACACTAAATACAAATGTAATTACCATGTTCAAGTAAAGGATGATGGTATTTTGGATTATGATGGTAAGGGTATAGAATAAGATAAGTGGATAGATTTAGGGGATCTTTTGTATATATGGTCAATAATATTGATAGAGGAAGGACATCAGAGCATATTCTTTATTGGATTTCTTATTCTCATGGAGTTATAAAGTTTCTTTTTTCTATATACAAATTATTAATATATATAGTAAATATTATTTATCTTCCTTTGGCCTTTTTTTCTTCACACACAAACATGTACACAATCATTGCCAACTGTCTAACCATACAGAATATGCTCTATATCTTTAACATCAGAGAAATGATGTTTAAAAAAAATACATGAGAAACTTCTATTTTAAAGCTGGAAATATGAAGGAAATGTGAAATTGTCACTCCTGTCTTTTCAACAAGAAAAAACTAAACATAAATAGAAATTAATATATTTTTCTTGGAACCATCGCAGAGAAGTAAGTTTGCAGAAATTTGTAGAAGCAGGCATATCCAGAGAGACACAGCTGAGAGCAGAGTAAGAAAAAAATAAATGGTAATTTTGAGGAATGGCTGCAGACTGAATGACAACTTACATAGCAGTGAGAAACTCTCGGGAGTCATAGTCATAAGCGTCTCCCACATTTTTCTGAGTCTTACCTCTATGGACCCCATTAGGGTTCCAAGTTGAAAGATTGCCTCACTGCTCTGTTGGGAAAAGGGGACAATAATCTCTCTCTCACACACACACACACACATACACACACACTCACTCACACACACACACACACACACACACACATACACAATAATGGGGGTATTTAAAAGGGATACTCAGATGGTAAAAAAATTCTGCCTGCAATGCAAGAGACCTGGGTTTGATCCCTGGGTCAGGAAGATTCCCTGGAGAAGGAGATGGCTAACCACTCAAGTATTCTTGCCTGGAGAATTCCATGGACTGATGAGCCTGTCAGGCTACAGTCCACAGGGTCTCAAAGAGTCAGACACGACTGAGCAACTAGCACTTAAAAGGAATACCGGTACCAACTCCCAGGGGTGGAGTGCTGGAGCATATTTCGGCTGTGAGGGAATTCAAGATACCTCTTTTGATGATACCAAGTTTTTAGAAGCCTATGAGATATCCAAAAACAGTTGTGTTATATAAATCTGGAGGTCTTGGAGGACATATATATTAGAGAAATGGCTAAATAGCTTTTGCAGAGTTTTACCTCCCTTATGCATATTTTCTGATTTCTGGGTTAATATTAGAAACTAGAACACAATTGGAACAAAATATTATTCTTTAACTAGCATAGTTATCCTAATCAGTGCAAGCTAGGTGAGCCCTACCTTTTTTTCATTTTTTTTAATGCCAAATATAATCCTTTATACTGTATCAGTCTCATTAGACGTCCCATTATCTGTTGCATGCTTACTAAATTGCTTCAGCCCTGTCCAACTCTTTGTGACCTATGGACTGTAGTCCATGGGGATTTTCCAGGCAAGAATATTAGAGTGGGTTGCCATGCCCTCCTCCAGGGGATCTTCCCGACCCGAGTATCAAATCTGTTTCTCTTATGGTCCTGCATCAGTAGGCGGGTTCTTAACCACTAGCACCACCTGGGCAGCCCATTCTCCACAGCAATAGGTAAAAGTTTATGCTTATCTATCTGCAGTATAAACTATTTTCATTTCTACTCTGTTATCCTCTTTTGAGGAGAAATCTTTTTCTCTACTTGTATAGTTATTTCCATATCCATATATTTTAAAAAGAATGTAAAGGAATTATACATGGAATTTGGAAAAATATTTTTTTGCATATTCATCTTGAATGAGAGATCTTTGAACATTATTTCAAAAATTAAGCATGCAGAGTAAAATAATTTTTCAGAGGATTATAATATTTCAGCATTTTAGAAAAGTAAGTATTTTAGTATCTTTTAATGTTTCTTTTTATTTCTGTCTTTTAAAAGTAGAAATACTTCACTACACACTAATATAATTACTGTACATGAAGTGGGTGTTTTGTGTGAGATCTGTTTATTCTCTTTTGTTTCTGTTTATGTATCAACTCTTTCATTAAAACTAATGTACTGATGAAATTTCTGCTCTATGTGGGAGATACATTTTCAAACACAACTCAACAAAAATATGCACAGCAGAATTTTACTTTGTACTCTACTTACTAAATTAAATATTTCCTTTATTAATGCAAGATTTCAGTTTGATGTTAAATCAGGATATGGTTAAAAGCATAGTAAAGGTGCTTTTACATATGTTACAACCATGTTCTATAATCTCGGTCTAGACAAGAGTAATAGGCTTCTTGGACATAATGGTTTCTTTTTTACAGAGAAGTTGCTGTAGCCTTTTTGAAATATGTTACTGCTCTTCTCAAAATTTCCCAACTTTTCTTATCATCCATAAAATAAAAGCCATAAGTTTGCTCTGGTCCACAGATTTCCTGAACAATCCAGAGCACTCACCTTTTCCATTGTATCTCTTCTAGATTCTTTGATGTTCACAGTACTGTTACTCTTCTTTGAATTCAACCAATACATACTCTGGTCACAGACTTTACACTTTCTTGGCCTTGTACTGTCTTAGCTATTTATTTATTTATTTCACTACATTCTTGCCTGTTTACAAATAATACCTCATCAGGAAGTTCTTTTTTGCTTACTCATTTTATTTAAATAGTTATCACTATTCCCTTTTTATGTTTACTTTTTGTTAACAACATTTAAAGCAATTTTGCTCTTTCCTGTTATTGCTATAATGAATCACCAAAAACTTAGTGGATTAAAACAACATAAATGTATTATCTTACAGTTCCAGAAGTCAGATACCTAAACTAGTATTCCTGGGTTGAAAGCTAGTCATGGCCAGGTCTGTATTCCTTCTGCGACTCTAGGGGAGAAGCCATTCCACACCTTTCACCCCAGCTAATAGAGGTTGACTACAGTTCTTGTCTCATGGCCTTTTTTCCTTCCATCTCCAAAGCCACTTATATAGTATCTTCTTTATCTCAAACTGCTTGCTTCTGTTTCTGTATATCTGACCTTCCTGCTTCCTTCTCTAAAGATCTCAGTGGTTTAACTGGGACCATCTGTATAATCTAGGATAATATCACCATCTCAAATCCTTTATTTAATCATACGTGAAAATTTCCTTTTATGATTTAAGATAGCATACTCACATGTTCCAGGGATTACCATGAGGACATCTTTTTTGATAGGAGGGGAAATGTTATTCAGCCTTCCACATTGGTATAAATATACAGTAAGTCCCCTACATAAAAACCTTTTAAGTTTCAAACTTTCAAATACGTGAACATGCCCAGGGAAAAGACCAAGGGAGGAAAAGGGAAGAAGAAGTAATTGAAGAACCAAGGAGATTCACAATGCATGAAATGGCAAGGGAATGTTCTTTATTTGAGGAGGCACTGTTCGTTTTTGAGGCATAAGACCCCAAGCTTAGAATGGCACGCGTAGGCTACAACAGACATTTCAAGTGCAATCCAATGCCTGTGTTATCTACAATGAGCACAAGAGAGCCACTACCCAGCCATCTTTGGATTGTTTTAGCAGGAGGAAAGATAGAATTGAAGCCAGCAAGGAAAAGAACCTGTGCCATCAACGTCAGGTGTGAGTGAAATTGCACTCGCCTTCCATCTATTGCTGATAATCCTTCAGCTCTACCATCTCCCACCTCCTCTCCTCCCTCCAGTCAAAAACTCTTTCCTGTTCACTTAATGCCAGCTGTTGTACTCTAAGATTAAAAATGTTATCTTTATTTCTCTGTTTTTATGTATTATTAAATCTGAAAAATATTATACCCATTACAATAGAGTACTGTACTACATAGCCAAATGTGTTAGTCAGATACCTAGGCTAACTCTGTTGGATGTTTGAACCAAGTGGACTTAACAAATGCACTCTTGGAATGGAACTTGTCCATATGTAGGGGACATACTGTAGTCTATATTAATTTTATTTTCTGTTTTCCCCAATGATACATTAATGCAAAAGAACAGAGATTTTATATGCTGTTTCCTCTTCTATCCTCACTTCCTAGCAACATATATGAAATATAGTAGTTTCTCAATATAAAAGCAGTAAAATCAAGCAGTTTGTGAAAACTTTTTTCCTGAAAATGAGCTCTTAGTACCAGTCCCTTTTAAACAACTTAAGTAAATAACCAATGAGATAAAGTTGGATTGTAGTCTATCAATATACACCTGCTCACCTACAAGGTGATCTCACCCTGGAAGGTAGGCATATGAGAATGGAGACAAATGAGAAACATTAGACTAGACTATACTTTAATATGCTACAATTCCACTGGATTTATAGGATGTGAATTTCTGAAACATAGTATGCTGTTTTCTCTAATATGCCTTCTGATACTGAAGTCATGAGTTTTAGCAAAAATACCGTGTTTTCTGATTCCAGATTTTTCTCATTTCATAAATAATATGTCATTCAAATCTCATTAGCAGATGAAGATTGGAAGTTTTAAAATTATTATCCAGATTTTGGAACTCTTTCTTATAGTATGTCTGTTTTGCAAGGAATGTTTTCTCCAATTCCTCATATCAATTTAAATAACTTCATCTTTTCTTTTATGGTCCTTTTTCTCTTTTTGAATTTCCTACAATGAGGATCTAAGCTTGTACAATGTCAAGAACTAATGTACAGCTTGTGTGATATTTTTTCATTCTCTATTTAAACACACCAATCTCATATAAGGATTAAGAGAAGTATGGAATTAGCATAATTCATTCCAAGAAAAGAGGTCAAGTGGCTAATGGAAGAGTAGGACAAAAGTCCATTACTCAGGTAAGTTCATCTTTGTCTAAGTTTGACTTGTGTGTGTATGTGTGTGTGCATGTGTGTGTGTGATGATACATGTTATCTCCCTATTTGACACCTTGCTCAATTTGATATATGCCATATAATAAAGTTATCTCCTTATTTCTCTTGCTCTTTTTGTGGAACACAAACTAAGAATAAACTCCTGCAGGGTGAAACTTGTCATGTAATTTGAAATCCCTCATATATCAATAGCTGTCTTTTTTATGACCACCAGCTAGTTTATGACAGCTCTTATTTCCTGGTCCTCTATTCTAAATAGTATTGGTGAAATTCTGCTAGGTATCACTTTCACTTTTACCTCAAATAGGTATCACATAAAAGATTTCTTTAATCTACTTTCAGAATAGACAAGAGCCCAGTGTGTGTGTATGTATGTGTGTGTCTTCAGTCACTCAGTCATGCCTGACTATTTGTGGCTCCATGGACTGTAGCCCGCAAGGCTCCTCTGTCCTTGGAATTTTCCAGGCCATAATGTTACAGTGGATTGCCACTTTCTACTCCAGGGGATATTCTCAACTCAGAAATGGAACCCGTGTCTCCTGAATCTCCTGCATTGGCAGGTGGATTCTTTACCACTAGCACCACTGAGAGCCTCATGCTACTGCTGCTGCAAAGTAGCTTCAGTCGTGTCTGACTCTGTGCAACCCCATAGACGGCAGCCCACCAGGCTCCGCCGTCCCTGGGATTCTCCAGGCAAGAACGATGGAGTGGGTTGCCATTTCCTTCTCCAGGGCATTAAAGTGAAAAGTGAAAGTGAAGTCGCTCAGTCGTGTCCGACTTTTCATGACCCCATGGACTGCAGCCTACTAGGCTCCTCCGTCCATGGGATTTTCCAGACAAGAGTATTGGGAGAGCCCCATAACCTCTACTAAATAAAAGCAAAAACTAGCAAACAAAACAACAACCAAAGATTCTAATAGATAATGATATTCCCTGTTTTTTAAGAGCTGACATGAATTTTCTTATTTTTTGATTTCTTCTTTCATTAGAATTTTAGAAGAGTAATTTAGATTTATAGACTTCAGACATGTTTATTCTAAGTCAAATAACTATTTTTAATGAAACTCTCACATTATTATTTCAAATATGTTATAAACTTAAAACTGATATTTGCACAGTCAATTTAAAGCAGTAGTTATCAATGCAAAAGGGTTATCCTGTCCCCAAGGGAACATTTAAACCTCTAGAGACATTATTTGTTGTTGTTGTTGTCATAAATTGAAGTGTTATTTGCATCAATAACAGAGTCCAGTATGGAGATGATCTTTCTCAATGCACAAAGCAGTCCTCCACAGAAAGAATTATTTAATCCAAAATGTCAATACGGTAGAGGTTGACACATCCTCTTAAAAAATAAATACACACACTATACAATGGGCTTAATTATACTTATTTAATCCAAAATGTCAATAGGGTAGAGGTTGACACATCCTCTTAAAAAATAAATACACACACTATACAATGGGCTTAATTATACTTGTACTTAATTATAATTAGCTATAACTTATTTTTTCTCCAAATATTAACAGGAAATAAAATTCCAGTATGATGCTTTTACTTATTGTTCTTGGCATAGAACAAGGGACACAAGTATTTTCCATAGATGATTATGCATGTGAAGTAGTGCTAGTAAAATAAAATATGGTCAATGTTTTATGTAAAAATTAACTGAGAAATTCACTCAAATACATGATGATAAGATCTACTAGGGACTAAAGGAAAGGTTGGTTGATTCAGTTCAGTTCAGTTGCTTAGTCGTATCAGACTAAGGCTTCCCTATCCTTCACTAATTCCTGGAGCTTCCTCAAACTCAAGTTCATTGAGTTGGTGATGCCATCCAACCATCTCACCCTCTGTTGTTGCCTTCTCCCATGCCTTCAATCTTTGCCGGCATCAGGGTCCTTTCTACTGAGTCAGCTCTTCGCATCAGGTGGCCAAAGTATTGCAGTTTCAGCTTCAGAATCAGTCCTTCCAATGAATATTCAGGACTGAATTGCTCTAGGATAGACTGGTTGGACCGCCTTCAGTCCAAGGGACTCTCAAGAGTCTTCTCCAACACCACAGTTCAAAAGCATCAATTCTTCGGCACTCAACCTTCTTTACAGTCTAAGTCTGAAATCCATACATGACTACTGTAAAACTCATAGCTTTGACAAGATGGACCTTTGTTGGAAAAGTAATGTCTCTGTTTTTTAATATGCTATGTTGGTCATAGCTTTTCTTCCAAGCAGTAAGCATCTTTTAATTTCATGGCTGCAGTCACCATCTGCAGTGACTTTGCAGCAAAAGAAAATCAAGTCTGTCACTGTTTCCATTGTTTCCCCATCTATTTGCCATGAAGTGATGGGACCAAATGCCATGATCTACATTTTCTGAATGTTGAGCTTTAAGCCAACTTTTCACTCTCCTCTTTCACTTTCATCAAGAGGCTCTTTAGTTCTTCACTTTCTGCCATAAGGGTGCTGTCATCCACATATCTGAAGTTATTGATATTTCTCCTGGCAACCTTAATGCTGGCTGGCTTGTGCTTCATCCAGCCCAGAATTTCTCATGATGTACACTGCATATAACTTAAATAAGGAGGGTGACAGTCTTGATGTACTCCTTTCCTGATTTGAAACCAATCTGTTGTTCCATGTCCAGTTCTAACTGTTGCTTCCTAACTTGCATACAGATTTCTCAGGAGACAGGTCAGGTGGTCTGGTAGTCCCATCTTTTTAAGAATTTTCCACAAGTTTTTGTGATCCACACAGTCAAAGACTTTGGCATAGTGAATAAAACAGAAGTAGATGTTTATCTGGAACTCTTGGTTTTTTAATGATTCAACAGATGTTGGCAATTGGATCTCTGGTTCCTTGCTTTTTCTAAATCCAGCTTGACATCTAGAAGTTCACTGTTCATGTACTGTTGAAGCCTGGCTTGGAGAATTTTGAACATTAATTTCCTAGTGTCTGAGATGAGTGCAATTGTGCGATAGTCTGAGCAGTCTTTGGCATTGGCTTTCTTTGGGATTGGAATGAAAACTGACCTTTTCCAGTCCTGTGGCCACTGCTGAGTTTTCCAAATTTGCTGGCATATTGAGCGCAGCACTTTCACAGCATCATCTTTTAGGATTTGAAATAGCTCAATTGGAATTCCATCACCTCCACTAGCTTTGTTAGTAGTGATGCTTCTTAAGGCAACATGACTTTGCATTCCAGAATAGCTGGCTCTTGAGTGATCACACCATCGAGATTATCTGGGTCATGAAGATCTTTCTTGTATAGTTCTATGTATTCTTGTCTCCTTTTCTTAATATCTTCTGCTTCTGTTAGGTCCATACTATTTAAGTCCTTTATTTTGCCTATCTTTGCATGAAATGTTCCCTTGATATTCCAGTCCCCTATAATGAAAATGACATCTTGTTTTGCTAATACTTCATTGTCTTTTATTTATTTTATTTTATTTTGTTTTTTGGTTTTCTACTTTTGACAGTTTTCTTGCAACAGGGACTAAAATGTAAATCTGCGCTTTAAAACATATATATTGAAATTTATAAGGGAACCCAAATAATATAATATACTACCATTCATAGTCCTCTACCATACTATTAGAAATATCACCACAGATTTGGATTAATAATTTAACCAGATTTCTTCCTAGTGAAGGAGTGACAAAAATCAATGTTTTATGGAATTTAATTATATCAGTGTCTATATGAAAGTCCCATGTAGATGGCAAGAAATAACTTTTGAAATTAATTAATTAATCTGTTTTAAAATGTGGGCTTCCCTGATGGCTCCAACAGTAAAGAGTTCATCTGTAATAAAGGAGACCCATGTTAATCCCTGGATTAGAAATATCCCCTGAGAAGGGAATAGCTACCTATTCCAGTTTTCTTGCCTTGAGAATTCCATGCCAGAGGGACCTGGTGAGCTATAGTCCATGCAGTCCTAAAGAGTATGACATGACTGAGTGACTAACAAATCAAAAATATTATATTGGAAATATCCAAGAACCAATCAAACAATTTCATATGCTTATGAAGAAAGCTGAGAACCAAAGAATTGATGCTTTTGAATTTTGGTGTTGGAGAGGACTCTTGAGAGTCCCTTGGACTGCAAGGAGATCCAACCAGTCCATCCTAAAGGAGATCAGTCCTGGGTGTTCATTGGAAGGACTGATGTTGAAGCTGAAACTCCAACACTTTGGCCATCTGATGGGAAGAGCTGACTCATTTGAAAAGACCCTGATGCTGGGAAAGATTGAGGGCAGGAGGATGAGGATGACAGAGGATGAGTTAGCTGGATGGCATCACCAACTTGATGGACATGAGTCTGAGTGAACTCTGGGAGTTGGTGATGGACAGGGAGGCCTGGTGCTGCGGTTCATGGGGTTGCAAAGAGTTGGACATGACTGAGTGACTGAACTGAACTGACCTGATAGTATATGTAAAATATCATTTCCAGGGAAAATATGTTTATTATAATTTAGCACATGTTGCTGTTAAACTTGTATCTGTCAATCACATACCATAAATGTTCTCTCGGATAAATGTGATATGCAATGAAGAGAAGAAAAACAAAAGAAAAAAAGAAGGTAAGCGAGGAGAAATATATAGAGAAAGGGCAGACCAAGAAAGAGGTCAGAGGTTTAGCTTCTTTATTTATCCAGTTTTCATTTGGAGCAATTTATCATCAAATACTTAAAAATGTGACACTATGTTTTCCATATGCAAAGATGAAATTTACCATCAATATAGATTGTTTCTTTGACAGAATGTAACTGCATTTGATGTTGAGGTTATTTCCTAACATTTTATTCAGTATTATCCTAAATATAAAAACTTCTTGTTTCTCTTTCTTTGCCTATTTTCTTCTTTACATTTTCAACTTTCAAAACTGAATTTTGGATATAATTTCTGCCCAGAGATTGTCTTTGTCTGTCACTGTCTTGAATTTTCCCATAGTAGTCATCTGCAACTTATTTTACCAACTTTTTAAATAAGTTTTCTTTAAATATGCATTTATTTCATCCACTAACACTTTTGCAAGCCTTCCTTCTTTGGTTCTAAGTTCCTTCAGGCTTTAAATTTGATCTATGAGAGACAGATCCCCAACTTTTAATCTCCAACTCTTCCTGTCTGGAATTCACAAAAATAAATTGTTGAATCGAGGATATGCAACCTAAAGCTGTAAGGAATAGCATGCTTACCCTGTACTTCGATACACATTTCTGAACATGAATATCCAAGACCTTGTTAAAAATTTTTCACAATGAAAACTGCATAAACTCTCCTAGGCACACTCTCTTTTCAAATAAAAGCAAAAGCTTTCTCTTACATTTTATTTCTGCATGGTGTGTATCTACCTTCTTTATGAAAGTTTATCTGTTTTAAAAATTTTACCTCTTGCTTAACTTGGTCTCTTTCTTCTTTTACCACATGTAGGTTAAAAGAATTTGTTGGATCCTCTTTTCTCTGTCTAGCCCAGAATTTTTTTCTTGACCACAAGATCAAAATTTGTTTTTAAGTTGATCCTATATCTTCCTGAGTTTCTGATGTTCTTATTTCAAAGTCTGAGTTTTACTTTTTGTTCACGTACCAAACTCTGACTTTTTTTAACTTGCTAACTGTGGTTTTCCTTTTGCCTCTGACAAATCTAATTCTTTGAGGAAAAGTGTTCCAAAAACAGATTTTCAAACTTCTTCCTTGGTGCTTTTCTTTGTGATAATTCCAGTTTTTATCTTCTCAATATCAGGGGAATGCACATTATTTTTTCACACTTATTTTACTTGTTTATTTATTAAATATATTCTTCTAAAATACATTATGTTTGAAGTCATATTTTGAATTCTAATTTTCATGAACATAGTGAAGATTTGGTGTCATTCCAGCTTCCTTGCTGTCACTATGTAAAAGAATAGGAAATCAAATATAGTCTGACTGATAAATGATATATCACCCATCATTTATTTGCTTGTGCATATAAAGTCTTCATGCTCTGGTAGTTAAATCAGTTCAATTCTCTCCCAAACAGGATTCTTACTAGTGTTCAGTGTGGATTCCCTTCCAGTGACTGATCCCAATCACTGGTTTTGCCCTAGTTTTAAAATCTGAAAATTTTGAATATTTTTAAAAGCAAATCAGTTTGAAAATTTCAAGTTTGACTTTGCCAAAGTAATTTTTCTTGCTCTTGGAGATCTCAGTCCCATAAATTATAATGATTTGTGTGTATACTTTTCATAAATTGATAGCATACAACCAAAGTTAGCTATACCTCTGATGGAAAGATGGAGATGATCAGAATGAAAGATTAATGACTACAACCCAACCACGCTGTGATGGACAGATGTTTTGGCAAGTCACTGTTCCACTGTGTATAATCCTTCCCTCTGAGTGCAGGTGGGACCTGTATTTTGCTTCTAATCTGCTGAATATTGCACAGGTGATGGAATGTCATCTTCATGATTAGCTTATATAGCAAAGGTCCTTAGAGGTCATTTGATTGTATTATGTTTATAAGACTCTAAAGCTGACTAAAGAGAAGAATCTCCCTGTTGGCTTGACAAAGTATGTTATGTTAAGGAAGCCCTCATGACAAGGAACTGAAGGAAGCCTCTAGGAACCAGGGGTGGCTCCTAGGACTTCCATGCACTCTTCAGCAAGTCATAAAAACACTGGATACCACAGTTATGTGGCTGTTAAGAGCATTCTGCCAACAACCTACATAAGCTTGGGATAGGATTCTTCCCTAATCAAGTCTCCAGATGAGAAAACTGCCCAATCAAAACATTGACTGCAGTCCTATGACAGACATCTGAGCTGAGGACCCAGATAAGTTGTACCCAAACACATCACTCATAGAAACTGTGTGAAATAATAAATGGATAATATCTTACACTAATTCATTTGTAGTAATTTGTTACACAGTAATAGAAAAAAATCTCTTTGCTACATATTCCTGAGAGTATAATGTTGCTGAGAGATCATTACAGACTTCCTTATTTGGCTTTAACCCTTTGATGGCCTCCCTCTGGAGAACTGGACTGGGAAATACAGGCTCTGGAAGGCTCCTTTCATCAAAACTACAGGTCCACGGTGGCATTGACTTCATCCAAATGATACGTCAATGTTTTTACAATCATTCCAGTCATACAAATATTTCCAAGAGATTGAAATCACTATACCTGAAAGGGGAAAGAAGAAAAAACATAAAAATCTTCCTTATACATGCAACAGTGCTTATCATTTTTATCTTTTATTAGCTCCTGAGCACCATGACTCAATTTTCTGTCCTTGGCTTGTTTTGAAAGGTATGTGTTGGTGTGTGTGTAATCAGGCTTTTCTTAGACGCTGGTGTGTGTACACAAAAGTATTTAAAAATCATTTCTGATTTATTAACTTTTGTTAATGACTATAAGAATATGAGACCTTTTCACTTTTACATGTTATGTTGTGTGCATTTTTATTTATTTATTTTTAAAATTTTATTTTTATTTTATTTTTTAATACCAAAAACATTTTACATTGGGGTATAGCCAATTAACAGTGCTGTGATAGTTGACTTTGAAAAGCTCATGTACACACTATTATATTTAAAATGGATAACCAACAAAATCCTACTGTATAACACATGGAATTCTGCTCAATGTTATGTGCAAGCCTAGATGGGAGGTGAGTTTGGGGGAGAATGATACATGTATATGTATGGCTGAATCCCTTCACTGTTCACCTGAAAGAATATGAGACATTTTAATTAATATTGTCTCTGATAACTGTCAAGAGGAAATTGAATAATTGTGTCTGTGCTCAGTCATGTACAACTTTACAATTCTATGGACTGTAACCCACAAGATTCCTCTATCTATGGGATTTTGTTCATAAGAGTATTGGAGTGAGTTGCCATTTCCTCCTCCAGGGGATCTTCCCAACCTAGGGAGCTAACCCATGTCTCTAGCACCTCCTGCATTGCTAGTCAAATTCTTTACCACTATCACTACCTGGGAAGCCCAAGAGGAGAACTATAATCATATAAACATATATTTATACTCTTTCATTCATAGAAAATGTTTTAGCTAAGATAAGCTATTTTAAGTAAGTAAGAAAATAGTGTGTGTGTGTTTTATTCAAAGCCAAGATATAATATTAGAGAAGGGGAAACCTCAGGGAAACTTTGACTGGATATATAAAAGTATAGAGTGAAAAGAGGTTGTGAAAATTGTTCCACTAATTGAAAGTCTGTCAAAAGATTTTTACCACATGTCATTCATCACTAGAGAAATATCAAAAAGCATTTCTTTAAATAAAGATAACCACCTTCAAAAATAATACTGTTGATATGGTATTGGAACCTCTAGAATATTTATCTTTTTATTCTAGCTCTTGAAAGCAATCCCTGTAAGGGCCAGACTTCTCATTAAATGAAAACGTGTGAGGCACCGTGACACTGACCCCTTCCATGGAGTCACAGTGAAGCATTTTAATTTAAGGAAAAACTTTCTCAGGAAACAAACTACATATACAATGGTAGATAAAATGCACATTAATAGATAAGGTAACCAGTAGAGTTATAGCTTCTTAAATAAAAGCAGATATATAAATATTAAAGGATCACATAGGAAACACATATGCCAAGACAGAGAAGCCCTGAAGCAAGCTAGAAAAATAGCCTCTGAAGGAAACAAAAGAAATGCCTGAAATAATCTGCTTAAAAATTAATGTACTCATTTCTATTTCAGCCTCAATGTGGAAAAAGCTTGCAACAAACAAAAGTGTACTCTGATCTTGTCTGTCTTGTGAGAAATGTTAAAGGACAATTTTTTTTTTAATAGAAGGAAACTGACATAGATAAGAAACTTAGATTTAAATAAAGGAAGGCAGAATATAGGGGAAGGAATAATATTAAATAACTGGAACAAAATAAAAAATAATAAAATGGAGTAAAGTAAAATTGTTTTAATTAACATTTAATAACATTTTATTAACATTTAATAAAGATAACAGTTTATTAAGTTAGGAAGTTGTGACAGAAACAGAGTATTATTTATTAAGGTAATAATAGCATTGATATATTAGGATAAGTAAAAAATGGATACGTGAAATGATTAATAGTGAATTATGAGGCAAGTGGCAAAAATTGGAAATTATCTATATAAGGTAACTATACTTTGCTAAATGCTATCGAGTTATTTGAAGATGAACTTAGTAACTAAACTTAACAGCAATAATCGTTTCACGATATACGTAATTCAAACCATTATGCTGTCTGTGCACCTTAAACTTACATAGTGATTATGTTCATAATATTCCAATAGAACGGGGGGGGGGGTGGTATTTATTGCAAAGAGCGTGTAAATGTGCATACTCTCGCGTGCACATGCACATGCCTACACACAGACTCCTGCACTGCACAGTCATGTCAGTCTCCTCTGTCCATGGAATTTTCCAGACAAGAATACTGGAGTGGGTTGTCATTTCTTTCCCCAGGAGATCTTCCTGACCCAGAGATCAAACCTGTATCTCTTGAGTCTCCTGCATTCAGGCAGATTCTTTACCGCTGAGCTGCCTGGGAAGACCTTGCAAAGAATAATCACTAACAATTATCTTAAAATCATAACTGATATGAGACAGAGAATAGAATCATACAAAATGCTCAATTAAAAGCATGAAATACTTGACAATGGAGAAAAATAGCACAATCAACTAATAGGAAATTAAAACATGCATATATGAATCTATTTAAATAATTATTTTAAATGTAAATAATCTAAATGTATTAGTTAAAAGATGAGATTGATAGAGTAGAAAAACATTAAAAAACAAGAACTTAAAAAAATTTTTTAAACTATGTTTTCTACCAAACCCACTTTAAATGTTAACACATAATAAAAGTGAAAATGTAAAGGATGGAGAAAAATGTATGATATGACCACTAATCAAAAAAGTTCTGTTATCTGTGATAAATTTTGACAAGGTAGATTCTTATCAACAAAAACTGGTATTATAATAATAAAGGATCAAGGTTCCAATAAGATGGAATAATTATAATGCTGTTGTTGTTTCATCTTGTTTCAACATCCACTGGACCATCAAAAAAACAAAACAGTTCCAGAAAAACATCTATTTCTGCTTTCTTGACTATGCCAAAGGCTTTGACTGTGTGGATCACAGTAAACTGTGAAAATTCTGAAAGAGATGGGGATACCAGACCACCTCACATGCCTCTTGAGAAACCTATTTGCAGATCAGGGAGCAACAGTTAGAACTGAACATGGAACAGCAGACTGGTTCCAAATAGGAAAATGAGTACGTCAAGCTGTATATTGTCACTCTGCTTATTTAACTTATATGCAGAGTACATCATGAGAAACGCTGGGCTGGAAGAAGCACAAGCTGGAATCAAGATTGCTGGGAGATATATCAATAACCTCAGATAAACAGATCACATCACCCTTATGGCAGAAAGTGAAGAAGTGCCTCTTGATGAAAGTGAAAGAGGAAAGTGAAACAGTTGGCTTAAAACTCAACATTAAGAAAACAAAGATCATGGCATTGGTTTCCATCACTTCATGGCAAATAGATGGAGAAACAGTGGCGGACTTTATTTTGGGGGGCTCCAAAATCACTGCAGATGGTGACTGCAGCCATGAAATTAAAAGACACTTACTCCTTGGAAGAAAAGTTATGACCAACCTAGATAGCATATTAAAAAGTTGAGACATTACTTTGCCAACAAATGTCTGTCTAGTCAAGGCTATGGTTTTTCCAGTAGTCATGTATGGATATGAGAGTTGGACTATAAAAAAAGCTGAGTGCTGAAGAATTGATGCTTTTGAACTGTGGTGTTGGAGAAGACTCTTGAGAGTCTCTTGGGCTGCAAGGAGATCCAACCGGTCCATCCTAAAGGAGATCAGTCCTGAGTGCTCATTGAAAGGACTGATGTTGAAGCTGAAACTCCAATACTTTGGCTACCTGATTCAAGGAGCTGACTCATTTGAAAAGACCCTGATGCTGGGAAAGACTGAAGGCAAGAGGAGAAGGGGACAACAGAGAATGAGATGGTTGAATGGCATCAGTGACTCAATGGACATGAGTTTGAGCATACTCAGGGAGATACTGAAGGACAGGGAGGCTTGGTGTGCTGCAGTCCGTGGGGTTGCAAAGAGTTGGACATGACTGAGTGGCTGTACTGAACTGAAGTGTTGTTATTTTAGTTCCTAAGTCATTTCCAACTTTTTGTGACCCCATGGACTGTAGTCCAACAGGTTCCCCTGTCCATGGGATTTCCCAGGAAAGAATACTAGAGTGGGTTTCATTTCCTTCTCCAAGGGATCTTCTTGAACCAGGAATCAAACCCTCATCTCCTGCATTGGCAGGTGGATTCTTTACTCCTGAGCCACCAGGGAAGCCCAGCAGCAATGTGTACACATCTGAAAATCCCTGGGTTGGGAATATACCCTGGAGACGAGAAAGGCTACCCCCTCCAGTATTCTGTCATAGAGAATTCCATTGAACATATAGTCCAAAGGACCACAAAAAGTCAGACACTACTGTATCTGACTGAGTCAGGCACAACTTTCACTTCACTTCAGAAATCTAAAAAGAGACTCATATAGATGATATAAAATTGAATGAATAAATAGTAAAATCTATGGTTATAGTTGAAACTTCAACACTCTTTCAGTAATTGAAAAACAAAATCAAGTAAAATCTGCAGCATATATTTAACATGAAAAAAATTATTAATTTGTTGTATATAATTGACACCTATAGACTACTGCATGCAACCATATAAAGCTTATTATTCACATTCCAAAATGAAGATCAGTTTCCAGTCATAATACATTCATGCATGCCAAATCACCTCAGTTGTGTCCAACTGTTTGTCTATAGCCTGCCAGGCTCCTCTGGCCCATGGGATTCCTCAGGCATGACTACTGCAGTAGGCTGCCATGCCCTCCTCCAGGAGATCTTCCCAACTCAGGGATCAAACTCACATCTCTTAAGTTTCCTGCATTGGCAAGTAGGTTCTTTCCCAGTAGTGCCATCTGGGAAGCCTCGGGTCATAATACACATCTGAACAAATTTAAAAGGATAGATATCATACAAGGTATGTTCTCAGATCACAATAGAGTTAAACTAGTTATCAATAATAGATAACTATAAAATACCCAAATATTTGTAGATTCAACATAAACAGCACATGGGTCAAGGAAAAGTCCCAAGAGAAATTTGAAATTGTCTGAAATGAATAAAATAAAATACAACTTACCAGAATTAGTGAGGTGCAGAGAACACAGTACTTACAATTATTCTTATAGCATTAAAGTCATATTTTAAAAAGAACAAAGTTATGAAAGAGTCTAAGCTTCCAACTTACTATACTAGAGAAAAATTCAATAAGATCTGTGTTTTTATATGGGCTTCTCAGGTGACACTAGTGGTAAAGAACCCTCTTGACAATGCAGGAAATGTAAGAGATATGGGTTAGATCCTTGCGTTGGAAAAATCCCCTGGAGAAGGAAATGGTACCCACTCCAGAATTCTTGCCTGGAGAAAGCCATGGACAAAGGAGACTGATGTGCTACACTCCACAGGGTTGCAAAGATTTGGAAACAACTGAAGCAACTTAGGACACATGCACAGTATCCTTTTAAGAGAAGAGACAGATACAGACACACAAGGAAGAAAATTACAATGGAGGCAGAAACTGGAGTGTTCACCAGCCAAGAAATATCAAGAATTGTTGGCAACACCCAAGGCAAAGAGGAAGACAAGAAACAGATTCTTCTTCAGAGATTTTAGAGAGATCTTGGTACTCCCAAAACCTTGATTTCTGACTTCTATCCTCTAGAACGGTGATAGAATGTCTTGGTTGTTTTTAAGCCAGCGAGTTTGTGTTAATCTGTTTTAGCGATCCTAGGAAACAGAGAAGAACCAAGTGTAATTTGGTATCCTGAGTGGGATTTTGGAAAGGAAAAAGAACATTATGAAAGTATTGAGGATGTAAAAATAATGTAAATACTTGCATAAATAATAATGTATCAATATAGATTTAGTGTGATAAATGCATATTAATATAAATATCAAAAATAGGGAAACAGGCTGTGGGTATAACAGAAATCTCTATCATTGTAATAATTCTGTAAATCTAAAACTTTTGTAGAATTAAAAAAATTGAACTCAAGTACAGACATGTAAGGCCTCTTCAGACAGCCATTTTGCTTTTTTGCATTTCTTTTCCATGAGGATGGTCTTGATCCCTGTCTCCTGTATTATGTCATGAACCTCCGTCAATAGTTCATCAGGCACTCTGTCTATCAGATCTAGTCCCTTAAGTCTATTTCTCACTTCCACTGTATAATTATAAGGGATTTATTTAGGTCATACCTGAATGGGCTAGTGGTTTTCCCTACTTTCTTCAATTCAAGTCTGAATTTAGCAATAAGGAGTTCATGATCTGAGCCACAGTCAGCTCCTGGTCTTGTTTTTGCTGACTGAATAGAGCTTCTCCATCTTTGGCTGCAAAGAATAGAATCAATCTGATTTCGGTGTGGACCATCTGGTGATGTCCATATGTAGAGTCTTCTCTTGTGTTGTTGGAAGAAGGTTTTTGCTATGACCAGTGAGTTCTCTTGGCAAAATTCTATTAGTCTTTGCCCTACTTCATTCTGTACTCCAAGGCCAAATTAGCCTGTTACTCCAGGTTTTTATTGACTTCCTACTTTTGCATTGCAGTCCCTTATAATGAAAGGACATCTTTTTTAGGTGTTAGTTCTAAAAGGTCTTGTAGGTCTTCATAGAACCGTTCAACTTCAGCTTCTTCAGCGTTACTAGTTGGGGCATAGACTTGGATTACTGTGATACTGAATGGTTTGCCTTGGAAACAAAAAGAGATCATTCTGTCGTTTTTGAGATTGCATCCAAGTACTGCATTTCAGACTCTTTTGTTGACCATGATGGCTACTTCATTTCTTCTTAGGGATTCCGGCCCACAGTAGTAGATATAATGGTCATCTGAGTTAAATTCACCCATTCCAGTCCATTTTAGTTTGCTGATTCCTAGAATGTTGACGTTTACTCTTGCCAACTCCTGTTCAACCACTTCCAATTTGCCTTATTCATGGACCTGACATTCCAGGTTCCTATGCAATATTACGCTTTACAGCATTGGACCTTGCTTCTATCACCAGTCACATCCATAACTGGGTATTGTTTTTCCTTTGGCTCCATCCCTTCATTCTTTCTGGAGTATTTTCTCCACTGATCTCCAGTAGCATATTGTGTACCTACCAACACAGGGAGTTTCTCTTTCAGTATCCTATCATTTTGCCTTTTCATACTGTTCATGGGGTTCTCAAGGCAAGAATACTAAAGTGCTCTGCCATTCCTTTCTTCAGTGGACCACATTCTGTCAGACCTCTCCACCATGACCCGCCCGTCCTAAGTGGCCCCATACAGCATGGCTTAGTTTCATTTAGTTAGACAAGGCTGTGGTCCATGTGGTCAGATTGGCTAGTTTTCTGTGAGTATGGTTTCAGTGTATCTGCCTTCTGACACCCTCTCCTAACACCTACCATCTTACTTGGGTTTCTCTTCCTTGGACGTGAAAACAAATAGCTGTAAAAAGAAGAGAAGTGAAATGCAAAGGAAGTAAAGGAAAGATATAAGCATCTGAATACAGAGTTCCAAGGAATAGCAAGAAGAGATAAGAAAGACTTCCTAAGTGATCAATGCAAAGAAATAGAGGAAAACAACATAATGGGAAAGACTAGAGATCTCTTCAAGAAAATTCGAGTTACCAAAAGAATATTTCATGCAAAGATGGGCTCGATAAAGGACAGAAATGGTACAGACCTAACAGAAGCAGAAGATATTAAGAAACGGTGGCAAGAATACACAGGAAAACTGTACAAAAAAGAGCTTCACAACCAAGATAATCACGATGGTGTGATCACTCACCTGGAGCCAGACATCCTGGAATGTGAAGTCAAGTGGGCCTTAGAAAGAATCACTATGAACAAGCTAGTGGAGGTGATGGAATTCCAGTTGAGCTATTTCAAATCCTGAAAGATGATGCTGTGAAAGTGCTGCACTCAATTTGCCAATAAATTTGGAAAACTCAGCAGTGGCCACAAGAATGGAGAAGGTCAGTTTTCATTCAAATCCCAAAGAAAGGCAATGCCAATGAATGTTCAAACGACCACACAATTGCTCTCATCTCACACACTAGTAAAGTGATGCTCAAAATTCTCCAAGCCGTGCTTCAACAGTACATAAACCGTGAACTTCCAGATGTTCAAGCTGGTTTTAGAAAAGGCAGAGGAACCAAAGATCAAATTGCCAACATTCTCTGGATCAACAAAACAGCAAGAGAGTTCCAGAAAGACTTTTATTTCTGCTTTATTGACTATGCCAAAGCCTTTGACTGTGTGGATCACAATAAACTGTGGAAGATTCTGAAAGAGATGGGAATACCAGACCACCTGACCTACCTCTTGGGAAACCTATATGCAGGTCAGAAAGCAAGAGTTAGAACTGACCATGGACAACAGACTGGTTCCAAATAGGAAAAGGAGTATGTCAAGGCTGTATATTGTCACCCTGCTTATTTAACTTCTATGCAGAGTACATCATGAGAATCGCTGAGCTGGTAGAAACACAAGCTGGAATCAAGATTGCCGGGAGAAATATCAATTACCTCAGATATGCAGATGACACCACCATTATGGCAGAAAGTGAAGAGGACCTAAAAAGCCTCTTGATGAAAGTAAAAGAGGAGAGTGAAAAAGTTGGCTTAAAGCTCAACATTCAGAAAATGAAGATCATGGCATCTGGTCCCATCACTTCATGGGAAATAGATGGGGAAACAGTAGAAACAATGTCAGACTTTATTTTTTTGGGCTCCAAAATCACTGCAGATGGTGATTGCAGCTATGAAATTAAAAGACGCTTACTCCTTGGAAGGAAAGTTGTGACCAACCTAGATAGCATATTCAAAAGCAGAGATATTACTTTGCCAACAAAGCTCTGTCTAGTCAAGGGTATGGTTTTTCCAGTGGTCATGTATGGATATGAGAGTTGGACTGTTAAGAAAGCTGAGCGCCGATAATTTGATGCTTTTGACCTGCGTGTTGGAGAAGACTCTTGAGAGTCCCTTGGACTTCAAAGAGATCCAACCAGTCCATTCTAAAGGAGATCAGTCCTGGGTGTTGATTGGAAGGACTGATGCTGAAGCTGAAACTCCAACACTTTGGCCACCTTATGCAAAGAGTTGACTCATTGGAAAAGACCATGATGATCGGAGGAATTGGGGGCAGGAAGAGAAGGGGACGACAGAGGATGAGATGGCTGGATGGCATCACTGACCCTATGGACATGAGTTTGAGTGAATTCCAGGAGTTGGTGATGGACAGGGAGGTCTGGCATGCTGCGATTCATGGGGTCGCAAATAGTGAGACAATACTGAGCCTCTGAACTGAATTGAAGTTAAATGAACTGACATGTAAAAATGGCCAAAAACACTGATTTTAACAACTAATGCTTTCTAAGATACTTGACATTATGGCTTGTATGAAACAATGAAAAATGGCATGAGAGAAAAGACATACTTTTAAAATTTTAAAAATATCAATAACAAGAGCCAGATGATTCTTTTGAGAATACTTTGAAGAATTTAGAGCCAAAATTTATATGAGGAAAAATAAGACATAAAGATTATTCCATGGAATTATAGGCAATTTCTATGGTTTAAATATCTGTGTCCTCCAGATTCATATGTTGAATGTAGCCCTTAAAGTGGTAACATTATGAGGTGTGGCTGTTGTGAGGTACTTAGCTCCTGAAGGTGGAGCCCTTATGAATAAGATTAGTGACCTTAGAGAAGAGCAAAGAGAGTGAGCTTCCCCATCTGCCATGTGAAGACACAGCAAGAAGATGCTGGCTGTGAAGCAGGATGGTCTCTCACCAGAAACCACCCATGTCAGCATCTTTATCTTGGAATTCCTATGCTCTAGAACTATGATAAATAAATTTTTGTTGCTTATAAGCTACTCATTCTATGGCATTTTGTTATAAAAGCTCAAATGAATTAAAACAATGATCCAGAAAAAAAGAAGGGGGAAAATCAATAAAAAAAGTCATTAAATAAATAATATGAGAATTTCTCAGAGAGAAAGAACACAAATTTTTAGAGATTGAAAGAGTTTTATTGAAGCATAAGCAGAACAAATGTAGGGGAAAATTGATATTTAGATGGATCTTTAAACTTCAAAACATTACAAGATATTTTGCAGAGGCAGTTTGAAAACAGGGAGAGTAGGAAAGCTGGGGTGAATACTCAGGAAAATGGAAGTGAGGTATGAGTAGGATTACGTCCAAGCCAACAAAGGCTCAGTATTAAGTTAAGATGGCCTGTCCTCCTTGTCTCAGTGTGGACCTAAAGTCTTAATCCTGGCTTATCAAAATATCTAGTCTGCAGATTTTTATACCTGCAGGTGACCAATATCACTTTCATTCCCTCATGTCCTCACAGATTGTCAGAAGCTATGAGATCTTTGAAACTCAAATTTTGCAAAGACTCCTTTGAAAACTTTGGGTGATTTTACACTAATTGGGAATAGTAGAGTAATGTTCTTATTTTCTCAGTTATGTCCGACTCTTGGGACCTCATGGACTGTAGCCCACCAGGCTCCTCTGTTCATGAGGATTCTCCAGGCAAGAATACTGGTGTGTTGCCATGTCCTCCTCCAGGAGATCTTCCCAACCCAAGGATAGAACCCAGGTCTCCAAATTGCAGGCAGATCCCTTACTGTCAAAGACTCCTTTAAAAACATTGGGTGATTTGAAACTAATTAGGCAAGTATGTTGTTAATCAGCAATTTGATGATCAGGTGATGCTAGTAGTAAATAACCCACCTGCCAATGCAGGAGATGTAAGAAATGTGGGTTCAATTCCTGGGTCGGGAAGATTCCCCTGGAGGAGCACATGGCAACCCACTCCAGTGTTCTTGCTTGGAGAATCCCCATGGACATAGGAGCCTGGTGGGCTCCCGTCTATAGGGACACAAAGAGTCAGACAGGAATGAAGCGACAACATGCACACACAGACAAGTATATTGATAATCAGTAATTTGGCGATCAGTGAAATTTTATTTACTATGTATAATTGTTACTAAACAGTATATAACAATGGCCCAGCTAACCCAAGATAGCAAGATATAATTGTGAGTATGTGTGTGTGTTAGTTGCTCAGTTGTGTCCATCTCTTTGAGACCCTGTGGACTTTAGCCAGCCAGGCTCTTCTGTCCATGGGATTCTCCAGGCAAGTATACTGGAGTAGGTTGCCTTTCCCTTGTCCAGGGGATCTTCCCAAATTAGCAGTTACTAATAAATTGTTAGAAATAGGACAAAGAGTTCAAGTTTTAAAAATTGCTTAAAATTGTTGCAACTAGAGAGCTTTCCTGGTGATCCAGTGGTTAAGAATACCTGCTTCCATTGCAGTGGGCACAATCTTAATCTGCTGACCAGGTGTTCAATCCCTGGTTGGCAAACTAAGATCTTGCATACCTTATGGCTAAAATATAAAAAAATAAAAATAAATTTATGTTAACATCTTCAAAAAATGTTGGAATTAGGCCACATGGTAATGTTTTAGAAACATTAATATAACAACAGATAAATCAACAAATAGGAGACATGATAAAGTGAAGTTGAAAATTCTTCCCATTTTGACATAAATCTCGAAAATAATAATTTACTGTTTGTAACTAGGTCAGCTAAAACCCTGTTGGCTCAAACTCTATATGTCTTGAGGTATTTTCATTGTCTTTTCTTTGTACTGACTTAACTCAGATTTAATATACAAGTGAAGATATTTCACCTGTGTTTGCCAATTTATTCCAAGATGCCAATTATAACATAAAAAACACAACATTGAGTCTCTATGCATGAAGTAGATAAGGTTGATACTGTGCCAGGCATTTCATCATTTATGGATTATAGATGGAGATTTTCATTAAGCATTATTGAAATTACCATAACATACATGAGTACATATTCCAAAAAAAATTTGTTAGCAATGCAGAGAAATGGTACCTGGTGATAAAATAAACATAGTATTTGTTCACTGGGTGCTTTCAATTACTAAAACAAACTCAAAAAGAGGAGGAAAAAAAATGAAAAGTATTTGAATTGGAAACATCAAACAATTTGAGAAAAAGTAGAAGGGCTCCAGCTAAAGTAAATATTGCCACTTGAAAAAAGTATCAAAAACATTAAAAAATTACTATTATGACATGTGGAAGTCAGAGATCTTAAAATGTTTAGAACAATTACTTGTGTTGATTTCTGTAAATAGCGAGTTGCTAACATAACACCACCTTGATGGAAGAAACTTTCAAATATTGAAATATGGGGTCATCATTCTGGCTTACACATGATTTTAATTTATGCTGACTAGAATAGTCCATTTTGTGTACTGTCAAATATGTAGTATGCATCCACATTAAGCTTTAAAGAAAAGAATGGATTTAAAAGTTAAAATGGAGTAACTGATTCAGGCTTCCAGGATAGAGTTAGGTGGCCAGTGTGGATATGGTTTCAGACATGTTTCTGAATTTCAGAGAACTGAATTTAGTGAACTATATTTAAGATGCAAGGACACCACCAGCCTTTCTCAAAACTATATGTTAATAGCTGTCAGCAACAAACTTACAGTCTCAATTTCTCCCCTTGTAACTATGCAACCATTTCAGAATCCAACCAATCCTTAACAAGCACCCTTGCTTCTTGCCAACTCCAATTATAATTCTTGACAGACAAATTACAGAATTTGGCTTCATAAGCCTCCCCCATTTCATAGTTCACTGGGACACAATTCAACTGATTCTTGAATCTGTGTCTCCCAGGGTAAAACCCTCAGCTTGGATCATAGAAAAACTCTGTTATATTTCTATTTTACATTAGTTTATTGACTATTTCCATTGACACTATACTGTACTATATTATGTATCATGTATGTATTGTGTAGTATATGTAATACTAATGTCATTAGTATTATGACATTATTTTCCCCAATAGTAGGCCTTATTCAGCATGTCACAGAGTGACTTGAACTGAATTCAAAGTACACAATAGAACTGACCCTTGAATCATCCTCATTTGTCCACTTATACATAGATTTTTTTCAATAGTAAGTATTATAGCACAACTCAATTCTCCTTTGGTTTTATCTGCAGATGCTGAACTGTGGAGAAACTGTGTGCAGGGAGAGCTAACTATAAGTTGTATGCAGATTTCTCCCTATAGGGAAAGTCTATATTCATATTTTTCAAGGTACAACTGTACTTTGAAGACTGTATGTGAATTACTCTGCACTATACAGAAAAACCCATCAGAGACCTTTGGTCTACAATAGAACTATTGATCTACATTAGCACTATTGGTCTACAATAGAACTACTATTATCAATGTAGGAATTTCTGAATTAACAAAATATAAGGCTTTCCTGATAGTTCAGTTGGTAAAGAATCCACCTGCAATGCAGGAGACCCGGTTCAGTTCCTGGGTTGGGAAGATCCCCTGGAGAAGGGAAAGGCTATCCACTCCAGTATTTTGGCCTAGAGAATTCCATTGACTGTATAGTCCATGTGGTTGCTAAGAGTCAGATACCACTGAGCAACTTTCACTCACAGAACTTCAACAAATTTGGGTTTCCCTTGTAGCTCAGCTGGTGAATCTTCCTGAAATGTGAGAGACCTGGATTTGATCCCTAGGTTGGGAAGATACCCTGGAGAAGGGATAGGCTACCCACTCCAGTATTTTCACCTGGAGAATTTCACGGACTGTATATAGTCCATGAGGTTGCAAAGAGTCGGACATGACTGAGCAACTTTAATTTAGGGTTTCCCTGTAACTCAGATGGTAAAGCATTTGCGTGCAATGCAGGAGACTTGGGTTCAATCCTTGGTTTGGGAAGATCCCCTGGAGACAGAAATGGCAACCCACTCCAGTATTCTTGCCTGAAGAATTCCATGGACAGAGGAGCCTGTCAGGCAACAGTCCATAGGGTTGCAAAGAGTAGGACACAACTGAGTGACTCACACACACACACACACACACACACACACACACACACACACACACACAAACACACACACACACACATGCACACACACACAAACACACACACACACACATGCACACACACACACGTGTTGCCACTTACAAAGAAAAAAGTAAATAGAAAGAAGAAGGGAAAATTCACACTCAACTAAAAGAGTGCTCTGAAGTGGAGAATAACTTTGGAGTTAAAAAATAATGCCCTTGCATAACAGATTCAGTAAACACCATCAAAATTCAACTTGCATATAAAGCTCATTCCTCTTTTCTTCCAAGCTGTAATTGTCTTTGTATTCTGCAATTAAAGGCTTTGGACCTATCCTGGATGCAACAAGTGGCCAGAAGCTTTGAGGATTAGTATCAGATTATCATCTTATTATAACATCACACTGATCTATGCAAAAGGTTGGAGTTAGCCTCAAGGGTACTACCATCCATTTGATTAAAACAATTAAGGCCAAATCTATTATTTCTTGAATAAATGGTTTGGACTATTATCAAAACTAAAACTTGAAAGCTTTAGTTTCCTGGTTAAGCCCATGCTAAGAAATAGAACTGAGATAAATGTGAAGAATTGTTAAGCCAGTCATATTTTAATAAAGCTAAGAATAATTCCATATTTATCTTTAGTTTTACTGTCATTTAATCAATTGAGGACTCTAAATTTAACTCATAGTAGAAATAATTTTACTTATGAATTTGGACATGATGAGAAAAAGAGAATTAATCAAGAAAAAAATATTTTGAATTTGGAATCCTTGTAATATGGATAGAAAACTATGTGTGTGACATATAATTTTCTTAAACTTTCTGAAAAATAATTAATACATAAAATGTGGATAACAGTATCTACTTATGAAATAATTTGTGAAATATTTAGCATAATCCCTAACATACTAAATATTAAATAATGTTAAGTATTACATTGCTCTAAAAGGGATAAAGACGTGCAAATTATGAAAAAATAAACAACATTAGCCTTGAATTCTGAAAATATGATTTAATATGCAAAAAAGTCACTGCTATTTCTTTAGAACTGGATAATAAGCTAGTTGTTTATCTGTTTTTCTTGAATTTAACAGATAAATTATTTCAGAATAATAAGTTCACACCTCCATTCAAATATCTATAATTTTATATTGCTAAACTGTCATAATAAATGGCTACTGATTTGGATAGGGTTTTAAAAATCAAATTAATAAGATGTGAACCCCTGTCTGTCTTATGTACTAAATATATTTAAATTTAATGAAATTTGTTTCAGTTCAGTTAAAATCATGTTTTTTCCTTTATCTTTTAGTATTTAAAATTTTTAACTTGGAGTATTTAAAATGTTATACTATTTTAAAAATTACAGTATTACATGTACTTATAGTTTGAATGTCTTAACATTTCTTTAACATCCCTATGATGTTACAAATTCTTTCCCTATATAGCTGATGGCATTTGCCAATATTTGAATTAGAATATTTTTTCCTATGATAACTATGTGGAAACAACTATATTCGTCAGATAACTTAGAACTGTTTTTGTTGGAAAAACTGCTACAGAAATTTTGGGGATTAAAAAGTGTGCCTGCATTTAAAATTCACACAACTCTTTCACTTAATGCCTGGCTTCAGAATAGAGGAAGAAATATGCTAAGCACATGATAAAGAAGAAATTTTACTCTTATTATCCTACAAAATGCAGAGAACAAATACAGAGGAAAGAGAAAGAAAGGATAGAAAGAATGATACAAAAAGGGTGTTCAGTGTTCAGGATAAATTGACTTGTGAATACAACTACAATTTGGAGTTGTTAATGAATTTATAGGGCATATCCTTTCTTAAAAAACCCATTAGCAGCTCTAAGCTATAACTGGGTGTAAACACATGTGATATAATTATAGTTAAATATGTTACATACTTACACAAGTCTTATAAATGTATGCATATAAGTGTACATGTATGGATGGTGGATGAAAAGATAAGATAAACAGGCAGGTTAAAAGATTTGGCTTATAAAATCTATATTATAAATATTTAGTTTTAACTCCTCACTTGCATTTAAAAATAACAAAATAAAATTCTAAAGGAGATCAGTCCTGGTTGTCCTTTGGAAGGAATGATGCTAAAGCTGAAACTCCAGTACTTTGGCCATCTCATGCAAAGAGTTGAATCATTGGAAAAGACTCTGGTGCTGGGAGGGCTTGGGGGCAGGAGGAAAAGGGGACAACAGAGGATGAGATGGATGGATAGCATCACCAACTCGATGGACGTGAGTCTGAGTGAACTCCGGGAGCTGGTGATGGACAGGGAGGCCTGGCCTGCTGCAATTCATGGGGTTGCAAAGAGTCAGACACGACTGAGCGACTGAACTGAACTCACTTGCATTTAAAAATAACAAAATAAAATAAATTACTCAAATACTTATACCAAACTGAGTTCCTATAGAAAGTGACCCAGCCCCCCCCCCCCAAAAAAAGGAAAAGACAAAAGAAACCTGAACTCTTAACGCTGATGCTTGCTGCTATTTAGCACCAACATATAGTATTTCATATTTTAAACTCAGCAAAATGCTGAATTTAATCTTCCTTTAAAGGTGACCAGTTGAATCTGAACCATATACAGAGTTAAGAATATCCAATATATTCTTTTTTAATTATTTGTTTTATTAATTGAAGGATAATTGCTTTAAAGAATTTTGTTTTCTGTCAACCTCAACATGAACTAACCCTTATGGCAGAAAGAGAAGAAGAAGTAAAAAGCCTCTAGATGAAAGTGAAAGGGGAGAGTGAAAAAGTTGGCTTAAAACTCAACAATCAGAAAATGAAGATTATGGCATCTGGTCCCATTACTTCATGGGAAATAGATGAGGAAACAGTGTCAGACTTTATTTTGGGGGGGCTACAAAATCACTGCAGATAGTGACTGCAGCCATGAAATTAAAAGATGCTTACTACTTGGAAGAAAAGTTATGACCAACCTAGATAGTATATTCAAAAGCAGAGACATTACTTTGCCAACAAAGGTCTGTCAAGTCAAGGCTATGTTTTTTCCAGTGGTCATGTATGCATGTGAGAGTTGGACTGTGAAGAAAGCTGAGCACCGAAGAATTGATACTTTTGAACTGTGGTGTTGGAGAAGACTCTTGAGAGTCCCTTGGACTGCAAGAAGATCCAACCAGTCCATTCTAAATGAGATCAGCCCTGGGATTTCTTTGGAGGGAATGATGCTGAAGCTGAAACTCCAGTACTTTGGCCACCTCATGTGAAAAGTTGACTCATTGGAAAAGACTTTGATGCTGGAAGGAATTGGGGGCAGGAGAAGAAGGGGACGACAGGGGATGAGATGGCTGGATGGTATCACTGACTCGATGGACGTGAGTCTGAGTGAAATCCGGGAGTTGGTGATGGACAGGGAGGCCTAGTGTGCTGTGATTCATGGGCTCACAAAGAGTCGGACCCAAATGAGTGACTGAACTGAACTGATACATATATCCCCCCTCCCTGTTGAAACTATCTTCCATCTCCCTCTCCATCCCACCCCTCTAGGTTGATACACAGACCCTGTTTGAGTTTCCTGAGCCATACATCAAATTCCCATTGGCTATCTATTTTATATATGGTAATGTAAATTTCCATGTTAATCTTTCCATATATCTCATCCTCTCCTCCTCTCTCCCCATGTCCATAAGTCTAATCTTTATGTCTGTTTCGCCATTCAGTTCAGTTCAGGTCAGTCACTCAGTTGTGTCCAACTCTTTGTGACCCCATTAATCGCAGCATGCCAGGCCTCCTTGTCCATCACCAACACCGGAGTTCACCCAAACTCGTGTCCATCGAGTAAGTGATGCCATCCAGCCATCTCATCCTCTGTCGTCCCCTTCTCTTCCTGCCCCCAATCCCTCCCAGCATCAGAGTCCTTTACAATGAGTCAACTTTTCACATGAGGTGGCCAAAGTACTGAAGTTTCAGCTTTAGCATCAATCCTTCCAAAGGACACCCAGGACTGATCTCCTTTAGGATGGACTGGTTGGATCTCCTTGCAGTCCAAGGGACTCTCCAGAGTCTTCTCCAACACCACAGTTCAAAAATATCAATTCATTGGTGCTCAGCTTTCTTCATAGTCCAACTCTCACAGCCATACATGACCACAGGAAAAACTGTAACCTCTACTGGACAGACCTTGTTGGCAAAGTAATGTCTCTGCTTTTGAATATGCTATCTAGGTTGGTCATAACTTTCCTTCCAAGGAGTAAGCGTCTTTTAATTTCATGGCTGCAGTCACCATCTGCAGTGATCTTAAAGCCCCCCAAAATAAAGTCTGACACTGTTTCCACTGTTTCCCTATCTATTTCCCATGAAGTGATGGGACCAGATGCCATGATCTACATTTTCTGAATGTTGAGCTTTAAGCCAACTTTTTCACTCTCCTCTTTCACTTTCATCAAGAGGCTTTTAAGTTCCGCTTCACTTTCTGCCATAAAGCTGGTGCCATCTGTATATCTGAGGTTATTGATATTTCTCCCAGCAATCTTGATTCAAGCTTGTGATTCTTCCAGTCCAGCGTTTCTCATTATTTACTCCGCATATAAGCTAAATAAGCAGGGTGACAATATACAGCCTTGATGCACTCCTTTTCCTGTTTGGAACCAGTCTGTTTTTCCATGTCCAGCTCTAACTGTTGCTTCCTGACCTGCATATAGGTTTCCCAAGAGGCAGGTCAGGTGGTCTGGTATTCCCATCTCTTTCAGAAATTTCCACATTTTATTGTGATCCACACAGTCAAAGGCTTTGGCATAGTCAATAAAGCAGAAATAGATGTTTTTCTAGAACTCTCTTACTTTTTTGATGATTCAGTGGATGTTGGCAATTTGATCTGTGATTCCTCTGCCTTTTCTAAAACCAGCTTGAACATCAGAAAGTTCATGGTTTATGTATTGCTGAAGCCTGGCTTGAAGAATATTGAACATTACTTTACTATCGTGTGAGATGAGTGCAATTGTGTGGTCGTTTGAGCATTCTTTGGCATTTCCTTTCTTTGGGATTGGAATGGAAACTGATCTTTTCCAATCCTGTGGCCACTGCTTAGTTTCCCAAATTTGCTGCCTTGTAAATAAATTCTTCAGTATGATTTTTTCTAGATTCTATATATATACGTTAGAATACGATATTTCTCTTTCTCTTTCTGACTTACGTCACTCTGTATGATAGGTTCGAGCTTCATCCACCTCATTAGAACTGACTCAAATGTGTTCTTTTTATGGTTGAGTAACAATCTATTATGTATATTTACCACAACTTCTTTATCCATTCATCTGTCAATGGACATCTAGGTTGCTTCCATATTGCTTTTGTAAATAGTGCTGCAATGAACAATGGGATACATGTGTCTTTTTCAATTTTGGTTTCCTCAGGGTATATACCTAGGAGGGGGATTGCTGTGTCATACAGTTGTTTTATTCCTAGTTTTTTAAGGAATCCCCATACCATCTTCCATAGTGGCTGTATCAGTTTACATTCCCACCAACAGCACTGTTGGTCTCCAGCACCGTCCCCAGCATTTATTGTTTGTAGACTTTTTGATGATGTGAAGTGATATCTCATTGTAGTTATAATTTGCATTTCTCTAATTATGAGTAATGTTGAGCATCTTTTCATGTACTTGTTAGCCATCTCTATGTCTTTTTTGGAGAAATGTCTGTTTAGGTCTTTTTCCCACTTTTTAATTGGGTTGTTTGCTTTTCTGGTATTAAGTGTATGAGATGCTTGTATATTTTGGAAAGTAATCCTTTGTTAGTTGTTTCATTTGCTATTGTTTTCTCCCATTCTGAAGGTTGTCTTTTCACCTTGCTTATAGTTTCCTTTGCTGTGCAAAAGTTTTTAAATTTAATCAGGCCCCACTTGTTTACTTTTATTTCCATTACTCTAGGAGGTGGGTCATAGAGGATCTCGGTTTGATTTACGTCATTGAGTGTTCTGCCTATGTTTTCCTCTAAGAGTTTTATAGTTTCTGGTCTTACATTTAGGTCTTTAATCCATTTTTAGTTTATCTTTGTGTATGGTGTTAGGAAGTGTTCTAATTTCATTATTTTACATGTATGTAGCTGTTCCGTTTTCCCAGCACCATTTATTGAAGAGGCTGTCTTTACCCCATTGTATATTCTTGCTTCCTTTGTTAAAAATAAGGTACTCATAGGTGCATGAGTTTATTCCTGGCCTTTCCTTCTTGTTCCATTTGTCTATATTTCTTTTTTTGTGCCACTACCATATTGTATTGATGACTGTAGCTTTGTAGTATAATCTGAAGTCAGGAAGATTGATTCTTCCAGTTTCATTCTTCTTTCTCAAGACTCCTTTGGCTATTCTGGGTCTTTTGTGTTTCCATATGAATTGTGAAATTTTTTGTTCTAGTTCAGTGAAAAATGCCACTGGTAATTTAATAGGGATCACATTGAATCTGTGGACTGTATTTGGTAGTATAGTCATTTTCACAATATTGATTCTTCCTACTCAGGAACATGAAGGGAATATCCAATATATTCTTGAAAATTAAAAAATAGATTTTTAGAGATGATTTCTTAAGATAAATTTACTGAAATATTGTGATAAGTTTGAAAACTTAGATTAAAATTAGATGAACAGTATAGACTAGAAACAGATCAACATATATAGAAATATTCATTAACTTAAAAGATGGCACTGAATCAGCAGCTAAAGAACCAGTTTTCAACAGATCGCATTTGCACAATTGGTGTACCCATGGAAAGGAATAAAATTGGGAGTATACTATATTAAATCTATTTCAGTTGAATTACAGACATTAATACAAAAATATCTTCTTGAAATTGGGATACAGGAAAATATTGAAAAATAAGAAATACAGATTCTTATAGGAAAATATTGGTAAATATTGGTATGAGGGTGTTAATTGCTTCAGTAGGGAGGCCAGAAGTCCCCAAGTGGCTGCTGCTGCTGCTGCTGCTAAGTCGCTTCAATCATGTCTGACTCTGTGTGACCCCATAGATGGCAGCCCATCAGGCTTTCCTGTCCCTGGGATTTTCCAGGCAAGAACACTGGAGTGAGTTGCCATTTCCTTCTTCAATGCATGAAAGTGAAAAGTGAAAGTGAAGTCGCTCAGTCATGTCCAACTCTTAGCGACCCTGCCTACCAGGCTCCTCTGTCCATGGGATTTTCCAGGCAAGAGTATTGGAGTAGGGTCCCATTGCCTTCTCTGCCCCAAGTGGCAGGAGGAAGTAAAACTGCAAGTGGCAGACTTTTTTTTTTTTTCCCTTTTCTAATCCTGTGTTTTCATGGTGACACCTGGTTCCAGCTGAACCAGACTTTATCTCAAACCTTGAGCTAACCAATGCATTTTTCTCATGGAAATGACTTCCTTAAGCTGTGTTAATGAACTATATATTTGCTTGGAAATCTGCCTTTCTTCAAGACTCATGTGAATTGTTTTTATGGACCAGAATGACTTACCTTGTGCCAATGCTATCTCAAAATTCATGTTGTGGGTGAAGGGCCTAGTGCAACTCTCTGTTTGGAGGCACTTCCTTTCTGTAATTATCAGAGAAGGAAATGGTAAACCATTCTAGTAGTCTTGCCTGGAAAATTCCATGGACAGAAGAACCTGGTAGGCTACAGCCCATGAGGTCACAAAGAGTTGTACACGACTGAGCAACTTAACTTTTTTTCTTCCCTTCTAATAGGCATATAACTCCTAACTAAAAACTAGCAAGGGGGCACTCTTTTTGTCCCCTTCTGATGTCTATGTCAGATACTTTCTTTATCTCTTTTATATCTTAATGAAACTTTATTACACACACACAAAAAAAAAAAACTCTGAGTGATCAAGCCTCATTACTCACCCTGGATAGAATCCCTCTCCTCTGGAGGCCAAGAATTCTGGCGTTGTTCATGGCTCGTAGCAGCAACCTTTCAGGTAAATTTAATAATATTAAAATTAACAACTTCTAATGATCATAGTCAAAGCTATGGTTTTTCCAGTGGTCATGTATGGATGTGAGAGTTGGACTGTAAAGAAGGCTGAGCACTGAAGAACTGATGCTTTTGAACTATGATTCTGGAGAAGACTCTTGAGAGCCCCTTGGACAGCAAGGAGATAAAGCCAGTCAATTCTTAAGGAAATCAACCCTGACTATTCATTGAAAGGACTGATGCTAAAGCTCCAATACTTTGGCCACAGGATGTGAAGAGCCAGCTCATTGGAAAAGACCATGATGCTGGAAAAGATTAAGGGCAGGTGGAGAACAGGGCAACAGAGGATGAGATGATTGGATGACGTCACTGACTTGATGAAAATGACTTTGAGCAAACTCCAGGAGGTAGTGAAGGATAGGAAAGTCTGGCGTGCTATAATCCATGGAGTTGCAAATACTTGGACACGACTTTGCAATTGAACAACAATGATCATAAACTCTATTAATGGAGAAAACCAGCAAACTATAGTGTGGGAGAAAGTATTTATAACACAAGAAATAGACTAATGTTCTTAATTTGAATGGACTTAACAACAACTATAACTCCTTAAGTAAAATGCATACAATGCAATGGAAATATGCAGAAAAGATTTGAAAAGGCTCTTAAAATGCAAAAATCTAAGTGACCTTGAAAAATATAAAAAGACACTCAACTCTCCAAAATAATTTAAAATCATCTAATGAAATTTAGACGATTGTATCCCATGACATCCACTTGTTATTTTCCTTATAGAAGTATCTACTTGAGCTCACTAGGAGAGGTTGTGGAATTATATTACTTACAATAGTTACAAAAAGGAAGTAACTCAAATATTCATAGACAGGCAAACAAGTAAATTTTTTCATATGAAATACTGGGACACAATACACAAATTATACTCAAACAAAACAACATATATTAATATATGTTTGTAAATACAATGGTATTTACTCCATGATTCCTTTACTTAGGGTTAAAAAGCAGAAAAAAAAAAAAATGGAAACTACGTTTTGAAATGCAAATAAGAAGTATGACCATCAGTAGTAAAACTCTAAAAGAAAATAAGTAATTACTTAATTTTTTTTAAAATTATAATAGTGTTGTTCTCCGATGAAAATAGAGAGGACAGTGATCAGGTTGATGTGGAAAGAAAGCTTAAGAAGGTGGACAATATAGATTTCCTATATTCATAGAGGATAAATAATTTTATGATAAATGATGAAGCTTTGTTGAATTTTATTATATGTTTATAATGCAAAATTATTTAAATATATATATATCAATGGCATATTTATCATTTATTTAACAGGTTTATTTTACATAAACATTAATATGTTAAAGTCATATTCTATTCTGTAACAGCAAATCTTTAATTTAAAAAATTGTTTAATCAAGCATAGTAAATTTACAATGTTGCGCTAATTAGGAAATTCAGAATGCATGCCATTATTGCTGTCTGATTGTCTCTGCCCAAAATTTGTAGGTTGACATCCTAATGCTCTAGGTAACTGTATTAGACAATGGAACTCAGAGAATCGGTTAGGTCATAGGGATAGAGTAATAATGAATAGAATTCACACACCAGTAAAAGTGACCCCACAGAGCTCCCTAATATTTCTGCCATTTGAGAACACAGAAAGGAATTGGCAATCTGCAACCTCGAAGAAGGTTTTCACCAGAGCCAAAACCCACTGGTATCCTGAACTGGACTTCCAGACTTTATAACTGTTTTTAATAAACCATTAAGCTTATGGTATTTATTTTTTCCAACTTTATTGAGGTATAATTGAAAATACAGTTGTATGTTTTTAAGCATAGGCTATGTTTGGGTTCAGTTCCTGGGCTGGGAAGATCCCCTGGAGAAGGGAAAGGCTACCCACTCCAGTATTCTGTCCTAGAGAATTCCATGGGCTCTATAGTCTGTGGGATCTCAAAGAGTTGGAAACAACTGAGTGACTTTCACTTTCACTTTTATATGATTATTTAATTGTAAAAAGTTTTCTCCCAACTGGTCTATTAGCACCTCCATCACCTCATCTATTTATCTCTTTTTCTGTGTATATGAAAATGTTAGGTTTGACTTTCAGCCAGTTTCAGTTATACAAATGGTGTTGTCAAATACAGTCAACATATTATACATGAGATACTCAGAATTTATTTATCTTACAGCTGAAAGTTTGTATTCTGCCTCCAAAATCCCTCTATTTTCCCAAACCTCAGCCCCCAGAAACCACTATTTTACTCTCTGTTTCTATGAGAGTGACCTTTTCTTTTTAGATTCCACTTATAAATGATACCATCAATATTTGTATTTCCCTTTCTATATTATTTCACTTAACATAATGCTGTCAAAGAACATCAATGTTGCTGAATATGGCAGGATTGGATAATAGTCCACTGTATAGATATAATATACCTTCTTTATCCATTCATTGGTTGGTGGACACTTAAGTCATTTCAATAACTTTGCTTTTGTGAATAATAATGCAGTGAACATGGAAGAAATATCTCTTTGATATATTGTTTTCATTTCCCTCAGATATGTATACCCGGAGTGGAATCACTGGATGATATGGTAGTTCTACTTTTAATATTTTTGAGATAACTCCATATTGTTTTCAATAGCAGCACTACAAATATACCTTTGTAACAACAATACACAAGAATTCCTTTTTGTTCATACCTATGTCAATACTTGCAATATCTTGTTTTTTTTTGATGATGATCATTGTAATAGGCATGAAGTGATTGTGGTATTGATTGGCATTTCCCTAATGATTAGTGATGTTGAGCATCTTTTCATGTGCCTGTGAGCCATTTGTATGTCTTTGAAAAAATATATATATTCATTTATTCTGCCTGTATATCAGATTGTTTCTTATCTTAAATTGTGAATGTTTTCATATTTTGGATACCAGTCCATTATCAGATATATAATTTGAAAATACTTTCTTCCACTCTGTATGTTGTCTTTTCATTTTGTTAGTTTCCTTTCTTGTGCAGGAGCTTTTAAGTTTGATGTTGTCCAACTTGTTTATTTTTTTGCTTTTGCTTTTGGTGTCAAGTCCAAAATATAATTGTCTAGGAATTTGCTTCCTATGATTTCTTTTAGGAGTTTTATTGTTTCGAGTCTTAACCTGATGCCTGTTATCTCTTTCCAGTTAACTTTTGTGGGTGGTGTAAGATGGGGAATCCCATTTTTTTATTTTGCTTGTGGCTGTCCAATTTTCTTAATACCATTTGTCAAAGAGACTGTCCTTTTCCTGTTGTATATTCTTGGCTTGTCATGAATTAATTGAACATATATGCATTGATTTTATTTCTAGACTTTCTGTTATGTTCTAGTAACATATATGTTTGTTTTATGTCAATACCATGGTATTCTGATTACTATAGAATTGCAATACAATTGAAAATTAGGAAGTGTGATTCCTCCTGCTTTGTTTTTCTCCCTCAATATTGTTTGAGCTATTCTGGGTATTTTGTGGTTTCATACAAATTTTAGGATTACCTTCTATATCTGCAAAACATGTCATTGGCATTTTGATAGGGATTGCATTGAATCTATATGTTGCTTTTGGTTGGAATTTTATTTAAACAATATTAATTATTCTATTGATGAATATGAAATATTTTTTCATGTATTTATGTATTTTTTCAATTTCTTTCTTCTGTGTCTTATAGCTTTTCAGTGTAAAATATTCAGCTTCCTTGAACATATTCATTCCTAAGTATTTTACAATTTTTGATGTATTTACATCTATAGTTACAAATATATTAGCATGTATTTTCTTTTCTTGTAGTGTCCCCGTCCATTTTTTATATTAGAGTCATGCTAACCTTGTAAATTGATTTTGGAGGTGTTTACTTCTCCTTTTATTTGGAGAGTTGAAAGAGTTGCTATTAATTCCTTAAATGTTTAATACAATTTACCAACAAAGCCATCGGGTCCTGGACATTTTTGTTGGGAGGTTTTAATTAATGATTCAATGTCCTTAATTGTAGTTTATTTGTTCAGATTTTCTATTTCTTCAAGATTCAGTCTTGGTAGGTTTTAGTTTTAGCAATTTATATATTTTTCTAGGTTTTTAAATTTTTTGGCACATAATTCTTTGTAGCAGTCACCTATGATCCTTTGTATTTGTGTATTATCAGATGTAATATCTCTCCTTTCACTTTTAATTTTGTTTATTGGAATCCTCTTTTTCTCTTGGTTAGGTTTGTCAAATTAACTTTTTTTCAAAATACCAGTTCTTAGAGTCATTCTTTTTTTTTTTTTTTTTCCCTATTGTCTCTTTAGTCTCTATTTCACCTAGTTCTACTCTGGCCTTGGTTATTTTCTTCCTTCTTCTAAATTTAGGTTTAGTTTTTTTTTGTTTTTGTTTTTTTCTAGTTATGGAGGTTTGCTGCTGCTGCTAAGTCACTTTAGTCGTGTCTGACTGTATGAGACCCCATAGATGGCAGCCCACCAGGCTCCCCCATCCCTGGGATTCTCCAGGAAAGAACACTGGAGTGCATTGCCATTTCCTTCTCCAATAAGTGAAAGTGAAAAGTGAAAGTGAAGTTGCTCAGTCGTGTCTGACCTTCAGCGACCCCATGGACTGCAGACTACCAGGGTTGTCCAACCATGGGATTTTCCAGGCAAGAGTACTGGAGTGGGGTGCCATTGCCTTTTCTGCTATGGAGGTGTAAAGTTAGGTTATTTGAGGTCTTTTTCTTAATGCAATTATCAGTATAATCTTCGGTTTTACAATTGCATTTGCTGCCTTCCATACAACTGGTATGTTGTGTTTCTATTTTTCTTATTTCAAATACATTTTTATTTCCATTTTGATTTCTTTGATGACCATCTGCTTGCTCAGGAGCATGTTGTTTAATTTGCATAATTATAAATTTTCCAGTTTTCTTCTTATAATGGATTTCTAGTTCCATGTGGTTGTGGTCAGGGGATATGCTTGACAAGATTCAAATCTTCTTACATCTATTAATACTTGTTTTGTGGCCTGGTATTTGATCTATCTCAGAGAATGATCCATGTGTACTTCAGAAGAATGCATATTCTCCTGCTATTGGGTGAATTTTTCTATAAATGTCTGTTATATGCAATTGATTTGATATAAAGTTTAAGCTCAATGCTGCTTTACTCAGTTTGTCTTTCAATAATCTATGCATTATTGAAAGTGAGGTATTAAAGTCACCAACTGTTTTTATACTGCTGTCTCTTTATCCCTTCAAATAGTTCAATATGTGCTTTGTATACTTTGGTGCTCCTAGCTTAAGTTTTGGGGAAGGAAATGGCAACCTACTCCAGTGTTCTTGCCTGGAGAATCCCAGAGACAGGGGAGCCTGGTGGGCTGCCTTCTATGGGGTACACAGAGTCGGACACGACTGAAGTGACTTAGCAGCAGCAGCAGCAGCAGCTTAAGTTTATTTATGCTTACAAATGGTATGTCCTGTTGTTGGACTGACCCATTTATCATTTTGTAAAGACCTTCAACTCTTATCCTAGTGACTGGTTTTAATTCTATTTTTGCAGATATAAGTATAGCTACTCTTTCATTCTTTTGGTTTCCATTTTCACTATCTTTTTACATACATTCACTTTCCATCTGTGTATGTCCTTAAAGCTGAAGTGAGTTTCTTTGGCAGCACAGAATTGGGCCTGATTTTTTTTTTTTTTAATCCATTCAACCATTCTAAGTCTTTTGATTGGAGAACATAGTCCATTTACATTACTCCTTGGAAGAAAAGTTATGACCAACCTAGATAGCATATTCAAAAGCAGAGACATTACTTTGCCAACTAAGGTCCGTCTAGTCAAGGCTATGGTTTTTCTAGTAGTCATGTATGGATGTGAGAGTTGGACTGTGAAGAAGGCTGAGCACCGAAGAATTGATGCGTTTGAACTGTGGTGTTGGAGAAGATTCTTGAGAGTCCCTTGGACTGCAAGGAGATCCAACCAGTCCATTCTGAAGATCAACCCTGGGATTTCTTTGGAAGGAATGATGCTAAAGCTGAAACTCCAGTACTTTGACCACCTCATGCGAAGAGTTGACTCATTGGAAAAGACCCTGATGCTGGGAGAGATTAGGGGCAGGAGGAGAAGGGGACGACAGAGGATGAGATGGCTGGATGGCATCACAGACTCAATGGACGTGAGTCTGACTGAACTCCGGGAGATGGTGATGGACAGGCAAGCCTGGCGTGGTGCGATTCATGGGGTCGCAAAGAGTCAGACACAACTGAGCGACTGAACTGAACTGAACTGAATGCATATGGACTTTTATTGCTATTTGGTTAACTGTTTATGGATGTTTTTTAATTCTTTCATGCTTTTCTTTTTTTCTTTCTCTTATGAGATGATTTTTTGTTGTTGTTGTGGTATTCTTAGATTTCTTTTTCTTTATTCTTTGTGTATATTAAATAAATTTTTGCTTTATTTTATTGTGGTTTACAAAAAATCTTTTTATAAGTCTATTTTAAACAAATACTTTTAATACATACTAAACAATACTTTTGTATTCTCTCTGCACATTTAATGTCTTTGATTTCACAATTTACATTTGATTTGTTTTTACCTTGTGCATCAATTAGCAAATTATCATTATTATATTTAATACTTTCATCTTTCAATCTTCACACTGGATTTATAATTGAACTACTCTCCATCATTACAGCTTCATTCTGAATTTTGTGCATATATCTTTACTTTTGTATATTTTTCAGTTACTAACTAGAGCCCTTTTATTTCAGTTTGAAGAATTTCTTTTAACATGTAATAATTGTCTAGTGGTGGTGAACTCCATTACTTTTCAGTTCAGTTCAGTTCAGTCGCTCAGTTGTGTCTGACTCTTTGCGACCCCATGAATCACAGCACGCCAGGCCTCCCTGTCCATCACCAGCTCCCGGAGTTCACTCAGACTCACGTCCATCGAGTCCATGATGCCATACAGCCATCTCATCCTGGGTAGTCCCCTTCTCCTCTGCCCCCAATCTCTCCCAGCATCAGAGTCTTTTCCAATGAGTCAATTCTTCTCATGTGGTGTCCAAAGTACTGGAGCTTCAGCCTTAGCATCATTCCTTCCAAAGAAATCCCAGGGTTGATCTCCTTCAGAATGGACTGGTTGGATCTCCTTGAAGTCCAAGGGACCTTCAAGAGTCTTCTCCAACACCACAGTTCAAACACATCAATTCTTCGGCACTCAGCCTTCTTCACAATCCAATTCTCACATCCATACATGACCACTGGAAAAACCATACCCTTGACTAGGCGGACCTTAGTCAGCAAAGTAATGTCTCTGCTTTTGAATATACTATCTAGGTTGGTCATAACTTTCCTTCCAAGGAGTAAGCGTCTTTTAATTTCATGGCTGCAGTCACCATCTGCAGTGATTTTGGAGCCCCCTAAAATTAAGTCTGACACTGTTTCTACTGTTTCCCCATCTATTTCCCATGAAGTGATGGGACCAGATGCCATGATCTTTGTTTTCTGAATGTTGAGCTTTAAGCCAACTTTTTCACTCTCCTCTTTCACTTTCATCAAGAGGCTTTTTAGCTCCTCTTCTCTTTCTGCCATAAGGGTGGTGTCATCTGCATATCTGAGGTTATTGATATTTCTCCTGGAAATCTTGATTCCAGCTTGTGTTTCTTCCAGTCCAGCATTTCTCATGATGTACTCTGCATAGAAGTTAAATAAGCAGGGTGACAAGATACAGCCTTGATGCACTCCTTTTCCTATTTGGAACCAGTCTGTTGTTCCATGTCCAGTTCTAACTGTTGCTTCCTGACCTGCATAGATTTCTCAAGAGGCAGTTCAGGTGGTCTGGTATTCCCATCTCTTTCAGAATTTTCCACAGTTTATTGTGATCCACACAGTCAAAGGCTTTGGCATAGTCAATAAAGCAGAAATAGATATTTTTCTGGAACTCTCTTGCTTTTTCCATGATCCAGCGGATGTTGGCAATTTGATCTCTGGTTCCTCTGCCTTTTCTAAAACCAGCTTGAACATCAGGAAGTTCACGGTTTACGTATTGCTGAAGTCTGGCTTGGAGAATTTTGAGCATTACTTTACTAGTGTGTGAGATGAGTGCAGTTGTGTGGTAGTTTGAGCATTCTTTGGCATTGGCTTTCTTTGGGATTGGAATGAAAACTGACCTTTTCCAGTCCTGTGGCCACTGCTGAGTTTTCCAAACTTGCTGGCATATTGAGTGCAGCACTTTCACAGTGTCATATTTCAGGATTTGAAACAGCTCAACTGGAATTCCATCACCTCCACTAGCTTTTTTTACTTGTCTGGAAAACTATTTTTTATTCAATTCTGAAAGACAGCTTTACCCCAGGGAATATTTTAGTTACTACTTTGTTTTCCTTCAGTATTTTGAGTATATTGTCACTCCCTTCTGGTCTGCAGAATTTCTTCTGAAAAATCCACTAATAATATTATGGAGAGGGGGCCCTTGTACATGAGAATTTTTTTTTTTCGTTACAACTTAAGATTTTCTTAAGATTGTCTCTTGTCTTAATTTTGACAATTTATTCATAATGTATCATGTTGTAGGTCCCTTTGGATTCATCTTTTTTGGAACATTCTGGGTTTCCAGTGTCTGAATATCTGTATCTTTCTCCAGGTCAGGGAAGTTTTCAACCACTATCTCTTTGAATAAGCTTTCTATCCCTTTCTCTCTCTCTCTCCTCTTCCTACAGACAAATTACATATATGTTGGTTGACTTGGTGTATCCCACAATTTCACTTGCTTACATTGTTTTCTTTTTTTTTCTTTATTTTTGCTCCTCTAAGTGAATGAATTCCACTTTCTTGACCTTCAGTTTGCTGATCCTTTCTTCCACATGATTTAGTCTGTTAATGCTCTCTATTAAATTTTTTCTTTCACTTATTATATTCTTCAGCTCTATGATTTGTTTGGTACTTTCTTATATTTTCTCTTTGTTGAAGATTTTACATGGTTCATGCACTGTTCTCTTCACTTCAGTGAGCATTTTTATCACCATTATTTTGAGTTGTTAAACAGGTAAGTCACTTACTTACATTTCACTAAAATTTGTTTTTGGAGTGTTATCTTGTTCTTTTGTTTGGAACATACCCTTCTATTTCTTCATTTTCCATGCCTCTTCCTTTTTCTATGCATTAGATAAAAGAGCCAAGTTTCCTAGTCTTGATAAAATTGCTTCATGTTGGCAAGAAGACTTATTTTCCAGCATTATTGAAACTCTTGGTTGTCTTTCAAATCTTTGGGTTTGTCCAACCTGTCCTCTATGTTCTCATGGCTTCTAGTAGTCAAAGATGTACAAAGATCTATCTATATCTCCAAAGGGAGGATCAGCTTCAGCTGCTTGGGTGTCAAAATATGTGGTTTGGGCTCATCCAAGGAAAACTGAGAGAAGAAATTTGTTCTTCTCATTTTTAATAAGTTTAGTAAGTACTGGGCCTATGTCTATAGCTTCAGATGGATGTGTAGCAGTCCTCCTGCACTCAGTAATAACTGTTTATTTTTCTGTTACAGTCCTGTGGGAATCATAAATACAAGGCCCTTCAGCTATCACAGCCAAACAATTCAGGGGCTCACTCCTTGATTGGCAGTCATAAATGCTGTAGTGCCACATGTATCAGTTCAGTTCCATTCAGTCACTCAGTCGTGTTCAACTCCTTGCAACCCCATGAATTGCAGCATGTCAGGCCTCTCTTTTCATCACCAACACCCAGAGTTCACTCAAACTCATGTCCATGGAGTCAGGGATGCCACCCAGCCATCTCATCCTCTGTCGTCCCCTCCTCCTCCTGCTCCCAATCCCTCCCAGCATCAGAGTCTTTTCCAGTGAGTCAACTCTTCGCATGAAGTGGCCAAAGTTCTGAAGTTTCAACTTTAGCATCATTCCATTCAAAGAATACCCAGGACTGATTTCCGTTAGGATGGACTGGTTGGATCTCCTTGCAGTCCAAGGGACTCTCAGGAGGCTTCTCCAACACCACAGTTCAAAAGCATCAATTCTTCGGCGCTCAGCTTTCTTCACAGTCCAACTCTCACAGCCATACATGACTACTGGAAAAAACCATAGCCTTTATTAGACGGACCTTTGTTGGCAAAGGAATGTCTCTGCTTTTCAATATGCTATCTAGGTTGGTCATAACTTTCCTTCCAAGGAGTAAGTGTCTTTTAATTTCATGGCTGCAATCGTCATCTGCAGTGATTTTGGAGCCCCAAAAAATTAAGTCTGACACTGTTTCCACAGTTTCCACATGTATTTCCCATGAAGTGATGGGGCCAGATGCCATGATCTTCATTTTCTGAATGCTGAGCTTTAAGTCAACTTTTTCACTCTCTTCTTTCACTTTCATCAAGAGGCTCTTTAGTTATTCTTCACTTTCTGCCATAAGGGTGGTGTCATCTGCACATCTGAGGTTATTGATATTTCTGCCGGCAATCTTGATTCCAGCTTGTGCTTCTTCCAGCCCAGCGTTTCTCATGATGTACTCTGCCATAAGGGTGATGTCATCTGTATATCTGAGGTTATTGGTATTTCTCCCGGCAATCTTGATTTCAGCTTGTGTTTCTTCCAGTCCAGCGTTTCTCATGATGTACTCTGCATAGAAGTTAAATAAGCAGGGTGGCAATATACAGCCTTGACATACTCCTTTTCCTATTTGGAACCAGTCTGTTGTCCACGGTCAGATCTAACTGTTGCTTTCTGACCTGCATACAGGTTTCTCAAGAGGCAGGTCAGGCGGTCTGGTATTCCCATCTCTTTCAGAATTCTCCATAGTTTATTGTGGTCCACCCAGTCAGAGGCTTTGGCATAGTCAATAAAGCAGAAATAGATGTTTTTCTGGAACTCTCTTGCTTTTCTGATGATCCAGCAGATGTTGGCAATTTGATGTCTGGTTCCTCTGCCTTTTCTAAAATCAGCTTGAACATCTGAAAGTTCACAGTTGATGTATTGCTGAAGCCTTGCTTGGAGAATTGTGAGCATTACTTTACTAGTGTGTGAGATAAGTGCAACTGTGCGGTAGCTTGAGCATTTTTTGGCATTGCCTTTCTTTGTGATTTGAATGAAAACTGACCTTCTCCAGTCCTGTGGCCACTGCTGAGGTTTCCAAATTCGCTAGCATATTGAGTGCAGCACTTTCACAGCATCATCCTTCAGGATTTGAAATAGCTCAACTGGAATTCCATCACCTCCACTAGCTTTGTTCATAGTGATGCTTCCTAAGGCCCACTTGACTTCACATTCCAGGATGTCTGGCTTTAGATGAGTGATCACACCATCGTGATTATCTTGGTCATGAAGTTCTTTTTTGTACAGTTCTTCTGTGTACTCTTACCGCCTCTACTTAATATCTTCTGCTTCTCTTAGGTCCATATCATTTCTGTCCTTTATCAAGCCTATCTTTGCATGAAATGTTCCCTTGGTATCTCTAATTTTCTTGAAGAGATCTCTAGTCTTTCCCATTCTGTTTTTTCCTCTATTTCTCTGCATTGATCACCATACGTATAAATAATTCCTTTTAGGCAATTTTTATAGGGCTCCTGTGAGGAGATAAACATGGTTATCAGCTGGCTTCCTCACTCTCCAGTCAATCACAGTCAGTCCCTTTATGGCTGCTAAATCAGCCTAGCCCTCAGGTGGCAGCTTTTAAAGAATAAAAACCAGCCTCTATCAGGGTAAATCTGAGAGGTAGGCATTTTCTTCTTGCTCCTTCCTTATCAAACCCTGTAAGGATAGCCCTCAGAAGCCCTTAAAATGCTTCCATGTTTTCTATAGTCTTATGGTTCTTGTTGACTTTTAAATCCAGATGTTTTAATATCCCATTGTTTAGACAGAAGTCTTTAACATTGGGTCATTAGTTGTTGAATTCAAACACTTCATTACTCAGGGAGAGGTTGAGATTTTTAAATTCCTTCCAGATTCTTTGAGACAATGCTGGGAGTGGGGTTAATGTCAAGAGTGTGTCTCAGCCTTTTCCACTATTTCAAATGGGTGATGTGGATATTTACTTGTTTACCTGATGTGTAGGAGTTACTCAGCTATTTTCTGGATTTCTTTCAAAGAGAATTGCTCTCTGTGTAGGTGTGGATTTGATGTATCCATGAAAGGAGTATCCTATGTGTATCCTATGTCACTGTCTTGGATCAGAACCTGTCTGTGGTAACCTAAATGGACTAAATCAATTATAAAATGTTTAGAAATGCAGAAATTCTGCTGCCCACAGACTTTTATTTTGGGGATGTTGAAGTATAAGAAGAAAGGGGTTAGATAATCTGCTTCATTTATTTTCATATAATCTGCCTTACTGTTAATCTTACCCCTTATCCCATGCAAGAACATTTAAGATTTTATCAGTATGTGTCTAACTGTGCAATATATTTTTTTGTGTAAGTGTATGAACATAAAAATCCTTTCTTTTTTCCTTTACCCATACTTCATGTATTAGTTCAAGGTCAGTTTTTTCCTCTTACAGTTTTTATCTTAATCATCTATAAAATTTTTATATCCAAATATGAGCATCTGAACCTGTAGTTCTCTTTCCTCCTCTAGCCCCAGTTTTACATTTGCTTGTTCTCAGATTAAATTTTCAATGCATTTTTTTTTGCATTATTGTCACAGTATTTCTTTAAAAAATATTTCCAACTTGTCTTAAATTTTTGAGGTTTTTTTTTAATACTTTCTATAGTTTCTATCCTGACAATCACTTTTGCTACATCATAATTGTTTTAATTTTGCATCATATGTAAAGTAAGTATTCTCAAGTTCCCAATTGGAAACAGAAGTTAAGCATTTTCAAAAGATTTAGCTCATACTTTGCAAAATGTTTTATGGAGATATATTTGTTCTAACTTTTCAATTTATTCTACTTATATTTAACTGCTTAGTATATTCATATTCATATTTCTAGTGCTATTTTTCTCTTTACTTATTCTATCTAAGGGGAATGAACATAATCACCAGCATTATGAGTTGTTATGGATTTGGTCAGATACTTTAAGCATCCTATTCAAATCTTTCAGCTTAGATGAAAGAAGAATGGTGATTTTATATCTGCAATTATTTTAGTTTAAGAAGTTACAGATTGTGCTATTCACTTGTACATAATGTGTACTTTTCCAGGGTGAGTGGGAAATAGGCCTTAAAGCCATGAGTTATAGAACTTTAAAAACTCTACTTTAAAGGTATACTGATAATGTATTTTGGAAGGGTCAGCTCTATGTTTTAGAAAAGGTCAGATTTGTATGTGAAAACAAAGGAATTTACAGCATATGTTCTTAAGAACAAATAGGGTATGGCATTGAAGATCTGTAAAGGTGTCATGAAGCTTGTTAAAGGGAATAAAACATCAAAAACAAGTTCCTCATTTTGATAACAACTTTTAGTGTTGGTATCTTTCTTTCCTGATGAGCAGTACAGTATCTTGTACTGCTCATCTGGAATTCAGCAGGCCTCTCTATCCCTGCCAACCATGAGGAAAAAATTATAAAAAAGATTTTGAGTATATTCTGCTATAAATTAAAACCTGCCATTTTATTAGGATAATGAACTGTGATGTCCTGGACCTAAAGCCCTGGCTATTGACTTCTTTCCTGAAATTCAATGGTTATAACCAGTAACTTCATGTTTTGTAAACTTTTTTCCTCCCTATAATAATTATGCAATTATTTGTACAGCACTAGAGGCTTTTTATTGGGCCTCCTCCCAACTTTCCATCTTCAAAAAATAAAAGCCTAACAGTTGTAAGTGAAAATCTCTTTCCCAATGTCACCTTGGATTCATAAGCATGCAACTGAAAAGTCAGGCACCACCATTTTGTGACCCCCTTTGTTTGAATATATTCATTTGTGTACATCTCATATCTCCCTGTTGCTTCCTGATCCATCAATTGTCTGAGCTTACAACTTATACTTTCATTGAGTCTTAAGGGGAGGTCATTCCACTTACCTCATATGTTATACTTCCGTTTACATGTCAAATCCTAAGAGGTGTTGATTCTAAATTTTAAGTCATTATGTCTGCTGAATACAGTGTAGAAAAGCCTCAATGCTTTTTAATATCAGTCATGTTTACCTGGTTTCAGCCATGTATGCTATCTTGATTTTTCAATGTATTCCCTTTGGCATTTAAAAGAAAATAAGTTCAATTTTGTTTTACTGAGAAGCATACTACTGGTGACACACATGTAAAGAATCTGCCTGTGATGCAGAAGACCCAGTTTCTATCCCTGGGTCAGAAAGATCTCCCAGAGAAGGAATTGGCAACCCACTCCAGTACTCTTGCCTGGAGAATTCCATAGACAGAGGAACCTGCCAGGTTACAGTTCATGGGCTCGCAAAGAGTCAGACACAAAAAATCAAGTAACTTTAACTTATACTATGACTAATAACAACAAGAAAATAATAGTTTTTTAAAATCTTTTAAGTGTTTTGTACAAAAATCATGTATATTTTTGAATTTTTAAAACACTAGAGTGTGAGGGAGGGATGAAGACAAATCATTATTACTACTATTACTTGTTTCTCCAAGTATTGCAACTCCAATGATTTGTGTAATATGTTCTATGGTATTACTTTATCAACAAATATATGACATCAATTTTATTTCATATATCAAACACAAAGTATGATAGCATATTTTCAGGTTGATATCATATTTAATGTGTAAAATACCTAGGACACATCATGAACATATGTGTGTATTTCTTTCTTCCAATTACTTAAATATATCAACTAAAACCAATATTCCAAGAAAGCTTCAGTGCTTCAAGTTATTAAGCTAGAGAATAATGTGCAAATATATCTTTCATGAAAATCAAAAATATTTTAAAATATTTTTTCAATTGAAGTATAATTGATTTACAATTTTATACTATTCAGCTAAGGGACTCAGTTATACATATATATACATTATTTTTTTTATATTGTTTTCAGATATGGTTTATCACAGGATAGTGAATATAATTTCCTGTGCTATACTTTAGGACTTTGTTGTTTAAAGTAAAAATTTTAAAAAAGCATAGATTTGCATGAAGAAACAGATAGTTTAGTAACAAACCTAGAGTTATTATTTTGTTTCCATAGGTTGAAGAAATAGTTATAAAAGTAAATGAATTATGAAAATGTCACCATATACTTATTAGGGACATATTTGAATATCACTTTCCATTTCTAGCCTTGAATTCATCTTCTGCATCAAAAGCAGAAAAGTATAGAATGTTCCTTTACTTACAATGTTCTTTAATGATATAGAGTAACTTTTCCAAACATTTAAATAATTTAGCAAAGATAACACCAAATATAAAACTCCACAGTATAATTCCATAGAGAGATCTGAAATGTTGACTTGGGTAGTGACACTACGGAGGCTATAAGAGTGCTGAGCAAAATATCCTTAGCATTTTCTACATTTCAGACAGATAAAAAACTTTCTCAAGACTTCTTGTCTCCTGGGGAATGTGTGGGCACAGCATTTCTTAAATTTTCTATTCATTTTATCCGTACCCTTCAACTTTACATTATATCTTTGGATAGAAATTTTTTGACAGTTGTTGACTAGGCTAAGATTCCTCAAAATGAAACTATTTTCATCCACACGATTAGCCATTACAATGCTACTGTGTCTTTTATTGGGCTTTCTAATCACAACACAGACTTTAAGTGCAAATTAATATATAAAGGGATCCAGAAGCTCAATGATAATATACCTCCAAAGATCTGTGACTAGTTTACTGACAGGATTACTTTGCAAGTTTGTCCTTGTTTCTCAGAACTCTCATATAGTGTGCTTGATCTAATGTCAGATACATTGGCTTATAAAAAAATATACAGAAAAAAAAGGTGATTCTCTACTATCTGTTTATGGGGGATATCAAATAAAGTGACACTGATGTGTCTTTGATGAAGTCAGACCTTGAAATCTGGCAAATTTCTTTGCCAACATTTGGCAATTTTATTCAGCCAAAAATTGGCAATGAAGAAAAAAATTTTTTCCTTACGCACAATATTTAAGTAGTTAAAATTTTGCTTCTGTTCTAAGATTCTGATTGAAATCAGTCTTGCTGTATAAAACAATATTGAACATTATTTTCCATCTCCATTTCTATTAGCCTAGCCAGCTTTATTTGCCAGAAGATTTTCTAGCTGTTCTTTCCAGGTGCAGGAATAAATTAATTTTTCCTCATGAAGAGTCACTCTTTAACCATATGTTCACAATAAAGTTAGCCAATTTGTTACATGAATGGCTGGGAGACTAGAAGAATTAAGAACAATGAAAAACCTTTACTATTCATTTTCTTAGGAACAGTAGCTGCTGCTGATTTTTTTGGTGCAAACACTGCCTAACATCCATAGAATGATACACACACACACACACACACACACAAACTCTGTTCTGTCCCTTCTGTGGACAGTTACATTGTCAAGAGAATGCACATTAAATAGAGGACACATTTGAGTTGTTACTTTGCTTTGTAGTTGCAGCTGTTTTAGTTCAGCGAGTCTCCCTGTATTTATCAAGATGCATTTTAAATCACATTTCCTTAGGGATAACTGGATCTGCCATGCTTGGTTATCAACTTTCCTTCCCATCTGTTACAGTTCCTATTATAGTTGCAGTAAAATACCACAAGCAGACTGGCTTGATATGTATAGAACTGAAAATATTTGGCTTTGTGACCAAGCATTTAAACCTTACTTAACTCCAAAGTGAAAAGAGACATGATCTGATTTTCTGTAGTTTGATTTTCACTGCCAGCCTGCTTTACCAGTCTCCTACCTCAGTTGGTATCTGAGTTATTCAGTTATTTGATATAAAGTGAAATAAACTTGGTGTGGGAATGAGAAAGCACCTCTTTTAATCTCACTTGCCCTTTCTAAAAATCAGTTTTGGCAAGCCAATTATCTCTCTTGAGCATGAATTACAAAATTAGAAGTATCAGGTGTAATAAAACCAGCACCAATCTTGGGATCTTAGAATGTGGTTTCAGGTGACATTCTCCGGTTAACACTTTTGCACTATAATTTCTTGGGTAATTTAATTAAGTACTCAAACTACTGCTTTTTCTTTTGTTACACCGGGATAATAAAAAATCTTCCTGAAAAGGTGAGGAGAGAGTAAATAATAACGTATGCTAACCTTTATGCCATGCAGCATAGCAGAGAACTATTCTAGTAGATGTTCAGTTTAGTTATAGAGTGATATTCAGAAGGAAGATCAGGAATCTTTAAAATAAAATTGAACATATTCTCTGGGATCTTCCTGTATGTCCCTGTCAGAACAAGTAAAGATTAAAACTTTTTCTTATTCTTTTTTCCACTTAAAGATTTATTTAGTAATAATATGTCCTATTGACTTTTTATAGAATATAAGAAAAGTCAATAAAATAATTTCATACATAAATGGAAATGAATACATTTATAAAACCTTACTAAAAATGAGGTAGAGTGGGAAAATAATTTAAGATGCTTCTTTTAAATTATTTCTAGAATGGTCTGAACAAAATTATGAAATGTGTGGGTGGTGGAATTTTAGTTATGGAGTGAAATCTAGCATTTCATTTGAAATAATTTCAGTTTTTAATTTTCTTTATTTTTAAAAGAGTTATGCCCTTAATGCATGTCCTCATTATCTACATCTTAAAATATATGATATTACCTATTCAAGGAAATTCTCTTTAATTTAAAACTTGACTCAGATGTTGTTATTGTTCAGTTACTAGTGGCCCACTCTTTGTGACCCCATGGATTGCAGCACTCCAGGCTCCTTTGTCTTCCATTATCTCCCAGAATTTGTTCAGATTCATGTCCATTGAATTAGTGATGCTATCTAAGCATTTCATCCTCTGCTGCCCCTTTCTAATTTTGCTTTCAGGCTTCCCCATTATCAGGGTCTTTTCCAATCAATCAGCTTTTCATATCACTTGGCCAAAGTACTGGAGCTTCAGCTTCAGCATCAATCTTTCCAGTGAATATTAAAAGTTTATTTTCTTTAGGATTTCCTGGTTTTATCTCCGTGTAATCCAAGGACCTCAAGAGTCTTTTCTAGCACCACAATTGAAATCATCAGTTTTTCGGTGCTCAGCAATTCTTTATATTCCAACTCTCACATATGTAGATGACTACTGGAGAAACCATAGCTTTGACTATATGGCCCTTTATTGGCAAAGTGATGTCTCTGCTTTTAACATGCTACTAGGTTTGTCATAGCTTTCCATTGAAGGAGAAAGCCTCTTTTAATTTAAAGACTGCAATCATTGTCTGCACTGATTTTGGAACACAAGAAAATAACCTATTACTGCGTCTAGTTTTTCCCCTTCTATTTGTAATAAATTAATGGGATCAGAGGGGATGCCAAAGTGGCACAGTGGTAAAGAATCTGCCTACAATGTGGGAGACCCTGGTTTGATCCCTGTGTCAGGAAAATCCCCTGGAAGGGGGAATGGCAACCCACTCCAGTATTTTTGCCTGGAGAATTCCTGGACAGAGGAGCCTAGCAAGCTACAATGGGTCACAAAAAATTCAGATGTGATTGAGAGACTAACACTACTACCAATTGGATCTGATGGGGTTTTCCAGATGTAAGAGATGGGGGTTCAATTCCTGGGTCAGGAAGATCCCCTGGAGGAGGTCATGGCAACCCACTCCAGTATTATTGCCTGAAGAATCCCATGGACAGAGGAGCCTGGAAGGCTACAGTCCATAGGGTCACAAAGTCGGACATGACTGAACTGACTTAGTACACACAAAATGGGACTCAGTTCAGTTCAGTCACTCATTCGTGTCCGACTCTTTGCAACCCCATGAATCGCAGCACGCCAGGCCTCCCGGTCCATCACCAACTCTCGGAGTTCATTCAGACTCACGTCCATCGAGTGAGTGATGCTACCCAGCCATCCCATCCTCTGTCGTGCCCTTCTCCTCCTGCCCCCAATCCCTCCCAGCCTCAAAGTCTTTTTCAATGAGTCGACTCTTTGCATGAGGTGGCCAAAGTACTAGAGTTTCAGCTTTAGCATCATTCCTTCAAAACAAATCCCAGGGTTGATCTCCTTCAGAATGGACTGGTTGGATCTGCTTGCAGTCCAAGGAACTCTCAAGAGTCTTCTCCAACACCACAGTTCAAAAGCATCAATTCTTCGGCACTCAGCCTTCTTCACAGTCCAACTCTCACATCCATACATGACCACTGGAAAAACCATAGCCTTGACTAGATGGACCTTAGTCAGGAAAGTAATGTCTCTGCTTTTGAATATACTATCTAGATTGCTCATAACTTTTCCTCCAGGGAGTAAGCGTCTTTTAATTTCATGGCTGCAATCACCATCTGCAGTGATTTTGGAGCCACCAAAAGTAAAGTCTGACACTGTTTCCACTGTTTCCCCATCTATTTCCCATGAAGTGATGGGACCGGATGCCATGATCTTTGTTTTCTGAATGTTGAGCTTTAAGCCAACTTTTTCACTCTCCTCTTTCACTTTCATCAAGAGGCTTTTGAGTTCCTCTTCACTCTCTGCCATAAGTGTGGTGTCATCTGCATATCTGAAGTTATTGATATTTCTCCTGGAAATCTTGATTCCAGTTTGTGTTTCCTCCAGTCCAGCATTTCTCATGATGTACTCTGCATAGAAGTTAAATAAGCAGGGTGACAAGATACAGCCTTGATGCACTCCTTTTCCTATTTGGAACCAGTCTGTTGTTCCATGTCCAGTTCTAACTGTTGCTTCCTGACCTGCATACAGATTTCTCAAGAGGCAGTTCAGGTGGTCTGGTATTCCCATCTCTTTCAGAATTTTCCACAGTTTGTGATCCACACAGTCAAAGGCTTTGGCATAGTCAATAAAGCAGAAATAGATGTTTTTTCTGGAACTCTCTTGCTTTTTCCATGATCCAGCGGATGTTGGCAATTTGATCTCTGGTTCCTCTGCCTTTTCTAAAACCAGCTTGAACATCAGGGAGTTCACGGATCACGTATTGCTGAAGCCTGGCTTGGAGAATTTTGAGCATTACTTTACTAGCGTGTGAGATGAGTGCAATTATGCTGTAGTTTGAGTGTTCTTTGGCATTGGCTTTCTTTGGGATGGGAATGAAAACTGACCTTTTCCAGTCCTGTGGCCACTGTTGAGTTTTCCAAATTTGTTGGCATATTGAGTGCAGCACTTTCACAGCATCATCTTTCAGGATTTGAAATAGCTCAACTGGAATTCCATCCCCTTCACTAGCTTTGTTCATAGTGATACTTTCTAAGGCCCACTTGACTTCACATTCCAGGATGTCTGGCTCTAGATGAGTGATCACACCACCGTGATTATCTTGGTTGTGAAGATCTTTTTTGTACAGTTCTTCTGTGTATTCTTGCCACCTCTTCTTAATATCTTCTGCTTCTGTTAGGTCCATACCATTTCTGTCCTTTATAGACACCATCTTTGCATGAAATGTTCCCTTGGTATCTCTAATTTTCATGAAGAGATCACTAGTCTTTCCCATTCTGTTCTTGTCCTCTATTTCTTTGCATTGATTGCTGAAGAAGGCTTTCTTATCTCTTCTTGCTATTCTTTGAAATTCTGCATTCAGATGCTTATATCTTTCCTTTTCTCCTCTGCTTTTCACTTCTCTTCTTTTCACAGCTATTTGTAAGGCCTCCCCAGACAGCCATTTTGCTTTTTTGCATTTCTTTTCCATGGGGATGGTCTTGATCCCTGTCTCCTGTACAATGTCACGAACCACATTCCATAGTTCATCAGGCACTCTATCTATTAGATCTCGGCCCTTAAATCTATTTCTCACTTCCACTGTATAATCATAAGGGATTTGATCTAGGTCATACCTGAATGGTCTAGCAGTTTTCCCTGCTTTCTTCAATTTCAGTCTGAATTTGGTAATAAGGAGTTCATGATCTGAGTCACAGTCAGCTCCTGGTCTTGTTTTTGTTGACTGTATACAGCTTCTCCATCTTTGGCTGCAGAGAATATAATTAATCTGACTTCAGTGTTGACCATCTGGTGAGGTCCATGTGTAGAGTCTTCTCTTGTGTTGTTGGAAGAGGGTGTTTGCTATGACCAGTGCATTTTCTTGGCAAAACTCTATTAGTCTTTGCCCTGCTTCATTCCACATTCCAAGGCCAAGTTTGCCTGTTACTCCAGGTGTTTCTTGTCTTCCTACTTTTGCATTCCTGTCCCCTATAATGGAAAAGACATCTTTTTGGGGTGTTAGTTCTAAAAGGTCTTGTAGGTCTTCATAGAACCGTTCAACTTCAGCTTCTTCAGCATTACTGGTTGGGGCATAGACTTGGATTACTGTGATATTGAATGGTTTGCCATAGCAATGAACAGAGATCATTCTGTCATTTATGAGATTGCATCCAAGTACTGCATTTCAGACTCTTTTGTTGACCATGATGGCTACTCCATTTCTTCTGAGGGATTCCTGCCCACAGTGGTAGATATAATGGTCATCTGAGTCTTCATTTTTCTAATGTTGAGTTTCAAGTCAGCTTTTTCACTATCCTCTTTCACCCTCCTCAGGAAGCTCTTTAGTTCCTCTTCACTTTCCTCCATTAGAGTGGTATCCTCTGCATATCTGAGGCTGTTGATATTTCTCCCAACAATCTTGATTCCAGCTTGTGATTCATGAGCCCAACATTTCCCATGTTGTACTGTGTATAGAAGTTAAATAAGCAGTGTGATGATATGCAGCCTTGATGTACTCCTTTCCCAAATTTGAACCACTCCATTGTTCCAAATTCAGTTCTAACTTTGCTTCTTGACCCACACAAGGTTTCACAGGAAACAGGCAAGGTGGTCTGGTATTCCCATTTCTTTAAGAATTTTCCACAGTTTGCTGTTATCCACACAGTCAAAGGCTTTAGCATAGTCACTGATGCAAAAGTAGATGCTTTGCTGGAATTTCCTTGCTTTCTCCATGATCCAACAAAATTTGACATTTTGATATCTAGTTCCTCAGCCTTTTCTGAACCCAGCTTGTACATTTAGAAGTTCTCAGTTCATGTACTGCTAAAGTCTAGCTTGTAGCATTCTGAACATTAGCTTACTAGCATGTGAAATAAGTGCAGTTGTGCAGTAGTTTGAACATTCTTTAGCATTGCCCTTTTTTGTGATTGAAATGAAAACTGACCTTTTCCAGCCCCGTAGCCACTGCTGAGTTATCCAAATCTGCTGGCATATTGAGTGCAGCACTTTCATAGCATCATCTTTTAGGATTTGAAATTGCTCAACTGGAATTCCATCACCTCCACTAGCTTTATCCATAGTGATGCTTCCTAAGGACCACTTGACTTCACATTCCAGGATGTCTAGCTCTAGGTGAGCGATCACACCATTGTGGTTATCTGTGTCAATAAGATCTTTTTGTGTATAGTTCTTCTGTGTATTCTTGCCACCTCTTCTTAATATCTTCTGCTTCTTTTAGGCTTTTATGGTTTCTATCCTTTATTGTGCCCATCTTTGAATGAAATGTTCCCTTTGTATCTCTAGTTTTCTTGAAGAGATCTCCAGTCTTTTCCATTCTGTTGTTTTCCTTTATTTCTTTTCACTGTTTACTTAAGAAGGCTTTCTTCTCTCTCCTTGTTATTCTTTGGAACTCTGCATTCAGATGTGTATATATTTCCTTTTCTCCTTTGTCTCTGACATTTTTTTTTTTAATCCTCAGCTATTTGTAAGGTCTCCTCAGATAACCATTTTGCCTTTTTGCATTTCTTTTTCTTGAGATGGTTTTAGTTACCACCTCCTGTACAGTGTTGCAAACCTCCATCCATAGTTCAGGCAGATCTAATCCGTTTGGTCTATTTGTCACTTCTACTGGATAAGGGATTTGATTTAAGTCACACCTGAGTGGCCTAGTGGTTTTCCCTACTTTCTTCAATATAAGTCTGAATTTGGCAATAAGGAGTTCTGCAAGAGATAGGTAATGGGAAATAAATGCAACTGTCTAAATCTAGAAAAAAAATATGGATAACTTTTTCCCATGGAGTAAAATCACATTTTTCTCCCTCAATAGTTCACCAAAAAAAGAAATAAATGAAAATTAAAGAGATAAGAGAAAAAATATAGATGAAAAGCAGAATGAGTGTATTAACTCAGAGAGAATAATTTTAATAATAAATGAATTAACAGCTAATGGCAAAATGCATATAAATTAAGTAAAATTTAATGAAATATTGGTATATATGTGAAAAAGGCAAAGACAGAACCCCCAAAGAAATTCTTCCCTTACTTGTTTATAATGCCATTTATACCTTTTCATTAATAATGTCAGAGTCAACTCCCCACTCCACCCCAGAAAAGTGATTCTTTTTTCCAATAAAGGCACAAATGAGAACAGATTTCAAGTAAAACCAAGTAAGATATGAAAAATAAACCGTTTCCTGTGAATAGTTCCAAATAAGATTGTATTCCATAGAATGCATCCCACCAACGTGGAATGAACCCTACTAAGTGAATTTCGGAGAAGGCAATGGCACCCCACTCCAGTACTCTTGCCTGGAAAATGCCATGGACAGAGGAGCCTGGAAGGCTGCAGTCCATGGGGTCGCTGAGGGTCGGACACGACTGAGCGACTTCACTTTCATTTTTCCCTTTCATGTATTGGAGAAGGAAATGGCAACCCACTCCAGTGTTCTTGCCTGGAGAATCCCAGGGACGGGGGAGCCTGGTGGGCTGCCGTCTATGGGGTCGCACAGTCAGATGCAACTGAAGCGACTTAGCAGCAGCAAGTGAATTTCAGTAAAAATCCACAGAAGCATTCCTGGTTCAGGGCCACCATTTACAGCTCTACTTTCCCACTCACAAGCCTTACTGATTCAGGCAAACAACAAATAGATTCTACAACACCCAGTCATTATAGTGAAGCTCAAAAGGAGGCAAAAAGATAAAAATCACTTTATACCAGGATAAAATAAATATACGTTTGTGATATAACCACATTAGCCATAGTCGGAAGAAAACACTAGAATCAAGTGTGTTTGTGCAAGAGAAACAGAGAGAGAGCTACAGAAACAGAACAAAAAACAAGAACCCTAAAAATCCATGTTAGATGAAAAGTTTTAAAATGCAATATATATAGCACATGAAAATGTAGAATTTCAGGCAGAAAATAATTTTTCTGCCTATAGACATTAGGATTTTTGCCCCTGGACATGAAAATTTCAGTATTCTTCTCTCACATTAAAAAAAAAAAATGAAAAATCATGAATTGTCAGGTTTTTCTGAAAAGCCTAAACCATGGCAAAGAAATACCTAATTAAGATAAAAAAATGGCTAAAGGTGAAAAAACTAAGACAAAGCATGCATGTTGTTAACTAAAGGGCAGCTAAAGTTATTACATTAGTTGAACATGACCACATGATATTTAAAAAGAGTTAATAAGAGGTATTATTGTAAATTAAAAATATAATTTCCATTACTTAAATAAATTGTTAAAATTTAAAAAAGAACAGAAGATTGAGAGATAAATTTCTGAATAAAAGATAAATGATGTAGAGAAACATCTAATATTGAACTATTAGGAGTTTAGAAACAGAGCACAGAGAAAACAAAGAAGAGGAAATTATTAAAGAAACAACATAATCAAATATGCTAGAGATGAGAGATGCACAAACATGCAAAAAAATAAACATGAACAACTTTGTAAGGGACAAAATAGCAAGGTTAAATAGATCATTCATAGAACCATTTAAAGAGAAAAATGAGATTAAAAGATTTGAATCAACATCAGAATTTTAATTAACAAGATGAAATGAATTTTTAATTTCATCTCTCTGAATGAAAGGGACCCTTCTCTTAGTTTGTTAATGGAAGAGGGCTTCTCAAAGTGGACATGAAAGGAATATTTAGAGATCTAAATATAAATGAAAAAGGGGAGTCTCTTGAAAGATCAGTGAACTATTGCTGACATTTTTAAATTTTTAAATTATATGAGATGTGGTTACAGAAAGAGAAAGTGTATAATTATTACAAAATTTGCCTAGAATAAGGAAATATTAGTGTCAAAATTAACACCCTGAAGAATGTCCTCACTACTGGGACTTCAGGTAATTTGTAAACATTGCCTGAAAATATAACCTTTATCTTTCTCTTCCCTTTTTCTGCCCAGATTACACTATGTCTAGACTAGGAGCATTGTGAGTTTTTACTATACTAAAGATTCTCAAAGCATCACTTTGCTTTGAAAATAATGTTATTGTGTATGATTACACAGAACCTCAATTTAGCCAACATGGCGTGGTCAGTCTCTTACCCCATGGCCTCTCACTCTTGCCCCACATTTTGTAAATAATGATTATGTAACAGCTGAGATTAGTTATAGTACAGTGCATGTACAGAGCATCACAAGGTGCTCGCTTGGCCACAAGCTACTTTTGTTCTATGAGTAGATATAAGCTTCACTTGAAAAGGCCCAGAAGGGTCGTGTGAGGTTATATTGTGCTATGTCTGCAGTTCCTACAGCTCCTCACATTTTCTTCCAGCCTCTTTGCTTGTGCCTTGCCTACCATGAGTTCAGGGAACAGTGCAGACAGTGGGATACAGCAAGACAATTGGTACAGTGAGCAGAATCAGCAAGACAATTGATGTGGTGTTCGGAAGCAGGTAGAAGAGCCTGAGGCTCCAGTGGATGGAGGAAGTCAGTGGCCACCCTACAGCATGTGGTACCATGTGGCTGTGATTCTCTCATGGTAGGCTCCAGTGGAAGACTGGGAGGCAGTGGACAGTTCACCAGATAGCATTGAAAAGGCATTACAGACTGGGAGTTCCCATTTGCTGAACAAGGTCGCATGGACTGCTGCTGGCACTGTGGTGTGGATTTTTCTGATGCCCTGAAGGCAAGTATGGATACTTCTCTCTGTGATGCCACACTGGTGAGCAATGTGCAGAGATACTTGGAAGGACTACAGCAACATATATTAGTGTTAGAGCAAGAACCTCATGGCCCTGAAGAACCCAACATCTCTCACAGTGAGCCTGTAAGTGATGGTGAAGATGAGTGTTATGGGACTGTGGGTCCCTGCTTGGCAGTGAGGCCCACTGTGCAGCAGAAAGTGACATATGAGCAGCTTATGGCCCCAGGAGGGCATCCTCAATGGGCTCCCAGTGTGACTGGGTTCACGACTTATATTCTCAGGTGGAATTTGTTGACTTGGGTACACCATTTCAGCAAAATCTAGGGAAGCCCTTGGCAGTATGGCTCTTGCGACTTTGGGAAACACAGGTGTACAGCATCATGTATTTTAGGAATGAGGTAGGATGGCTGGCATCTACAACCACTCACCCCTCACTGAGACAAAGGTTGCAGGATGTTAGGCAGCTCATGCAGGGTGTGCCTAACCAAACACACACCCTCATGGAATGGATTAACTCTGCCATCCATACCATGTGATCAAACGCAGGAGAGCTCTCAGATACTGTGAGTAAATGGCATACCTATGTTGAGTTGACCCAAGTGGTGAGAGAACTGGGCATGAAGCAGTCAATCGTTAACCCTAATCCTCAAGGCCCAGATGATGAGTGTTTTACTGGCAGCATTTTAGACACCATTTTGAACAATGCCCCATCTACCTGTTTTGGATCCCTGACTGTTATTCTTGCACCCTATGTCGGGTGCCCCACCTATGAGGCAAACTCAATGATGGCTAGCTTGGTAGAACTGAGAGTCAGTGGCAGGCAAAGTGGACTAGAAATGTGAAGATGCTGAAGAGAAACTAAGCTGGTAAAGGCCCCATCTGGGTGACAAGAAGGAAAATATGGGGTGGTTTGCTGGCAGCAGGACTTGACAGATTTAAAACTGACAGCCCAGTGGTCTGCTCCTAGAGCTGCGGAGGCAACTGAGACCAGAGCAGTTTATCAAGTTTGGGAAGCACCCACAGCAAGAGAAATGGGTGGTTCAGTTGAAAGATGAAATGGCACCCATGGATGTTTCTTTCAATGATGCTCTTTTCCACTTTGAATAGGGCTCAGCCCAAGGTGCCCTCCTGAAGAGCCCAAGCAGGGATGGGAGACTCCATACAGAACTTGCAATTCTCTTGTCACCAGCTAATGTATAAAGGAATGGCCCTAGTTGACACTGGTGATGAATGTAACCTTGTTTACAGCAAGCTAGAAGCTGTGTCCTAGATGTAGAACAGTGTACTGTAAAGGCTGTGTCCTGTGATGTAGATTTAGTAGAACAGTTACTGTAAAGGTTATGTCCTATGATGAGCTATTAACCTTTGTTTTTCTTGTAAATTTAGAACAGAGTGAAAGCATTTGGGATCACGTGGGTGGGCTGCGAAGGTCCCCTCTTTGAAGGGTGAATCTGGTGCCTATGGGGGCTTTTGTGGGGCCTTAATAAAAAGCCCTGCAGGAGTAGAGTTGCCCCTCTGGAGGCTTTCCTGCAATTTCACAAGGACAAACAGTGGACTGGACTTAGCTGTGGAAGATAAAGTGTGGTGATTTCACGCTGAATAATTCTCATAAACACACAAGATTATGAGAGACAGTACAGGGAGAGCTCGAGGAGAAGCAGCTCCCTGAGAAAATGCTGAGTGCATATTTTATTGGTAAGTTATCTTGTAATCTTTAAGAGCAGTAAAGCAAGACAGAGACCAGAACTCATCGATTAAAGAAGCTTCCTCCTGGAAGTCTGGAGGTAATTGCATATGAGTGGTAAAGAAAGGCCTTTGAAGATAAGGGGGTTTGTTCTGCATGCAGAACAGCATCTAGCTAATGCTGACATGTCAGATAGAACATCTAACTTAAGGGTAGGGGAGAGCAAGCAAGGAAGAGTGAATGAGTAAGATTAAATTCCAGGAGACATTTCTGAGAAAGCATTAAAACATGGTTCCCACAATAAAGGCACCACACATGCAGAGGGTGGCTCTTCTAGCCCCATGAGGGTAAGGACTGCAACATGAGTTCCAGGAGATACCTGGTACTGAGTATTGCTATGCATTGGGGATGTAATTGCTGTCGTAGCTACTGCTGATGATGCAAGATGTAAAGTGTTAGCATTACTCACCAAGGAAATATCACGGGAGATGGACTGCACATAGATTGTGAGGTGAGAGACCCTGAAGGGGTGGAGGGTAGGGAAAGAGCAAATTAGCCAAGATGGCATGCTTAGTCTCCTTTACCCCAAGGCCTCTCATTCTTGCCCCACATTTTGTAAATAATGACTGTGTAATAGCTGAGATCACTTCTAGCACGCTGCATGTGCGTCACAAGGTACTCGCTTGGCCATGGGCTACTTTTGTTCTATAAGTATATGTAAGCTTCACCTGAAAAAGCCCTGAAGGTTTGTGTGTGGCTATCTTATCTTATGTCTGCTGCTACGACTGCTGTGCCAGCCAGGAGAGAATAAATGTGTCTGCAGTTCCTATGGCTCCTCACATTTTCTCCCCAGCCTCTTAGCTTGCACCTTGCCTACCACGGATTCGGTGAACAGTGTGCCCAGTGAGACATGGTGAGACAATTGGCACTGTGAGTAGGATCAACAAGATAACTGTTAAGGGTTTTCTTGTGTTTTCTAAAAAAAAGCATCTGTGGAATCAGCCTTGCGACTTTGGTAGTCATCACCTTGATATTCTAGAACTTTGAAAGTCATGAAAGGAAAGATGTTTTGGTTTTGAGAAAGAAATATGCCAGAGAAGTTCCATTAGTTCCCACTGATGAGAGATCCAAATAAGGACCTCTGACTGGAAATAATAAGGAGAGATAGACAATGAGAAAAAGAAGAAGAGAATGAGATTAAAAAAAAAAAAAAAAAAACACAAAATACCAGTTTATCCTTGAGAAAATGAATCACAGATTTACTTGAGGAAAGGGCTATTATCTGTGGGAGCAAGGGACTTCCTTGGTAAAGGATGACAGCAAATTTATGGAATTTTTGCACTGATATTGTGGTTAAATCACATACAGTACATTATGTTAATGTGCATTGTAAGCCTGGTTGACAGCTAAAAAAAGGATAAGGTGAGTGCTTTATTGACTTAGTGTAAAGTGTGGCTTTGGATTGAAGAAAATTCAAGTAATACATTTCAGAAGTAATACATTTTTCTGAGGGAAAAATGAGACTTCGACATGATCTTGAGAGACTTGAATTTCCCATTTAATTTACACTTGGCTTCCCTGTTCAGCTGGTAAAGAATCCACCTACAATATGGGAGACCTGGGTTTGACCCCTGGGTTGGGAAGATCCCCTGGAGGAGGGCATGGAAATCCACTCCAGTATTCTTGCCTGGAGAATCCCCATGGACAGAGGATCCTGGAAGGCTACAGTCAATGGAGTCGCAAAGAGCCCAGCACGATTGAGTGACTAAACACAGCACAGGCATATATATGGGCTTTCCTGGTAGCTCAGATAGTAAGCAATCTGCCTTTAATGCAGAAGACCCATGTTCAATCCCTGAGTCAGGAGAATGAGATGGCTATCCACTCCGGTATTCTTGCCTGGAGAATTCCATGGACAGAAGAGCCTGGAAGGTTACAGTTCTTGAGGTCTCAAAGAGCTGCACATGACTGAGTGACTAACAGTTTTACTTTCAGGCACATATTTAGGAAGATGTTCCATAGGGGAAAAAAAAAAAAAAAAAACACAGGAGACTACAGAAATATCTCTAGTCCTGAGTAACAAACATACTGTGTCAATAAAGATACAGAGGAGACAATGGCACCCCACTCCAGCATTCTTGCCTGGAAAATCCCAGGGATGTAGGAGCCTGGTGGGCTGCAGACCATGGGGTCACTAGGAGTCAGACATGACTGAGCAACTTCACTTTCACTTTTCACTTTCATGCATTGGAGAAGGACATGGCAACCCACTCCAGTGTTCTTGCCTGGAGAATCCCAGGGACGGGGGACCTTGGTGGGCTGCTGTCTCTGGGGTCGCACAGAATTGGACATGACTGAAGCGACTTAGCAGCAGCAGCAATAAAAGAAAAGACAGTCAACACACACTTCCTCTTCTTCATGCTCACCCTCATTAAACAAAAACAAACAAAAAGCTAAAACATCTAATTTCTCATCATTACTCTATCTCAGTTACAGGGGGATGAAATTTTGGATTCTGCATTCCAGATTTCCTGCAAATTCTTTCTAGAAAAAGACATAAATCCCAAAGAGTTATTTTACCTAATACTAACACTATTACTGCTAAGGTGGCCCCCATTAAGAATTAGCCAGAATAGTACTTACTTCTACCCTTTCACAACAATGAATGTTTTCCTTGGTAACATATCATTCAGAATTGAGAGGAATCACATCCCTTTTAAACTGCTTTTTGTATGCCTTTTAGGAATTTTTCTCGTCGGCTTGTTGTTAGAGTTCTGCTACAGTTCCATTCTATTATTTTACCCAAAGGCCACATATAGTATAAGAAGTATCTTCTAGTCTTATTTCATCTGTTACATGTTTTGCTGAAAATATTCCAAACTTTGGAATCATTTCCTAATATACATGCAAGCTTTAATTTTTGACAATAGGGTCTTCAATGTTTTGTTTCATTTGTTACTCTAACTTTCATACCAAAGTTTAATTTATATTAAATTTACTGTAAGCTAATACTTGAATATTCTAAGCACTATCACTATGAAATGAACTTCTAAAATGAGTGAATTGGAAAAATTCTCTAACTTGAAATACAGACACAAATTTCTTATTTTAACATTAAGAACAATTAGGAATATTTAGAAATGATTCTTTTGGCATCTCAATTTCCTCATCCATAAAGTATATGTATTCAGCAAGGTACTTTGTGAGGATACCTACAACTCTAATATAATCCAAATCTATTTTAAATTCCCAAAAGTGTGCAATGAAGTATATCATCAAAAATGGTTTGTTATCAAATAGTCCAAGACTCATAGAATTTCATCTGTTCCTCTAGGAAATTCAAGTGGCACCTTAGTATACTAAAAACTTTGAGAATTACAACAGGAAAGAACCTGTTCAGAAGAACTATGCGTAATTCCCATTATCATCAACAAAACATTTAGAAACTATAAGTCTCATGTGGCAAATCTCTCTCAAGTATTTCCCATTCCTTAACTCTGACAAAAAGCTAACATTTTTTTTAATATCTACAAAAAATTCCCCTGAGAGTTGAAAAATTATTTCAATGGTCACAATGAAGTGGTATATGCTATGAATGGGATGGAGAATAATGTCACTTTATTTCTCCAAGCAGCAGGTGTTCATCAGGGACTTCAATATCAAACAAAAGTAGTGGATAAGGGTATGAGAAGGTGTGGCTTTGACAGAAATAATAATTCAACTGCTAATGTTGGGTGCAACATACCCTCTGCACAAACTTTATTAAGCATGCAATTATTCACAGATTAGGTAACAAGTATAACAGTAGAGGATGTAAATTCTAATTAGTTCTTAAAAACAAGTTCTTTTTGCAATTCATTTGACCTTCTTTAAACAAAGTCTGAATTGGAGAGTACTCAAAGAATTACAATTTGCAACACATTGATATTAAACTAACATTTTTATTTGCTGACTTAACCCCTCATCTCACCACACATTAGGGACTGACTTTTACTGAAGGTAGACTTTATAGGTTCAATGTTGTAAAATTCTAAAATTAGGGTTCCGAATTTGGGGGCAATAATCAAAGAAATGTGGAAATGAAGGTACAAGCCCCAAATTGCATATATGTCTTAACTTGAATAATTATTAAGTTTCTTTTAAAGTACTTATAAGAAACAGTGTAGTTTGTGCATTCTTCAGGTACATTGAAAATTAGCCTATCTTAAGATAGCCTTTTCAAAGTGTAATAAGGAAATGAAGCTTTCAGAAATATGTCACAAGAAACAGTAGAGAAAGTTCTCCAATAATGATAAATTTCCCACCTTTCATTTCACAAAGTAGACTGTGTACAGATACAGCTACCTGCAATTTGAGTATCTTAGGGGAATTATCATAAAAATAATTACATTTTTGATGCATATAAAAATGTTATCCATATCACCATTTGGAGGATAAAATGAGTAGTTAGAAGATAAATGTGTAACTTCTGGGTTGGGGGGTGGAGAGAAAGAATACAGCATTTCTCCATAATCACCAGTGGAGGTATCTCTTCTATAATGTGCACTTCCCTTTGCTCATCTCCAATATCTTAGCGCTCTGTGTTTGCCACACCTAGTAGGAGATGGGGGAAATCCTGCCTACAGCTGAGATTATCTTACAATTTAGGGATCTTGAAGGAAAAATTAAGTTGATTTATAGAAAACACAGGAATGTAATTTTTTTCTTGCATACCCAAGTTTTTAAGTTAAAATACATGTCCACGTCCTTTTAACTGCTTTTATCTTTCAGTTCAGTTCAGTCACTCAATCACGTCAGATTCTTTGTGACCCCATGGACTGCAGCACACAAGGATTCCCTGTCCATTGCCAACTCCAACAGCTTGCTCAAACTCATGTCCATCAAGTCAGTGATGCCATCCAACCATCTCTTCCTCTGTCACCCCCTTCTCCTGCCTTCAATCTTTCCCAGCATCAGGGTCTTTTCCAAAGAGTCAGTCACATCAGGTGGCTAAAGTATTGGAGTTTCAGCTTCAGCATTAGTCATTCCAATGAATATTCAGGACTGATTTCCTTTTGGATTGACTGCTTTGATCTCCTTGAAGTCCAAGGGACTCTCAAGAGTCTTCTCCAACACCAAAATTCACTGAAATTCCTGAAACATCACCTGTTACCTTAACATCAACTAAAGAGATAATTACACAGAAGTTGATAGCACACGCTGTGACCGCCTCCCTCATACTTTTTTAATAAACCCTTCCCTGAAAGCCACTGGGTAGTTAGGATCTTTTGAACGTGCGCTGTCAGTACTCCTTTCTTGGTCCTTTAAAATGTACTTTCCTTCACCACAACCCAGTGTCAGTATATTGACTTTGCTGCCCATCAAATGAATGAACCAAATTTTGATTCAGTCACACTGTCAACCATACAGAAATCCCTGCTACTGCAACCACATGGAGAAAAAATTTGACTCAAGCTGACCAATAAGAATATTTGAGTTCATGGCCTAATAATTAATCCAAAGATGATCAAGGCATAGCAGTGGCAAGCAGAATCTTCTTGTGATTTTCAAGGATCATTGGAAGAATTTGAGTATCCTATAGTATAAAATGTACTTTAATTTTTATTGTAAGAGACACAAGTGCAAGTGATGATTACATTCATTGTGTAGAAGAGTTTTTCTGGAAATGAAGTTGATTTCAATGGGAGGACAAATCAAGAGACAAAGAGAAAGACCCAGGGTAGGTGAGTCATTGATTTCCAAATCAGGTTGTTTCTCAAATTAGCATTCACTTGGCCTTCCAAATACCAAAATCCAATAAATCTCCCTTGACCTTTAAAATGTATTTTAAAACTAATTTGTGTTGGTTTTTTTTTATTAATTAAAATCTAAAACATGCACTGATAATGGGTTCAGAATGATTTAAGTATCTTCTACATATTAACCCAGTAAAAAACAAAGTTAGGCTCAATGCAAGATTGTCCACTGCTAAGTCACTTCATTCGTGTCCAGCTGCTTGCAACCCTCTGGACTGTAGCTCGCCAGGCTTCTCTATGCATAGGATTCTCCAGGCAAGAATACTGGAGTGGATTGCCATGCCCTCCTCCAGGGGATTTTCCGAGCCCAGGGATCAAACTTGCATCTCTAGTGTCTCCTGAATTGCCAGGCAGATTCTTTACCACTAGCTCCACCTGGAAGCTCTGCAAGATTGCCTACTTTTTTTCTATTTACCAGCACCCTTAGCCTTTCAATGGGTCAGGCTTTCCCGGTGGCTCAGAGGTGTGTCTGCCTCCAATGTGGGAGACCCGGGTTTGATTCTTGGGTCGGGAAGACCCCCTAGAGAAGGAAATGTCAACCCACTCCAGTATTCTTGCCTGGAGAATCCCATGGACAGAGGAGCCTGGTAGACTACAGTCCACTGGGTCTCAAAGAGTCGGACACGACTGAGCGGCTTCACTTTCTTTCACTTTCACTTTAGCCTTTCAAATGAATCTTTTACTATACATTAAAAAAGACTCATGATAAATGATTTGATATCAGAATTATTGAGCTCCATGTTCACTTCTTTTTTTTTTGCCAATTGTTAAACTCTTGAGAGTCCCTTGGACTGCAAGGAGATCCAACCAGTCCATTCTAAAGGAGATTAGTCCTGGGTGTTCTTTGGAAGGACCGATGCTAAAGCTGAAATTCCAATACTTTGGCCACCTCATGCAAAGAGCTGACTCATTGGAAAAGACTCTGATGCTGGGAGGGACTGGGGGTAGGAGGAGAAGGGGATGACAGGGTGAGACGGCTGGATGGCATCACCAACTCAATGTACATGAGTTTGAGTGAACTCCGGGAGTTGGTGATGAACAAGGAGGCCTGGCGTGCTGGGATTCATGGGGTAGCAAAGAGTCGGACATGACTGAGCCACTGAACAGAACTGAACAGAGTATTTAATTATTTAATTTTTTATCTAATAATATCTGATTAACTATCTGTTTATTCATCTTCCTAGAAATAATGATGGTCATATTGTTACTATGATCCCCAGACTGATCAAATCAATTAATACATATAAAATATTTTTAAAACTGTACAGCATCACACAAATAGGAATTTATAATTGTTGTTAAATTATGAAGTTAATAGAATTTAATAAAATTTTAATAGGAAAAAATTTTAACTCTTCTTCTCTGGTAATTACTTTTAATAAACACATTTTCAAGGCATTTTATTACTATCAGGAAAACAGAATGCACAGATCTCTATCATTATACCATGTAATAAAATTGTAGTTTAATTACCTGACAGTTTGAGTTGATATTTAAAATGAATTTTTAATATTCTGCTATATTGATTTATATTTTGAATTGTGATTTCAAATATTACTCAAGTACGCAAATTCTTTAACTCTCATTTTCATTGAACAACTGTAGGAGGAATTCTAATTGTAATGCATATCACGCTTGTTTATGTGAATATGTGGTTTTGCCTCAGAGAAATTATGAATTAATTTGCTTTTAGTGAGAAAGTAATTTGAGCACAAAGAATCAGAAACTAGGTGAAAATGGAAATAAAACATCTTGATCATCTAAGAGGCCTTAAGGAAAAAGGCATAGTATATTATTTTTTTGTGTTTCAAAACATGTTGTCGCACATGTTACATTTTGGAAATATAATGCTACCTATAATATAATTAAATTGATTATGTTCTTATGTATTAATATAAAATATAAGTATATATGTGCTATTCACAATAGAGAACTAATGAAAGCACATGTGTATGTATCTAACTTCCTATATTCTAAATCTGGCTGTTTCATTTGACCTTAAATGAACTGGTTGTACACATTTCCATTTCTTCAATATTATTTGTATAAATATTTTCTGAATTCTTACAGAATTAAGAAATAGCTTTAGGATTATGTGAGCTGGAGAAACATCTGACAAACGTTCCACAAATTACTAGTTATGAAAAATGTTAGTAGTTGATTCTCCCAAACTCTATAAAGCATCCTTTTTAAGCAAAATCTTAATAAATAAAGCATCCTCATTAAGCAAAATCTTCAACATGCTAATCTTTTAAAAAATCACTTGAGTTAAAAACAAACCATTTGTTTTTAATTAGCCACAATAAAATATAAATATATTTTTACAATCCCAAAGTTTTGTTTTCAGCAAAGGCCATTTGTTTTTATATTTAAAATGATGAAACTGTTGCAGGAAGGCAGACCCCTTCCAGGGCCTGAAACTGGGCTCTTGTCTAACACTTGGAAATGAATTGTCTGAGGAGACACGTGCTGACAAAGCAAGAGATTTTATTGGGAAAAGGTACCCGGGTGGAGAGCAGTAGGGGGTAAGGGAACCCAGGAGAACTGCTCTGCTGCGTGGCTCACAATGTCGGGTTTTATGGTGATGAGATTAGTTTCCGGCTGGTCTTTGGCCAATCATTCTAATTCAGAGTCTTTCCTGGTGGCACATGCAACGCTCAGCCAAGGTGGATGCTAATGAGAGGGATTCTGGGAAGTGAATGGACACGCAGTGTCTCCTTTAGACCTTTCCTGGACTCTTCGGTTGTTGGTGGCTTATTAGTTCCATATTCCTTATCAGGATCTCCTGTCATAAAGCAACTCATGCAAATGGTTACTATGGTGCCTGGCCAGGGTGGGTGGTTTCAATCAGTGTGCTTCCCCTAACAAAACAATATTTTCTTTGAGTGAAATATGAACAGGAATCATTTGAAATCAGTGAAAGGGCCATTGTGACACAGAGAATTGTCTCTTGAGAGGGCATTCATTGCAACATGTAACTAGTATACCCTAAGTAATCAGGAGAAGAGGTAGAAGTGGGATCTGAAGAGTGTATTACACCCATACAAAATACTGTTAGTACACTTTTTACTACTGTTACTAGCTAACTCTTCTGTGGGCAAACAAATTTAATCTGAAAACCACACCATGAGGTGAGTGTTAATTTATATGCTTTTTATGTATAAGGACATGGAGGCACAGATGGAGCTCATTTGTAGCAAAATGGCCCCAGCATTCACACTTCCACCCACTAGCTCTTCCCCTGCTGCTCCCTGCTCATGCAGCCAGGAAGGAGTCTTGTAGAGAGTGACAAAGGGAAATAGCAAAGGAGAACATAATAAAGGAAGAATGAGGAAGTCTACTTCAAAGTGAAAGATAAGGTGTGTTAATTTTCAAGAATCTAGAGATAACCCACAAGAATAGCCAGAGTAGCCTCTGCAGTACCAGAAGAATATTCATATATTTGTTCAAACTCTACTGAAGTAGAAATGGAAAGGACTCAGAAAAACCTGCAAACAAATAACGAGAGACCAAGAGTGACGTGAGATGTGGATACTCTTTTGGGGCAGAATATATGACAGAGGTCAAAGAGGACTAGGTAGGTCACAACTATGACTCTTTTTGCTCCTGCCTAATAGAACTTCTAAAACCAGCTTGAACATCTGGAAGTTAACAGTTCACATACTGCTGAAGCCTGGCTTGCAGAATTTTGAACATTACTTTACTAGTGTGTGAGATGAGTGCAATTGTGCAGTAGTTTAAGCATCCTTTGGCATTGCCTTTCTTTGGGATTGGAATGAAAACTGACCTTCTCCAGTCCTGTGGCCACTGCTGAGTTTTCCAAATTTGTTGGCATATTGAGTGCAGCACTTTCACAGCATCATCTTTCAGGATTTGAAATAGCTCAACTGGAATTCCATCACCTCCACTAGGTTTGTTCATAGTGATGTTTTCTAAGGCACACTTGACTTCACATTCCAAGATGTCTGGCTCTAGGTGAGTGACCACACCACCGTGATTATCTTGGTCATGAAGATCCTTTTTGTACAGTTATTCTGTTTATTCCTGCCACCTCTTCTTAATATCTTCTGCTTCTGTGAAGTCCATACTGTTTCTGTCCTTTATCGAGCCCATGTTTGCATGAAATGTTCCCTTGGTATCTCTAATTTTCTTGAAGAGATCTCTAGTCTTTCCAGTTCTGTTCTTTTCCTCTATTTCTTTGCATTGATCACTGAGGAAGACTTTCTTATCTCTTCTTGCTATTCTTTGGAACTCTGCATTCAGATGCTTATATCTTTCCTTTTCTCCTTTGCTTTTCACTTCTCTTCTTTTCACAGCTATTTGTAAGGCCTTCTCAGACAGCCATTTTGCTTTTTGCATTTCTTTTCCATGGGAATGGTTTTAATTGCTGTCTCCTGTACAATGTCATGAACCTCTGTCCATAGTTCATCAGGCTCTCTGTCTGGAAAAAGCAGAGGAACCAGAGATCAAATTGCCAACATCCGCTGGATCATCCAAAAAGCAAGAGTTACAGAAAAACATCTATTTCTGCTTTATTGACTGTGCCAAAGCCTTTGACTGTGTGTATCACAATAAACTGTGGAAAATTCTGAAAGAGATGGGAATACCAGACCACCTGACCTGCCTCTCGAGAAACTTGTATGCATGTCAGGAAGCAAGAGTTAAAAACTGAAACATGGAACAACAGACTGGTTCCAAATAGGAAAAGGAGTACGTCAAGGCTGTCTAGTGTCACCCTGCTTATTTAACTTCTATGCACAGTACATCATGAGAAAGGCTGGACTGGAAGAAGCACAAGCTGGAATCAAGATTGCTGGGAGAAATATCAGTAATCTCAGGTATGCGGATGACACCACCTTTATGGCAAAAAGTGAAGAAGAACTAAAAAGCCTCTTGATGAAAGTGAAACAAGAGAATGAAAAAGTTGGCTTAAAGCTAAATATTCAGAAAACGAAGATCATGGCATCTGGTCCCATCATTTTATGGGAAATAGATGGAGAAACAGTGGAAACAGTGGCAGACTTTATTTTTCTGGGCTTCAAAATCACTGCAGATGGTGATTGCAGCCATGAAATTAAAAGACACTTACTCCTTAGAAGGAAAGATATGACCATCCTAGATAGTATATTGAGAAGCAGAGATATTACTTTGCCAAAAAAGGTCCATCTACTCAAGGCTATGGTTTTTCCTGTGGTCATGTATGGATGTGAGAGTTGAACTGTGAAGAAAGCTGAGCACTGAAGAATTGATGCTTTTGAAGTGTGGTGTTGGAGAAGACTCTTGAGAGTTCCTTGGACTGCAAGGAGATCCAACCAGTCCATCCTAAAGGAGTTCAGTCCTGGGTGTTCATTGGAAGGAGTGATGCTGAAGCTGAAACTCCAATACTTTAGCCACCTTGTGCAAAGAGTTGACTCATTGGAAAAGATTCTGATGCTGGGAGGTATTGGAGGCAAGAGGAGAAGGGGACGACAGAGGATGAGATGGCTGGATGGCATCACCAACTCGATGGACATGAGTTTGAGTGAACTCCGGGAGTTGGTGATGGACAGGGAGCCCTGGCATGCTGTGATTTATGGGTTCGTAAAGAGCCAGACACAACCGAGCGACTGATCCGAACTGAAATAGAACTTCAGCATGTCCTGAATTCACAATGCTGAAAACTGAATACAAATTTGAATGTTAAACATTTGTAATAATTTCTGTAATTCATTATGATGACAAATTTCAAAATTCACTAGAGAAGCAAAAGGTTTACCTATTTAAAACCTAGTCTGCATGTCATTTTTATGAATTTATCAGACATTACAGATTCTTTTGCAAATTGTTCATTCATTTCTTCTCTCCATTCAGTACTGGCAGTTTCATAAATCCGTGATGCTTTTCATAGTCTTTTTTTAAATATAATAGTCTGTTTTAATATAAACAATTGTTGGAATCAATCAATGTCCATTTCAGGAAGCTTCTTGTCTGAATCTAAAGGCACAGCTGTGTCTGTACCCTGCTTAGCAGCCTGAGGGCCTGGGTTGTCTCCTTGTCCATCCACTGGTCCATTCTGCTCTGCATTTTTTGCTCCTCTTTTGGAGGTTCCACTTTGGGTTTGGGCTTTGAAATTATAGGACTGCAGATACTCGTCAACTCTTTAATTTTAGCTTCAATCTCTTTTGCCTTGACAACTGGATCCATGGTCAGACTCTGCTTGTTCTGCAGATTCAGCTTGTTATTCATCCACTCCATGGCCTCATTCGTGCTTTTTTCCACCTTTAGCATGTCAGCAGCATCCAAATGATCATACTGGTCCTCCTTGTTTTTGAAAGAGCTGATTACTTTCATATACTGTTGGATTTGCTTCCCTAGATCGTCAAATAATTTTGGTCTTTCTTCAGATTCCTGGAATTGCATCTTAATAGGCTGACCTAGATTTTTTAACTCAGCCAATTTATCAACATAAACTTTCTTTGGCTGGTCTTTTCCATCCTCATACAACCAATTTTCAGTATCTTCTAGTTTCAAGGTAAAATTCTTACGGTCATCTTCACTCACAAACTTCTCATATTAACCACTCAGCTTGTGTCTCATTTTGTACACATATTCTTCTACTACATTTTTAGCATCATTCCTCTCTTTCTCTACTTTATCCTGCATGATCATCTTACCCTCGTTTTCAATGTATAAGTTGAGCATTTCTCTGTTTATCTGCTGTAAGTGTTGATTCTCAATTGGCAGGTCCACAGTATTGGTCTTCACTTTTGCCTTCTTGGCTTGAGGTGGTTGGTCCATCTTTTTGTCTTTTGATCCAGCTTGAGAGATCTCCATTTCTTCAGACTCCACCCTCTTTTCTGCTGGTGTCTGCTGCTGTTGCTCTTCAACATGTGGCTCCTCCTGGTCCACTTGCATCTTCTCTTCCTCCTTTGCATTCTGATCTGTTTCCATAGGTTCCTTATTTTCCTCAAACTTGTGCACTTCCACTAGAGATGCACTGGACACACTGAAAATGCCATGGACATTTATTCGAACCTTGACTTTCACTTTTGAACAGGAGCCATCAGACTGAGGAGTGACTTTCTGAACTGACAATTGAGCTATAGCAGGATCTGGATAAGGCAAATCTTGAGGAGAGCTATAATAAGCCTCAAGAGTGAAAGGTTCCTTTCTATAAAATATGAGTACTTTAGAGAAAGGAACAGCATGATTTTTCGAAAAGACTTCACAGTCACTTGACCCTTCTTCAGCTGGAGAATTCCATCTCAGAGATATTGGATATGGCACTACATCAGTGATAGAAAATTCTCTGACTTTGAAAGCAGGCAATAAGATTGCACACTGCTATGCACAGCCTCGAGTAACAGCTTCATCGGCATTTAGTGTTGTACTAATTTCTTTACCAAAAAATTTGCTGATCTTCTCTTTCACTGCAGGGATTCGTGTTGCACCACCAACTATCTCCACTGCATAAATATCTTCTTTCTTTAAGTTGGCCTGTTTCAAAACACTACGAAGTGGTGGCTCCACTCTAGCTAAGAGATCATCACACATCTCCAGAAATTTGCCTCTATTCATAGTTCCAGAAACATGAACATCATTCATAAAACATTCGATGCTCAAAGGAAGGTCTGAAGCATTTGCACTCATCAGTTTCCTGAGTTTCTCACATTCCTGAGACAGTCGTAATAATGCACGGATTTTGGACTTTATGTCTAGCTTGTATTTCTTTCCAAATTCTTCACAAAAATGATTTACTAGCACCTCATCAAATTTTCTGCCTCCCAGTATTGTGTCAGATGCAGTGGCCAGAACTTTATGTTTTCATCTATTAAATGCACATACAGAAACTTGATAAGAAGAATGCCCTATGTCTACAAAAACTACATTTCTTGGTTTCTCTTCTAAGGCAGGAAGATCTTGTTTATAGATTCCATATGCAAGAGCAACTGCAGTATTTCATTCATTAATCACAGACAGTTGAGACCAGCAGTCTGTGTTGCATCCATCACTGATTGTCTTTCTGCATCAGTATAGAAACAAGGAACCGAAACAACACAGTCCACAACAGGCTTCTTAAGAACACTTTCTGCTGTCTCCTTCAGTTTGGATAAAAGCATGGTAGTCACCTGCTCTGTGGTAAAACTACGTTCCTCCTCCATGTATTTTATCTTTATACTTGTTAACCCAGTGGGCAACTGCACAATATCATATGCAAGTTTGGATTTTTCTGCCTCCACAAATGGATCAGAGAATGCTCGGCTCTGGAATCTTTTAAATCCTTGGACTGTGTTCTTTGCATTGGAAATTACCTGGCTTTTAGCTGCTGCTCCAATTGAGCAATTCTTAGGTCCAAAAGAAATGCAAGCCAGCGTGCAGCGGTCGCTGTACTCATTAGCGATCCTTTCGATGCTGCTGGGGCGGGCTACAGCTACGTAGCAGCTCTGGAACCCCAGGTCTATGCCCAGATGGTAGGTGTTGCAAAAGGGCATCAGAGGGCAGACACATTGAAACCATTCTCACAGAAAACAAGTCAACCTAATCACACTAGGACCACAGCCTTGTCTAACTCAATGAAACCAAGCCATGCCTGTGGGGCAACTCAAGACGGGTGGGTCATGGTGGAGAGATCTGACAGAATGTGGTCCACCGGAGAAGGGAATGGCAAGCCACTTTAGTATTCTTGCCTTGAGAACCCCATGAATAGTATGAAAAGGCAAAATGATAGGATACCGAAAGAGGAACTCCTCAGGTCATTAGGTGCCCAATATGTTACTGGAGATCAGTAGAGAAATAATACTAAAGCTGAAGCTCCAGTACTTTGGCCACCTCATGCGAAGAGTTGACTCATTGGAAAAGACTGTGATGCTGGGAGGGATTGGGGGCAGGAGGAGAAGGGGATGACCGAGGATGAGATGGCTGGATGGCATCGTGGACTCGATGGACGCGAGTCTGAGTGAACTCTGGGAGATGGTGATGGACAGGGAGGCCTGGTGTGCTGCGATTCATGGGGTCGCAAAGAGTCGGACACGACTGAGTGACTGAACTGAACTGAACTGATGCCCATCACCGACATGGCGCCAGCTACAGCTCAGGCTCCAGCCCAAGTCCGGCCGGCAAGACAAGACACGGACCCCGGCGGGGCTGGTGTGCAGAAAGCTGGCCGCGTGGGATAGGGGGACCTAGGATAGTGGGGGACGTGTGAAGATCCACGCGAGTGCCTAGGGTCTTGGAAAGAGGGCCACGCTGAGGGCACTGCTCAGGCCGGCTCTAGCTCAGCGGCTGCACAGTGGGCGCCGGTATTTTCATAGTCTTTTAAGATAACTATTCTTTGTAATTTTTTATCTTTGTACCACATAAGTCTATTAAAAGTTCAAAAAATAAAATTTAAATATAAATAAAATTTTAAATAAAATAATGAGTATTAGCTGTTTCCTGGCTTCCCTCATAGCTCAGCTGATAAAGAATCCACCTGCAATGTGGAGACCCCATGTTTGATCCCTGGGTCAGGAAGATCCCTTGGAGAAGGGATAGGCTACCCACTCCAGTAGTCTTGGGCTTCCCTGTGGCACAGCTGGTAAAGACCCTGCCTGCAATGTGGGAAACTTAGGTTCAATTCCTGGGTTGGGAAGATCACCTGGAGAAGGGAAAGTCTACCCACTCCAGTATTCTTGCCTGGAGAATTCTCTTTTCTTATGGGACACAGATTATTATAATCTTCATATATCTTTTAATTAAAATAAAGCTATTATTTTAAAATTTTATGGAAAGTATTAACTTTTTGTTAATGTTTTTGATGCATCTAGAATGACACCACACAAATTGTTTAACTGGAGAAACTTTTGCTTAAAATTTAAATTATTAATATATATATTAACAGACAATTCAAAAAATATTTTAAATCTAAAAACCTCAGTATGCTTATTCTATGTAAACAATAAAATATTACCAATATGTTATTAATTGCATTCCTCTTTCTTAAACCCAAAAGTAGATACTCCTGAAATTATTTTTATTTTTTTCACTCCTAAACATTCATTATTTAGTTTTATTATATGTGTATGCAACATGGAGAATTACTACTCAAAGATGTTCTAAACTAAATGTCACTCTCTGGGGGTTTTTAGAGCATATGGGTAATACAAATTTGAAACCTAAACTTACCTTGCAGACCCTGTCTCCTGTTTCTCTAATGGTCATTAAAATTCAAGACACACTTTAGGGTCTGTTTTTTATTTTGGTTTCTGCTTTCTATTTTCATTAGTTTTCTTTCCTTTTATTTTTGCTCTGAACTATATGGATTTCAATTTGTTAGGCTGGAAATTAATCAGTTGTTTATAACACCTAGTTTAGAACATTGACTTTCACCTCATGGTACTTTTATTCACTGCAATCTATCTTTGAAGCAGAAAGGCAACCCCCATTTCCCCAACTCTCAGCCTTCAGGGAAAGTCAATCAGAGAATTAGAAAAGTCTAGTTAATGCCAAGGCTATAAGAAAGGTCTGGTGCAGATTCAGTGAATGACATAGCAAAGAGTGGAGAGCCAATTGCTTTACACAGCATCTACACTGAAAAATATCTCCCTTTTGTAGATAAGCAACGGCACAGAAGTGGAGCTCAGTTTAGTTCAGTTGCTAAGTAGTGTCAGATTCTGCAACCCCATGAACTGCAGCACTTCAGGCTTACCTATCCATCACCAACTCCTGGAGCTTGCTCAAACTCATGTCCATCGAGTTGGTGTTGCCATCCAACCATCTCACTCTTTTTTGTCCCCTTCTCCTGCCTTCAATTTTTCCCAGCATCAGGATCTTTGCAAACGAGTCAGTTCTTCAAGCCAGGTGGCCAAAGTATTGGAGTTTCAGTTTCAGCATTAGTCCTTCCAATGAAAATTTAGGGTTGATTTCCTTTAGGATGGACTGGTTTGATCCCCTTGCCATCCAAGGGACTCTCAAGAGTCTTCTCCCACACCACAGTTCAAAAGCATCAGTTCTTTGGTGCTCAGCTTTCTTTATAGTCCAACTCTCACATCCATATATGACTACTGGAAAAACCATAGCTTTGACTAGATGGACCTTTGTTGGTAAACTAATATCTCTGCTTTTTAATACGCCATCTAGGTCGTAATAGCTTTTCTTCCATGGAGCAAGTGCCTTTTGATTTCATGACTGCAGTCACCATCTGCAATGATTTTGGGAGCCCCCCAAAATAAAGTTTTTCACTGGTTCCATTGTTTCCCCATTTATTTGCCATGAAGAGATGAGACCAGATGCCATGATCTTAGTTTTCTAAATATTGAGTTTTAAGTCAACGTTTTCAGTCTCCTTTTTCACTATCATCAAAAGGCTCTTTAATTAATCTTCACTTTCTGCCATAAGGCTGGTGTCATCTGCATATCTGAGGTTATTGATATTTCTCCCAGCAATCTTGATTCCAGCTTGTGTTTCATCCAGCCCCCATTTTACATGACATACTCTGCATATAAGTTACATAAACAAGGTGACAGTATATAGCTTTGATGTACTCCTTTCCCTGTTTGTAATCAGTGGAGCTCAGTGGAGGGCAAAGATATGTATGGAGGTTCCAGTTAGCATGACCTTAATTAAATTGAATGGCTTCATCAGTGCAGAAGAAATTTATCTTGGGATGAAAAATTGTCTTGCCTACTTCAGAGTTTGATTTCCTCAGTAGAAAAGTTAAAGTGGCATAGGAATATCAGGGTCTTAATTTTTCTAATCATATATTCAGTGCTTTAAGTTTAAGTGAAGTCGCTCAGTCGTGTCCGACTCTTTGCGACCCCATGGACTGGAGCCTGCCAGGCTCCTCTGTCCGAGTGATTCTCCAGGCATGAATACTGGAGTGGGTTGCCATTTCCTTCTCCGGGGGGGTCTTCCCGACCCAGGGATCAAACCCAGGTCTCCTACATTGGAGGCAGGTGCTTTAACCTCTGAGCCACAGGGAGGCCAGTGGAGAGACAGTAAATTAAAGCTGGATGGGAGAAAATAGATAAAATATAAAGCCTGCTGTGTTTTAAGCATTTTAATATAATAGTATGAATCAATTTTCAGGATACGTCATTACCATTCAGTTCAGTTCAGTTCCGTTCAGTCGCTCAGTCGTGTCTGACTCTTTGCGATCCCATGAATCGCACCAGGCCAGACCTCCCTGTCCATCACCAACTCCCAGAGTTCACTCAAACTCACATCCATCGATTTGGTAATGCCATCCAGCCATCTCATCCTCTGTCATCCTCTTTTCCTCCTGCCCCCAATACCTCCCAGCATCAGGGTCTTTTCCAATGAGTCAACTCTTCCCATGAGGTGGCCAAAGTACTGGAATTTCAGTTTGAGCATCATTCCTTCCAAAGAAATCCCAGGGCTGATCTCCTTTAAAATGGACGGATTGGATCTCCTTGCAGTCCAAGGGACTCTCAAGAGTCTTCTCCAACACCACAGTTCAAAAGCATCAATTGTTCGGTGCTCAGCTTTCTTCTCAGTCCAACTCTCACATCCATACATGACCACAGGAAAAACCATAGCTTTGACTAGACGGACCTTATTCAGCAAAGTAATGTATCTGCTTTTGAATATGCTATCTAGGTTGGTCATAACTTTTAATCTGTCCTTATCTCTGTTTTTTGCTCTGATAGAATGCAGGTGAGTAATGGAGATATGAGAGAAGATAGGGTGCCTTTCCTTATTAATCCACTCGACTTTCCTTTGGTGCTCCATTGTACTTAATTCATCCTTCATATTTTCTTTTGACAATATTTCTTTAAATTTCAGACAGGTGGAAGGACTTTTTCTAATATCCAGGGATGATATAAACTCCATTTTATATCGATTTATTTCAAAATGAAATTTAGATATCCAAGGAAGTCAAGTGTCTTGTCCCAGAAGCACCACCCTGTACACTTGATTTTTTAAGGCAATTAAAATGAAAATATTTATAAAGAATTTTTGAGCTCAGGGAATGGGAGCAATAATAAATGCAGGGGAGCAGGGAAATAAATCAATTTTGAGAACCAATTCAAACTTAAAGAAGATTGTCCTTTAACTAAATTTAGAGGACATTCTAAATAGGAAACTTTTAAAAGGAGAGAGAGAAATGTCTCTGCAAATAATTGGTTGACTATTTTCCTTGTCGGTGGAAAAAAAAAAAGATCATGTCAAAGGAGTATAAGCTATTGAAATCCCATAACTAGTTTAGAAAGAGAAGATAATATCCCATTAGTGTCTTTGATAGTAATTTTGTTAAAAATTTAAAAAGGAACCTTGTTATGAAGAAACATAATTGCCCCCATGGAATACAAAGCCTCAATTATAAGTCATATAAAGATACAAAAAGTTCCCAAGGCACCAATGATATATTGAGAAAAATGCTTACTAGTATAACTACCTATAGTTAATTAAAAAATCAACCTTTCAACTGAATGTGTCATGTTTGGCTCTGATATTATGAAATCATCTGAAAGAGGGCAAATTCTCTGTGCAAATAATTTGAAATACATTTAAAATAAGTTATGTTATAAGCAACTTATTTTAATTGCCTTTAGAACAATTGAAATTTCTTCCTTTTATACTTAGAATTTCCCAAGTAACATATCATAAATATAGAATTTCTTTAAAAATATTGAATTACCTTGAGTAAAATTATTTTAATTTAAAAAGTCTGTCACAACATTGTAACTCAATATAATTCACTTTATTCAGGCCAGTCTGACTCCCAATGATCTTCTTTTATTTTTTAATCAATTTACTTATTTGAATTGGAGAATAATTACTTTACAATATTGCAATGGTTTTGCAATACATCAACTTCAAGGAGATCAATCCTAAAGGAAATCAATCCTGAATATGCATTGGAAGGACTGATGGTAAAGCTGAATCTTGAATACTTTGGCCACCTGATGTGAAGAGCTGACTCATTAGAAAAGACCCTAATGCTGGGGAAGATTGAAGGCAGGGGGAGAAGGGGTCGACAGAGGATGAGATGGTTGGATGGCATCACTCCATGGACTCCATGGACATGAGTTTGAGCAAGTTTTGGGGGGTGGTGATGGACAGGGAAGCCTGGCATGCTGCAGTCCATGGGGTCGCAGAGTCAGATAGGACTGAGTCACTGAACAACAGTAACAACATAATCTGCCACACAGGTATACATATGTTCCCTCAATACTGAACACACTGTGTCATAACAAGCAACCTTTTCCTCTCAAAATAAGAGACCACTCAGCACATGGACATCACCAGATGGTCAACCAGAAATCAGATTGATTATATTCTTTGCATCCAAAGTTGGAGAAGCTCTACACAGTCAGTAAAAACAAGACCTTGAGCTGACTGTGGCTCAGATCATGAGCTGCCTATTGCAAAATTCAGACTTAAATTGAGTGAAGTAGGGAAAACAGATAGACCATTCAGTTCAGTTTAGTTCAGTCACTCAGTCGTGTCCGACTCTTTGCGACCCCATGAATCGCAGCACACCAGGCCTCCCTGTCCATCACCAACTCCCGGAGTTCACTCAGACTCATGTCCATCGAGTCAGTGATGCCATCCAGCCATCTCATCCTCTGTTGTCCCCTTCTCCTCCTGCCCCCAATCCCTCCCAGCATAGGGTCTTTCCAATGAGTCAACTCTTCTCATGAGGTGGAATACTGGAGTTTCAGCTTTAGCATCATTTCTTCCAAAGAAATCCCAGGGCTGATCTCCTTCAGAATGGACTGGTTGGATCTGCTTGCAGTCCAACGAATTCTCAAGAGTCTTCTCCAACACCACAGTTCAAAAGCATCAATTCTTCGGCACACAGCCTTCTTCACAGTCCAACTCTCACATCCATACATGACCACTGGAAAAACCATAGCCTTGACTAGACAGACCTTAGTCGGCAAAGTAATGTCTCTGCTTTTGAATATACTATCTAGGTTGGTCATAACTTTTCTTCCAAGGAGTAAGCGTCTTTTAATTTCATGGCTGCTCTCACCATCTGCAGTGATTTTGGAGCCCCCCAAAATAAAGTCTGACACTATTTTCACTGTTTCCCCATCTATTTCCCATGAAGTGATGGGACCAGATGCCATGATCTTCATTTTCTGAATGTTGAGCTTTAAGCCAACTTTTTCACTCTCCTCTTTCCCTTTCATCAAGAAGCTTTTTAGTTCCTCTTCACTTTCTGCCATAAAGGTGGTGTCACCTGCATATCTGAGGTTATTGACATTTATCCCAGCAATCTTGATTCCAGCTTGTGTTTCTTCCAGTCCAGCGTTTCTCATGATGTATTCTGCACATAAGTTAAATAAGCAGGGTGACAATACACAACCTTGACGTACTCCTTTTCCTATTTGGAACCAGTCTGTTGTTCCATGTCCAGTTCTAACTGTTGCTTCCTGACCTGCACACAGATTTCTCAAGAGGCAGGTCAGGTGGTCTGGTATTCCCATCTCTTTCAGAATTTTCCACAGTTTATTGTGATCCACACAGTCAAAGGCTTTGGCATAGTAAATAAAGCAGAAATGCCATTCAAGTAAGACCTAAATAAAATCCCTTATGATTATAGAGGTGACAAATAGATTCAAGGGTTTAGATCTAATAGACAGAAGCCTGGAAGAAAATATGTACAGAGGTTCATAATATTATACAGGAGGTGGTGATCAAAATTATCCCAAAGAAAAAGAAATGAAAAACAGCAAAATGGTTGTCTGAGGAGGCCTTACAAATAACTGAGAAAAGAAGAGAAGTGAAAGGAAAAGGAAAAAGGAAAGTTATACCCATCTGAAGGCAGAGTTTTGGAGAATAGTAAGGAGAGATAAGAAACCCTTCCTCAGTAATCAATGCAAAGAAATAAAAGAAAACAATAGAATGAGAAAGACTAGAGATCTTTCCAAGAAAATTAGAGATACCAAGGGACTATTTCATGCAAAGATTGGCACAATAAAGGGCAGAAACAGCAAGGACCTAACAGAAGAAGAAGAGATTAATAAGAGGTGGCAAATATACCCAGAAGAACTATACAAAAAAGGTCTTAATGGCCTGGATAACCATGGTGTTTTGGTCACTCACTTAGAGCCAGATATCTTGGAGTGTGAAGTCTAGTGAGCCTTAAGAAGCATTATTATGAGCAAAACTAGTGGAGGTTATGTAATTCCAGCTGAGCTATTTCAAATCCTAAAAGATGGTGTTTTTAAAGTGCTGCACTCAATATTCCAGCAAATTTGGAAAACTTAGTAGTTGCCACAGAACCAGAAAAAGTCAGTTTTCATTCCAATCCAAAGAAGGAAAAAGTCAAAGAATGTTCAAACTACCACACAATTGGACTCATTTCACATGGTAGCAAAGTAATGCTCAAAAGCTTTCAGGCTAGGCTTCAACAGTAGCTGAACTGAGAAGTTCCAAATGTACAAGCTAGATTCAAGAAAGACCCAGAAACCAGAAATCAAGTTGTAATTGGAAACACGACAAATTTTATTTTATTGGACTCCCAAATCACTGCAGACTGAAACTGCAGCCATGAAATTAAAAGAAGCTTTCTCCTTAGAAGAAAAGCAATGACAAATCTAGACAGCACATTAAAAATCAGAGACTTCACTTTGTTGATAAAGGTCCATCTAATCAAAGCTATTGTTTTTCCAGTTGTCGTGTACGGATGTAAGAGTTCAATCATAAGGCTAAGCATTGAAGAATACATGCTTTTGAATTGTGATCCTGGAAAGACTCTTGAGAGTCCCTTGGACTGCAAGGAGATCCAACCAGTGAATCCTAAAAGAAATCAACTCTTGAATATTCATTGGAGGTACTAATGCTGAAGCTGAAGCTCCAAAACTTTGACCAATTGATGTGAAAAGCTGACTCATTGGAAAAAACCCTGATGCTGGGATAGATTGAGGGCAGGAGGAGGAAAGGATGACAGAGGATGAGATGGCAGGATGGCATCACTGAGTCAATGGACATGAACTTGAACAAGGCCTGGGAGATAGTGAAGGACAGGGAAGTCTGGAGTGCTGCACTTCATGAGGCCACAAAGAGTTGGACACGTCTTAGTGACTGAACAATATTGTTCCCTTTTAATTTTAAAAATATCCAGTTTGAAAATTAATTTGGTGATCTCACCTATAATTATAAATGATATTGTAGTCTGTCAGATGTATATTTTACTACATTTTTCTATATCTGAATATAATCAAAAGACATCCAGATCAAGTATATAAACATAATTGAATATCTTAAAGAGTTTATATGGAGCAGAAAAAAAAAAAGTTTCATATTCTTCTATCTCTAGAATTTTTTAGCCAAAAGAAATTCACAATTACCTTACTTTTCTGTATTTTATTACATCAGATAGATTTTTTCTTTTTCTCTGTCACCAGCAGAAATATCAATTTACAGAATTACTCACAATAAAACTCTGTAAATTATTAGATTGGAGACTTATGGTTCTAATAGAGCAAACTAAAATAACTCCAGACTCTTCTTATAACAAATTGTATGTTTTGCTGGTGTGGAGGGAATAGTAAAAAGAGTGTATTATTCTTAAATTAAAAAGGGGCAAATGTAGAGATGAAATGATAAGAGGGACAGTTAAAGGAGACAAACAAATTCAGTGGGTCTAGGAATTAAAATCAGAGATACAAGTAATAAAAGATAGTGGCCATATACGCTGTGAGGAATGGAAAACCTACCTCCTTCATTCATGCTGGTTTTGAGCACAAATTTACACTGCATTGTCGAAATATTCAAGTGAAGAGTTACTTTCCCCCAAGACTTTGGATTCTAAAAGGGCACTTAGTACCACTTTGGTTCAGTCACTTGGTCATGTCTGACTCTTTTCGACCCCATGGACTGCAGCATGCTAGGACTCCCTGTTCATCACTAACTCCTGGAGCTTGCTCAAACTCATGTCCATAGAGTCCGTGATGCCATCCACCCATCTCATCCTCTGTCATCCCCTTCTCCTCCCACCTTCAATCTTTCCCAGTATCCTACTCTTTTCTAGTGAGTCAGTTCTTTGCATCAGATGGCCAAAGTACTGGAGTTTTAGCTTTAGCATAAGTCCTTCCCATGAATATTCAGGACTGATTTCCCTTAAGATAGACTGGTTGGAATTCCTTGCAGTCCAAGGGACCCTCAAGAGTCTTTTCCAACAACACAGTTCAAATACATCAATTTTTTAGTGCTCAGCTTTCTTTATATTTCAATTCTCACATTCATACATGACTACTGGAAAAACCATAGCTTTGACTAGATGGACTTTTATTGGCAAAGGAATGTCTCTCCTTTTTAATTTGCTGTCCAGGTTAGTTATAACTTATCTTCCAAGGAGAAAGCGTCTTTTAATTTCATAGCTAAAGTCACCATCTGCATTGCTTTTGAAGCACAAAATAATGAAGTCTCTCATTGTTTCCACTGTTTCCCCATCTATTTACCATGAAGAGATGGGGCCAGATGCCATGGTCTTCATTTTCTGAATGTTGAGCTTTAAGCCAACTTTTCCACTCTCCACTTTCACTTTCATCAAGAAGCTTTTTAGTTCCTCTTCACTTTCTGCTTTAAGGGTGGTGTCATCTGCATATCTGAGGCTATTGATATTTCTCCTGGCAATCTTGATTCCAACTTGTGCTTCTTCCAGCCCAGCATTTCTCATGATGGACTCTGCATAGAAGTTAAATAAGCAGGGTGACAATATACAGCCTTGACACACTCCTTTTCCTATTTGGAACCAGTCTGTGGTTCCATGTCCAGTTCTAACTGTTGCTTCCTGACCTGCATACATATTTCTCAAGAGGCAGGTCAGGTGGTCTGGTATTCCCATCTCTTGAAGATTCGCCACAGTTTATTGTGATCCACACAGTCAAAGGCTTTGGCATAGTCAATAAAGCAGAAATAGATGTTTTTCTGGAACTCGCTTGCTTTTTCAATGATGCAGCAGATGTTGGCAATTTGATCTCTGGTTCCTCTGCTTTTTCTAAAACCAGCTTGAACATTTGAAAGTTCATGCTTCATGTATTGCTAAAGCCTGGCTTGGAGAATTTTGAGTGTTACTTTACTAGTGGGTGAGACGAGAGCAATTGTGCAGTAGTTTTAGTATTCTTTGGCATTGCCTTTCTTTAGGATTGGAATGAAAACTGACCTTTTCCAGTCCTGCGGCCACTGCTGAGTTTTCCAAATTTGCTGGCATAGTGACTGCAGCACTTTCACAGCATCATCTTTCAGGATTTGAAAGAACTCTACTGGAATTCCATCACCTCCACTAGCTTTGTTCATAGTGATGCTTTCTAAGGCCCACTTGACTTCACATTCCAGATGTCTGGCACTAGATGAGTGATCACACCACCGTGATTATCTTGGTAGTGAAGATCTTTTTTGTACAGTTCTTCTGTGTACTCTTACTGCCTCTTCTTAATATCTTCTGCTTCTGTTATGTCCATACCATTTCTGTCCTTTATCGAGCCCATCTTTGCATGAAATGTTCCCTTGGTATCTCTAATTTTCTTGAAGAGATCTCTAGTCTTTCCCATTATGTTGTTTTCCTCTATTTCTTTGCATTGATCACTGAGGAAAGCTTTCTTATCTCTCCTTGCTCTTCTTTGGAATTCTGCATTCAGATGCTTATACCTTTCATTTTCTCCTTTGCTTTTCACTTCTCTTCTTTTCACAGCTATTTGTAATGCCCCCCCAGACAGCCATTTTGCTTTTTTGCATTTCTTTTCCATGGGGATGATCTTGATCCCTGGCTCCTGTACAATGTCATGAACCTCTATCCATAGTTCATCAGGCACTCTGTTTCAGATCTAGTCCCTGAAATCTATTTCTCACTTCCACTGTATAATCATAAGGGATTTGATTTAGGTCATACCTGAATGGTCTAGTGGTTTTCCCCACTTTCTTCAATTTAAGTCTGAATTTGGCAATAAAGAGTCCATGATCTGAGCCACAGTCAGCTCTTGTCTTTGTTGACTGTATAGAGTTTCTCCATCTTTGGCTGCAAAGAATGTAATTAATCTGATTTCAGTGTTGACCATCTGGTGATGTCCATGTGTAGAGTCTTCTCTTGTGTTGTTGGAAGAGGGTGTTTGCTATGACCAGTACGTTCTCTTGGCAAAACTCTTTTAGCCTTTGCCCTCTTTATCCCTTATTCCAAGGCCAAATTTGCCTGTTACTCCAGGTGTTTCTTGACTTCCTACTTTTGCATTCCAGTCCCCTACTTCCAAGTTTAGAGGCAACTGCCGAGAGGAGCTATCCCGTGTCCAAGGAGAGGCGGCTGCACAGGAGCAGGAGGGCTGAGAGGAGCTACTCCACGTTCAAGGTCAGGAGGGGCAGCCGTGAGGAGATACCCCTGGTCCAAGGTAAGGAGCAGCGGCTGCGCTTTACTGGGGCAGCCATGAAGAGATAGCTCTCGTCCAAGGTAAGAGAAACCCAAGTAAGATGGTAGGTGTTGCAAGAGGGCATCAGAGGGCAGACACACTGAAACCATAATCACAGAAAACTAATCAGTCTGATTACACGGAACACAGGCTTGTCTAACTCAGTGAAACTAAGCCATGCCATGTGGGGCCATCCAAGATGGGTGGGTCATGGTGGAGAGGTCTGACAGAATGTAGTCCACTGGAGAAGGGAATGGCAAACCACTTCAGTATTCTTGCTTTGAGAACTCCATCAACAGTATTTAAAAGGCAAAATGATAGGATACTGAAAGAGGAACTCCCCAGGTCGGTAGGTGCCTGATATGCTACTGGAGATCAGTGGAGAAATAACTCCAGAAAGAATGAAGGGATGGAACCAAAGCAAAAACAATACCCAGTTGTGGATGTGACTGGTGATAAAAGCAAGGTCCGATGCTGTAAAGAGCAATATTGCATAGGAACCTGGAATGTCAGGTCCATGAATCAAGGCAAATTGGAAGTGGTCAAACAGGAGATGACAAGAGTGAACGTCAACATTCTAGGAATCAGTGAACTAAAGTGGATTGGAATATGTGAATTTAACTCAGATGACCATTATATCTCCTACTGTGGGTAGGAATCCCTTAGAAGAAATACAGTAGCCATCATGGTCAACAAAAGAGTCTGAAATGCAGTACTTGGATGTCTCAAAATGACAGAATGATCTCTGTTCTTTCCAAGGCAAACCATTCAATATCACAGTAATCCAAGTCTATGCCCCAACCAGTAATGCTGAAGAAGCTGAAGTTGAATGGTTCTATAAAGACTTACAAGATCTTTTAGAGCTAACACCCAAAAAAGATGTCCTTTTCATTTTAGGGGCCAAACTTTGGTGGAGGTAATGAAGATAATGGCTACCTTCTTCAAAAGGTCCTGTGCTCTCATTGCAGTTCTCAGTGCCCTCAACGCTGCAGCAGGCCACCACAGTGCCACAGTCCCACGACTCCACCAGAGATTCCTGGACACTCATGGGCAAGTCTGGGTCTGTCCCTTATGGTGTCCCTTTCTCCTGGATCCTGGTGAACACAGGTTTTGTTTGTGCCCTCCAAGAGTCTGTTCTGGTGGCTCTGTGGAGTGGGTAATGATGACCTCTTCCAAGAGGGCTTATGCCATAACCACGTCTGCTGTACCCAAAGCCCCTGTCCCTGCGTCAGGCCACTGCTGACCTATACTTCAACTGGAAACACTCAAACACTCATAGGCAGGTCTGACTCAGTCTATGTGGGGTTTCCTGGTGCACGTAAGTTTTGTTTGAACTCTCCAATCATCTCTGGTGAGTATGAGGTTTGATTCTAAATGTGATTTTGCCCTTCATATCATCTTGCTGGGGCTTCTCCTTTGCCCTTGCATGTAGGGTATCTTTTTTTGATGGGATTCAACATTCTCCTGTTGATGGTTGTTCAATAGCAAGTTATAATTTTGGAGTTCTCAGAGGAGAAGATGAAACACATCCTTCTACTCTGCCGTCTTGGTATTGCAAACTTGTGGCTTCCCATGTGGCTCAACTGGTAAAGAATCCAACCGCACTAAGTATATATATACTCAAAACAACTTTGGACTGGGGAGGGAAAAAGTCAAATCCATGTACATAAGTGGACAATCATTTCAATATGATCAGTATGAATATTGTTTAGTCACGTCTAACTCTTTTTGCGACCCCATGGACTATAGCCCAACAGACTCCTCTGTTGATGAGATTTCCCAGACAAGAATATTGGAGGGGGTTGTCGTTTCCTTCTCCAGGGAATCTTCTCTACCCACGGATGAAATTTGCATCTCCTGCACTGGCAGGTGATTCTCTACCATCAAGCCACCAAAAAGCCCAACTGTGAATATACCCTGTATTTTCAGCCTAGACATTGTAAGGTAGAAGAAAATTAAGTCTAACTATAAATTGAATTTTGGAGCAATTGGGAGAATGGGTTCAAGAGTGAAAAATTTTAAGAAAAGTATGTGTTATGTTGGGTAAATAAATTGCAAAATGATTTTCCCAAGAAATGAGCATGTTCTTTGCTCAACTCTTAGTTTCTAATACCATTTTCTAAAAAAGGGAACTAAGATACCTTGGAGAAATAACTGATTTAAAGATTTGTACAGGAAATACACAAAATGAACCTGTAATGTCTTACTTTGCCAACAAAACAGAAGCATAATACAAAGCATAGAAACTAACAAAAGGTTCACCCATGTCACCACCACCACCACCATCAACAACAATAAAGGTGCTATTGAACTCAGATTCAGTTGCTCACTGCTCCAGGCAATTCTTGAGAGACAAGTGTTGCCTGGAAAAGAAAAGATTGCTTTATTAAGGTGCCAGGAACCTGGGGATAAGGCAGATTCATGTCTCAGAAACATCTCCAAGGATTCTTCTCAGCCGTGAAAACACTTGAAAGGAAAAAGTGGAAGCCAGTCTCAGTTAACCATCTGGGGAATGGATCAGAGTCTTCATGGTCTTTCACTATGTGTGGTTCACTGACTCCTTGTGATCTTCCTTTCGTTGCTATCTTATTCATAGTTTTCTCAAGCTGTAGAAACAATTTAGTCATCCATTAACTATTTCGCCTTCATTTTTACTTATTTAATCTAACAAAAAAGTCAACAGGTTAGGTAAAGCATTGTGTGATCAAAGCATCTGAATGATGTGCTTGGGCTAGAAGTTAGCAAAGCATGGAGAAACCTGGTATAAACGTTAAGTTAAAACATAGCTGCTAAAGTGACAAAACAAAGGGTCTCCTGAAAAAGTTGCTTGCTGAAAAAAAGTTGCTTTCAGCAAAGAACTACTTCCTGAAAAGAGCTACATACAAATCTCCACTGTCAGACATTTCTATGGCATTAGGGGTGAAGGTCAGTCCCCAGCTTTATGCTGAGAAGGGGTGTTGAGGTCTTAGAGTGACAGATGTTGAAATATGTCTGTAGCATCTCTTTGCTGATAATTTTAGTTGTTTATTTACATATATAGGCAGATCAAGTCACTGTTATTTTTATAACCATACAGGTGCAGAATAGTATGAGCATTAATATTAATCTCATACTCTTTAAGTCAGTTCTGGGAATCATACTTGCCATAGATTCAGGGTATTATACATTAATACTCCAGCTTATTTCATGGTTGCAGTCTGTTCATCATGAAGTTAGCTTCTTTTCTCCTCTGGTGGCTGTTACAGTATCTGTAAAACCACTCAGGGACATGCATCAGACATTGTTATCTTTGTCCTTTAGGGAGAAACAAGATTCTGTGACTTGGCTGTCCTGATCATTAATTGTTTGAGCTTGTATTTTTTTTTTCTTCTATAAATAGAAGGCAGGGAATACAGAGGGGCCTTTGTACTTGGGAGGGACCTGAAAGATTCTGCTCAGTTTCAAAGAGGGTGTGTCAAAGAAACAACAAAGATTCAAATGAAAGCTAAAAAAAAATGAGCAAAAAATAATAATGAAGTAGCATTTGATTATAATCTAAATGATAAAATAAACACCCAGGAATCTAAATTGATAAGAACAATACATGAATAAATAAATGAAAGAGACTGGACAAGATTCTCATTCAAAAGAACTCTAAATGATTTATGAAGATAATCTCTCCTAGAAGAGATAGAGAAAACTTGCACTTAAGCAGTTTGATCTTCATGCAATGACTTTCCTCCAGAGAGAGCACAGCACACTCCATGTGTGTGTGTGTAGGGGGGGGGGGGTGCTAGATAATTTTACAATATTACACAGAAATCTGACAAACCCTACCTCAGCCAGGTAATCAAAGTCATTAAAAGTGATGAGTCATACTGATAGCATGTACCCAGGATATGATGTAATGAGAATTGTACTTTACCTCTGTGGTCTTACTTTCAAAAATCTTTCCTAACCTCAGTCTAATCATGGAAAACAAAATCAGAGAGACTCAAATTAGTAGTCATTCTAGAAAAATATATGACCAGTATTAAACCTGTCAAAGTCATCAGAATAAGAAAAGTCTAGTAATAGCCTGAGGGGATTAAATATGACATGGTACACAGGGATTGGATCCTGTAAAAACAATGAAAAAGAGATTTAGGCAGAATCTTGGAAAATATGAATCAAAGATTGACTTGTGTTAACAGTAATAAGTCAACATTGGTTTGATTTGTACTCTTATTTATAACAAATGTACTACACTGATGAAGATACTGATTACAGAGAGTAGTAGGTACGGGATATATGAATACAATCTCCCAATGTCTATAATATGAAGCTCTTCAACAACTTTTAAATTGCTTAAAAACTTTCTGAATATTACTTAGGAAAACATAATATTTTTGTACTATTTCAAATAGACACATTTTCCACCTATAACTCTATATACAGTATATGTTTTTGTCTTCCCTCTTAATTGTATATATATTCATATACATATTGACATACATATGTAACATCAAAAATGGAATAATACTACATGCATACTGTTGGATAAATGACATTATATTTTCTAAACAAGAATCTTTCTATTTGTATCCCAAATTCTCCTCCAGAACTTTTTCCTTAAAACTACTATGCATAAAAATAAATAAACAAGGTCCTAAATATATCTTATTGAGGATATTGAACTATATTCAATAGTTTATAATAGATGATAATGGAAAAGAAATATTGTATTTTATTTATAACCAGATATATCTTTGTAATACTTATAATTAGTATTGCCAATTATTTATGTCACAGATTTTATTTTTCATAATCAAAATAAAATATGAATACATATGACAATATTATAATTAATTAAGTTAATTTGGATTAAACATTGTTCTTCTTAAGAATTTATTGGTACTAAACTCTTTAAGGTTAGTTCAGTTCAGCTCAGTTGCTCAGTCGTGTCCAACTCTTTGCGACCCTATGAACCACGCACGCTAGGCCTCCCTGTCCATTACCAACTACTGGAGTTAACCTAAACATGTCCATTGAGTCGGTGATTCCATTTAACCATCTTATCCTCTGTTGTCCCCTTCTCCTCCTGCCTTTAATCTTTCCCAATATCAGGGTCTTTTCAAATGAGTCAGCTCGTCGCATCAGGTGGCCAAAGTATTGGAGTTTCAGCTTCAGCATCAGTCCTTCCAATGAACACCCAGGACTGATTTCCTTTAGGATGGACTGGTTGGATATCCTGGGAGTCCAAGGGACTCTCAAGAGTCTTCTCCAACACCACAGTTCAAAAGTATCAATTCTTAGGTGCTCAGATTTCTTTATAGTCCAACTCTCACATCCATACATGATCACTGGAAAAACTATAGCCTTGACATGTCCAGACCTTTGTTGACAAAGTAATGTCTCTGCTTTTTAATATGCTGTCTAGGTTGGTCATAACTCCTCCAAGAAATAAGCGTCTTTTAATTTCATGGCTGCAATCATCATCTGCAACGATTTTGGAGCCCAGAAAAATAAAGTCAGTCACTGTTTCCACTGTTTCCCCATTTATTTGCCATGAAGTGATGGGACAGGATGCCATGATCTTAGTTTTCTGAATGTCGAGCTTTAAGCCAACTTTTTCACTCTACTCTTTCATTTTCATCAAGAGGCTCTTTAGTTCTTCTTCACTTTCTGCCATAAGGGTGGTGTCATCCACATATCTGAGGTTATTGATATTTCTCCTGGCAATCTTGATTCTAGCTTGTGCTTCCTCCAGCCCAGCATTTCTCATGATGTGCTCTGCATAGAAGTTAAATAAGCAGGGTGACAATATATAGCCTTGACGTAATCCTTTTCCTATTTGGAACCAGTCTGTTGTTCCATGTCCAGTTCTAACTGTTGCTTCCTTACCTGCATATAGGTTTCTCAAGAGGCAGGTCAGGTGGTCTGGTATTCCCATCTCTTGAAGATTCTCCACAGTTTATTGTGATCCACACAGTCAAAGGCTTTGGCATAGTCAATAAAGCAAAGATAGATGTTTTTCTGGAACTGTCTTGTTTTTCGATGATCCAGTGAATGTTGGCAATTTGATCTCTGGTTCTTCTGCCTTTTCTAAAACCAGCTTAAACATCTGGAAGTTCATGATTCACGATTCTTGTCATATGAGTTAAATTCACCCATTCCAGTTTATTTTAGTTCACTGATTTCTAGGATATCGACATTCACTCTTGCTATCTCCTGTTTGACCACTTCCAATTTCCCTTGATTCATGGACCTAACATTCCAGGTTCCTATGCAATATTGCTTTTTACAGCATTGGACTTTACTTCCATCACCAGTCACATCCACAGCTGGGTGTTGGTTTTGCTTTGGCTCCATCCCTTCATTCTTTCTGGAATTATTTCTCCACTGATCTCCAGTAGCATATTGGTCACCTGTTGACCTGGGGATTTCATCTTTCAGTGTCCTAACTTGTTGCCTTTCATACTGTTCATGTGGTTCTTAATGCAGGAATACTGAAGTGGTTTGCCATTCCCTTCATCAGTGGACCATGTTTGGTCAGAACTCTCCACCATGACTCATCCATCTTGGGTGGCCCTACACAGTATGGCTCAGTTTCTTTGAGTTAATACAAGGCTGTGGTCCATGTGATCAGATTGTTTAGTTTTCTGTGATTGTGGTTTTCAGTCTGTCTGCCCTTTGGTGAAGAAGGATAAGAGGCCTATGGAAACTTCCTGATGGGAGAGACTGACTGAGGGGGAAACTGGGTCTTGCTCTGATGGCAGGGATATGCTCCATAAATCTGTAATACAATTTTCTGTTCATGGGTGGGGCTATCTTCCTTCCCTGTTATTTATCTGGGACCAAACTATGATGGAGGTAATGAAGATAATGGAGTCCTCCTTCAAAACGTCCCATGCCTGCACTGTGGCACTAACTTCCCCCTGCAGTAGGCCACCGCAGACTCATGCCTCTGCTGGAGACTCCTAGATTCTCACTGGCAAATCTGGGTCAGTCTCTTGTGGGGTCACTGTTTCTTTCTCCTGGGTCCTGGTGTGCACAAGCTTTGTTTGAGCCCTCTGAGCAACTCTGGCAGGTATGGGGTTTGATTCTTAGTGCTATTTCACACCTCTTAACATCTTGCTTGAGCGTCTCCTTTGCCTTTGGACATGGGTTATCTCCTCAAAGTCGCACCAGTGCCTGCCTGCTGCTCTAACACCTACCGTCTTGCTGGGGCTTCTCTGCCCTTGCACGTGGGATATATCTTCATAGTTGCTCCAGCACTGTGCAGACTCTGCTCCAGTGCTGCAGAGCACTCTTAGCACATTAGATTTTAGATGATATCTTTTCCAAGGAAGTCTCCCAGCTGGTTGTCAGTGCCCAAAAGTTGTCACAAAGAAATGGCATGATGACTTCCCCAGTGGTGTTGACAACGAGCTGAAGGTGGTTTAGCTGATTTTAACTTGGTCCCAGCTACAGTATTTGCCCAAGTCTGTTCATTTTCCTCTTTGATTGATAAGGCTAATGTCAAATACTGTGTCAGTGACTCCCTCTGAACCCCAGCATAGATCTGTCAGTTTTATACACTGGACTCAATGGGGAGCTAAAGAAAAAGATTATGAGGTTCAGGATAACACAAATTAATAGATTTATGATAATGTCAAATGTGCTGTATTTGCTTATCAGAACGCAGATACTTTCAAGTACTTTATATCCAAATTATCCATTCAGCTCATATACACAGATTCTAATTAGTCTGTCTCTTCCTAGTGATAACATGAGAAGAATTATCTTTTATTTACTATACAAAGGGGAAAGGAGAGGGTCTAGTTACAATTTACTCACTGAAAGTATCATAGTGAGACTACTATAAGTCATAACATATTCTAAGTAAGTAATGTTGACCTTTTCAAATATCTTACAATTCATGATGTATTTTTAATGAAATTTTGCACAATGTAAAATTCTAAACACTTAAATGTTATCCTGAATTTTTTCAAGGGGATAAATACAATAGAAGCATCTAATTTAAAAAAAAAAAAATGGATAGAACTACCAGTTCTATGTTTTTAATTAAAACCTCTACAGTTAAGTAATAAGAAAAACAAAATCAAAGCATAACCTCTGCTTTTTTTCTATGGGAATATATATATGCATATTTATATATATTTACTTCTATATATAATTTTTCCAAGTCAAAGTAGAACTTTTTTTCTTCTTTTTTTAATGGAATTATATATATGTGTTACTACAGCAACATTCAGAGGCCATGAAATAGACTCTGGAACTTGACTTTTTTTCCCCCATGGAACTTGACTTTGATATCTAAAAGTATACAAAGAAATTATATATATGTATGTTATACATTTATATATCTCTCTATATATAAAAATTAATAGATTTATGAAAATGTCAAATGTGTGAGAATTGATGCTTTTGAACTGTGTGGTATTGGAGAAGACTCTTGAGAGTCCCTTGGACTGCAAGGAGATCCAACCAGTCCATTCAGAAGGAGATCAACCCTGGGATTTATTTGGAAGGAATGATGCTAAAGCTGAATCTCCAGTACTTTGGGCACCTCATGCCAAGAGTTGACTCATTGGAAAAGACTCTGATGCTGGGAGGGATTGGGGGCAGGAGGAGAAGGGGATGACAGAGGGTGAGATGGCTGGATGGCATCACGGACTCGATGGACGTGAGTCTGAGTGAACTCCGGGAGTTGGTGATGAACAAGGAGGCCTGGTGTGCTGCGATTCATGGAGTCGCAAAGAGTTGGACATGACTGAGCGACTGAATTGACTGAACTGAATCACTTACTAAGCGTGGGCGGCTGCAACTGGCCCACTAAGAGTGGTCGAGAAGAGCTACTTATGTCCGAGGTCAGGGCAGAAGCTGGGAGGACCCCATGCCCGAAGGGTGGTGGCCAAGAGGAGCTACCCTGCGTCCGAGGTCAGGGGCAGTGGCTGGGAGGAACAACCTGACGTCCAAGGAGAGGTGGCTGCATGGGCGCAGGAAGGACTAGAGGAGCTATCCCACATTGAAGGTCAGAAAGGGCAGTGGTGAGGAGATATCCCTCATCCAAGGTAAAGAGCAGCAGCTGCGCTTTGCTGGAGCAGCTGTGAAGAGACACCCCAAGCCCAAAGTAAGAGAAAACCAGGTAAGATGTTAGGTGTTGCAAGAGGGCATCAGAGGGCAGACACAGTGAAACCATACTCACAGAAAACTAGTCAATCTAATCACATTAAGACCACAGCCTTGTCTAACTCAGTGAAACTAATCCATGTCCGTGGGGCGACCCAAGATGGGCGGGTCATGGTGGAGAGGTCTGACAGAATGCGGTCCACTGGAGAAGGGAATGGCAAAACACTTCAGTATTCTTGCTTTGAGAACCCCATGAACAGTATGGAAAGACAAAATTAAAGGATACTGAAAGAGGAACTCCCCAGGTCAGTAGGTGCCCAATATGCTACTGGAGATCAGTGGAGAAATAACTCCAAAAAGAATGATGGAATGGAGCCAAAGCAAAACCAACACCCAGGTGTGGATGTGACTGGTGATATAATCAAGGTCTCATACTGTAAAGAGCAATATTGCATAGGAATCTGGAATGTCAGGTCCATGAATCAAGACAAATTGGAAGTGGTCAAACAAGAGATGGCAAGAGTGAATGTCAACATTCTAGGAATCAGTGAACTAAAATGGACTGGAATGGGTGAATTTAACTCAGATGACCATTATATCTACTACTGTGGGCAGGAATCCCTCAGAAGAAATGGAGTAGCCATCATGGTCAACAAAAGAGTCCGAAATGCAGTACTTGGATGCAATCTCAAAAACAACAGAATGATCTGTTTGTTTCCAAGGCAAACAATTCAATATCACAGTAATCCAAATCTATGCCCCAACCAGTAATGCTGAAGAAGCTGAAGTTGAATGGTTCTATGAAGACCTACAAGACCTTGTAGAACTAACACCCCAAAAAGATGTCCTTTTCATTATAGGGGACTGGAATGCAAAAGTAGGAAGACAAGAACACCTGGAGTAACAGGCAAATTTGGCCTTTGAATGCAGAATGAAGCAGAGCAAAGACTAATAGAGTTTTGCCAAGAAAATGCACTGGTCATAGCAAACACCCTCTTCCAACAACACAAGAGAAGACTCTACACAAGGACATCACCAGATGGTCAACACCGAAATCATATTGATTACATTCTTTGCAGCCAAAGATGGAGAAGCTCTATACAGTCAGCAAAAAGAAGACCAGGAGCTGACTGTGGCTCAGATCATGAACCCCTTATTACCAAATTCAGACTCAAGTTGAAGAAAGTAAGGAAAACCTCTAGACCATTCAGGTATGACCTAAATCAAATCCCTTATGCTTATACAGTGGAAGTGAGAAATAGATTTAAGGGCCTAGATCTGAAAGAGTGCCTGATGAATTATGGAATGAGGTTCGTGACATTGTACAGGAGCCAGGGATCAAGACCATCCCCACAGAAAAGAAATGCAAAAAGCAAAATGGCTGTCTGGGGGGGGGCTTACAAATAGCTGTGAAAAGAAGAGAGGTGAAAAGCAAAGGAGAAAAGGAAAGATATAAGCATCTGAATGCAGAGTTCCAGAGAATAGCAAGAAGAGATATGAAAGCCTTCCTCAGTGATCCATGCAAAGAAATATACGAGAAGAACAGAATGGGAAAGACTAGAGATCTCTTCATGAAAATTAGAGATACCAAGGGAAAATTTCATGCAAAGATGGGCTAGATAAAGGACAGAAATGGTCTGGACCTAACAGTAGCAGAAATATTAAGAAGACGTGGCAAGAATACACAGAAGAACTGTACAAAAAAGACCTTCACGACCCAGATAATCATGATGGTGTGATCACGAATCTAGAGCCAGACATTCTGGAATGTGAAGTCAAGTGGGCCTTAGAAAGCATCACTATGAACAAAGCTAGTGGAGGTGATGGCATTCCAGTTGAGCTATTTCAAATCCTGAAAGATGATGCTGTGAAAGTGCTGCAGTCACTATGCCAGCAAATTTGGAAAACTCAGCAGTGGCCACAGGACTGGAAAAGGTCAGTTTTCATTCCAATCCCAAAGAAAGGCAAGGCCAAAGAATGCTCAAACTACCACACAATTGCACTCATCTTACATGTTAGTAAGTGAAAGTGAAGTTGCTTAGTCCTGTCCAACTCTTTGTGACTCCATAGAGTGTAGCCTACCAGGCTTCTCTGTCCATGAGATTTTCCAGGCAAGAACACTGGAGTGGGTTGCCATTTCCTTCTCCAGGGGATCTTCCTGACCCAGGGATCGAACTCAGATCTCCCACATTGCAGGCAGACACTTTACCCTCTGAGACACATGCTAGTAAGGTAATGCTCAAAATTCTCCAAGCCAGGCTTCAGCAATATGTGAACCGTGAACTTCCAGATGTTCAAGCTGGTTTTAGAAAAGGCAGAGGAACTAGAGATCAAATTGCCAACATCTGCTGGATCATCCAAAAACCAAGAGAGTTCCAGAAAAACATCTATCTGCTTTATTGATTATGCCAAATTCTTTGACTGGGTGGATCACAATAAACTGTGGAAAATTCTGAAAGAGATGGGAATACCATACCATCTCACCTGCCTCTTGAGAAATCTGTATGCAGGTCAGGAAGCAACAGTTAGAGCTGGAAATGGAACAACAGACTGGTTCCAAATAGGAAAAGGAGTACGTCAAGGCTGTATATTGTCACCCTGCTTATTTAACTTCTATGCAGAGTACATCATGAGAAACACTGGACTGGAAGAAACACAAGCTGGAATCAAGATTGCCGGGAGAAATATCAATAACCTCAGATATGCAGATGACACCACCCTTATGGCAGAAAGTGAAGAGGAGCTAAAAAAGCCTCTTGATGAAAGTGAAAGTGGAGAGTGAAAAAGTTGGCTTAAAGCTCAACATTCAGAAAACGAAGATCATGGTATCTTTGTATCCATGTGAAGTGATGGGAAGTGATGGGTATCCGGTCCCATCACTTCATGGGAAATAGATGGAGAAACAGTGGAAACAGTGTCAGACTTTATTTTTGGGGGGCTCCAAAATCACTGCAGATGGTGAATGCAGCCATGAAAATAAGACACTTACTTCTTGGAAGAAAAGTTATGACCAACCTAGATGGTTTATTCAAAAGCAGAGACATTACTTTGCCGACTAAGGTCCGTCTAGTCAAGGCTATGGTTTTTCCTGTGGTCATGTATGGATGTGAGAGTCGGACTGTGAAGAAGGTTGTGCGCCAAGGAATTGATGCGTTGAAACTGTGGTGTTGAAGAAGACTCTTGAGAGTCCCTTGGACTGCCAGGAGATCCAACCAGTCTATTCTGAAGGAGATCAGCCCTGGGATTTCTTTGGAAGGAATGATGCTAAAGCTGAAACTCCAGTACTTTGGCCACCTCGTGTGAAGAGTTGACTCATTGGTATAGACTCTGATGCTGGGAGGGATTGAGGGCAAGAGAAGAAGGGGACGACAGAGGATGAGATGTCTAGATGGCATCACTGACTCGATGGACGTGAGTCTGAGTGAACTCCTGGAGTTGGTGATTGACATGGAGGCCTGGCGTGCTGCGATTCATGGAGTCGCAAAGAGTCAGACACGACTGAGAGACTGAACTGAACTGAATCACTTACTAGGATTTTAATGACTGTAACCTTTCAGCATTTAAAATTCTTTGCAACCCCATGGATTGCACCAATTAAAACTTTATAACAATGATTTGTGGGCTGGCTCAGAGTGGAAAAAAGTCAGTATGCTGGATGTATTGGATGATCATGCACTGAGGCACTTTGGAAAGATGACCTAGGATATATTCACTGGAGGAGAGAATTCTAAAGACTCCGATCCTGGAGAATAAACATTTTCTAAAGACTACTATATTTCAAATTCATTAACAAATGGGAATGGTACAATAGAAAAATTCAGCTAAGACTTTACAGCAAACCACAGACTTAATTCAACAGCTGATTTAAAAAGAGAGTATTCATTTTATACTAAGTTGCCATCTTCAATGGTTTCAAATTGCAATATCTTCTTTTCTGTTTATCTAATGATACCCTGAGAGAGCTCTTAACAAACCTTAATCAGTCTCCCAAATTTGCTGGAAACTCACCCTCACTAATTTGAAGCCAATGTGTAACTTGCAATCACTTTTAGCAAATTCTTAATAATCTGCTATTAAGGATTTCTGAATCCTATATGACAGATTAAAAATTCAGTGTGCCACACTGAAAATATGATCCTAGCTGAAGGGAAATTCATGAACAAGAAGATTGATATTATACTGCCAAATGCTGCAAACGAACTTATAGTTCACACATTTCACAAGCAGCCAAACATTAAACATTGACTATAGCCATTAAATTAAAGCAGTATTAATCTCTGAACTAATGGACTAATGAGAGGGGGTAACCACATCAGTTCATATGAGAATTATACTTCATTTTCATTCTTAACTTTGGCTTAAGCAGATTCAAGATATTTCTCCTTAAATGACAATCATTTAGAAGATATAATATTCTATGCTTTCTAATACAAGTATGCATTGAAGTTTGCCTGCATAAAAAAGTAAGTTATTCTAGCAGTGCTTTTTTTCTCTCTTTAGGAAGACAAAAAAAAAATGCCATATGAAATATTTCTAGCCTTCCTTAGTCTGCTGTTTCCTCATATTGGTTCAGAGAACAGAAAGTTTTAAATAAACTAGAAAGAAGCACAAAGACAGTTTCTAGAATATTTTCTTAGCATAATGGAGAAAGCACATAGGTGTAGGAGAGGATCTCAAAATTTAATGTGCATGGGAAGCATATAGAAAGCTTGTTAAAACACAGACTTTAGGGTCCCAAACCCACAGATTCAGACTCAAAGGTGAGGCCTGAAATTTCTCAATTCTACCAACCTCCCAGATGATAATGCTAATTTCCATGAGCTATGTTTTGAGTAGCTTTTAATCTCATTGTTCTACTCACATGCTTTTTAACTCTGAGAAAGTTGCTAAACCCCTTAGAGTTCAAAGATTTCCTCATTTCTTTAAAAAGAGATAACAGAATAGATCTTAGATGGTAACTGAAATGAGATGGGCATTTTAAAACGTTGCCTTTCTTTTCTCTCCTTCCCTCTTTCCTTCCTTTCTTCCTTTCCTCCCTCTTTCTCTCCTTGTCTTTTAAAAATTCTAGTCACTTTGTTAGAAAACCTATGAGAATATTGATATATTCATTAATGACAAGAACTGAGTAGTATCAAGACCCTGATGTGAAAAATCTACATGTCTGGACTTCCACACAGCTGGGATAGGAGGGTTCCTGAATTCCCTGTTCTGCCTACTGAGCCACAGTTTGAAAAGCTTTGCTTCTGTTTTTGATGTTCAGTGATGGTTCTTCCAACTTTAGCATTCTATGAAGGAAACTAGAATCAATTTTTCTAGCATGCTAGTGATAGTCTCATCCTTAAAAATATAATGAAAACTGAAATAAAAAATGAACAGGAATAATGGGTTGCCTTCTACCCTAGGTGCTGGGTCAAATGCAATTTCTAGCTCTAGAGGGAAAAAAGCACCAAAGAAACAGGGCATGATCTGGGTAACAGAGAAAGAAACTTGTGAAGGTTTGTCTTGACCAGTGTCGGTCATTTTAAGTCGATCTCAAACACAAATATACTTTTCCCCCGAGTTATTGATTGCAGCAGTAAGGTGAAGCAACAAAGAGGTACTTGGGTATGTATCCTCTCTCAATTAATATTTCTGTTTATCCCTAAGAAAATACATAAATTTCTTTTAAATCTATTTTAACCTATTTTCTCACTTCATGTGACAATTATATCACCAATTTTATGAATTGTCAATATCTTCACTGCCTACTCCATAATCTATTCAACATAATTAATTTTAGACTGAGCTTTGTAAAATATACCTTAGATCTTTATATGCATGGATTTTTTACTTTACATGAATATTATTAGCCTAATATCTCACCTTGTTTCTTAAAAATCAGAATTATTTTTAGATCTTCACATCACCATGGATCTAATGCTATATAATACTCTATAGAGTACTTCCTCTCTATTTTACTTAATATAGCCATAATGATGCTCCAACAACTGCCTCCAAATTCTTATTTCCACAAACAAAACTGCAGTAAACATCTTTGCAAATGTTTCTTCTGAGATTTATGTGCAAGGGTGAGATTATTGGATTGCAGAGTATCAGTGCAATTAATTTGACTCTGGACTAACATACACTCTGGATACACCAGCCTCCCATCTCTCATGAGTGCTCCTTTATGCATACAGCCCCACAACTGATGATGAGTAACTTTTCCCTCAAGGCCAATCTCATAAGTACAATGTGATAATTCATTATTATTTTAATTTACTTGATTCTAATTACCAATGAGTTTGAACAACTTTTCATGTGCCTGAAGTTCCTTTGGGGTTTCTATCTTTTAATTACCTGTTCATTCACAGGTCACACTGTGAAAGAACTTGTAGGATGGGAAATATTATTGAGGCCATCTTTGGAAGATAAATATAACCCTCTACTAAAGTATTCATGTTTCCCCACAGATATTTTTTTCTCTCTTTTCCTCTTTCTCAGCTTCATTATCAACCAAAGTGTAATACATACATAGATCTATTACGGGTTTTGTAATCTGCACTTCAGATCAGTTCAGTCTCTCAGTCGTGTCCAACTCTCTGCGACCCCATGAATCGCAGCACGCCAGACCTCCCTGTCCATCATCAACTCCCGGAGTTCACCCAAACTCATGTGCATCGAGTCAGTTATGCCACCCAGCCATCTCATCCTCTGTCGTCCCCTTCTCCTCCTGCCTCCAGGCCCTCCCAGCAACAGAATCTTTTCCAATGAGTGAACTCTTCACATGAGGTGGCCAAAGGTACGCAAATTCCCCATCTCTTTATTCAGTTCTCCTTTTTAAAATTGGAAATAAAATGTATTTTACAGTATTAATCTATCTCATAAAAGTATAAAGCTATTAATTTTGTTTCAGAACTGCTTTTGTGTTTATTATTCAAAGAGGTTTTCTGTACTATTTTAAAGGTTTTATAGTTTTTGTTGCTATTACAAATATTTTTATTTTCAATTGTGGTTTGTTGTAATTTATTTTTGAAAATATATCTTTTATCTGCAAACAAAACCTTTTATAAGTGCTAATGATTTGTTGATTCTCTTTTTCATCTAGGAGATAAATATATTATTAATAAATAAAGCTAATGGCAGAATTTTTTCAATTCTGACGTTTGTTTTTCTTTCATAAGCACTAGACAGAACTGACCATATATTAAGTTAAGGTGAGATAAGAGACTTATTCTAATTGTAAAAATTACCTTCATGTATACCATTTGCTAAGAATATGACAATTAACAAGTTAAAGTTCCCCTCAAAATAATGCCAGCACATGGCTTAATAAGATATCCCTCACTATGTCCCTTCACCAACAACAATCTGGCATCCTTCTGTAGACAAAAGTAGCTATGTGGTAGCTGTGGGATCCAGCAACACACACCAAGGGATCCAGGAGAAGTCCTGTAAACTCATTGGATAATGGCATTCGGAACTTGGTCCCAGTTGGGGACCCTGCAGTAGACTATGAACCAACTCCAGGTACTCTTGGCTATAGTCCTGGGGCCCCTACTGAGCACTGACAATCATCACATACACAAAAGCCTTTGTGGAAGTCCAGGTTTTCAGCAGAGAAGTTCCTGCACAATATTAGAGTAAAACAAACAAACAAATCTTAGGCTGAAATGTAGATTGGATGTACTGGAGAAAATAGGAGGAACAATTTGATTTTACCCAAATCATTTCTTCTTCAAGACAGCACAGCTCAGTGCCAGCAGAAACCTTAGCCCATAATTTCCCCCACAAAGGCAAAGAGAACATGAAAGTGAGACTGGGGTTTTCCCAGCTGTGTGGGACCTTGTCAGAGGGTACCACTTCTCTCTCTCCTCATCCAGGGGACCTAGTCATGAGATGCATGAGGTAAGAGTCTGGAAGAATCAGATAAGATTTTTAGAAGCATTAAAGGCATATGGATCCTATTAACTGTGTTGCAGACTCCATCAAAAAGCCTACCCAGGAGCCACAAAGGATGGCTCACTTGTCAATCCCTAAATGGTACACAGATGTCTCTGGTGCTCTGCACATTTCACACCTCCTCCCTCCCCAACAACATACACACACTCAGTGGCCCTACCCTCTGCATGTTCCTGAGAATGGTGATATCAAGCTTTGGCAGATAGCTGGTGAGCATACTCAGAAGGATGGCCCAGATCTGCAGATCAGTGAGAGATAACAAACCTCACCATTAGCTTTGCCTTTAGAAAGAAAAGGAAGGCCATCGACTCCTGGCCTGGTGTGCTGCAAGACTGAGAGTAGGCATACTATTTTTTTACTATGTTGTTTTTGTTTTTAATTTTGTAATTTTGTATTATAATATATTTTATTTACAATGTTGTAATAATTTCAGGTGTACAGCAAAGACATTCAGTTATACATACATACATACATATATATATATATATATATATACACATACATACATCTATTCTTTTACAAATTCTTTTCCAATTTAGGTTATTATACAATATTGAGCAAAGTTCTCTGTGCTATATAGTAGATCTTTGTTGGTTATCCATTTTAAATATAGCAGTGTGTTCATTCAATTCCAAACTCCTTACAATCCCTTGCCCCCTTCCTTCTCCATAATCATAAGTTCATTCTTTAAATCTATGTTTCTGTTTTATGAATAAATTCATCTATATCATTTCTTTTTTTTTTTGCTTTCCTCATATAAGTGATATTATATGATCTTTCTCTTCCTCTGTCTTACTTCACTTAGTAAGATACTCTCTAAATCCATCCATGTTGCTGTAAATGACATTATTTCATTCTTTTCATTTATTTTTCCATGATTTCATTCTTTTTATTCCATTGTATATCTTTTTTATCAATTCTCTGTCAATGGGCATTTAGGTTGCTTCCATGCTTTGCCTGTTACAAATAGTGCTGCAATGAGTATCAGGGTGCATTTATTCTTTCAGATCATGCTTTTCTCCAGATATATGCCTAGGAGTGGGATTGCAGTATGATATGGAAGCTAACAATTCCAACACAAGAGAGAACAAGAAATATAAAACTGATATGTCTACAGAAGGTCTGAACAAGCCTTTACAATACCTAGCAGGACTAACAGAAGGCGTTTCTCTTTCAAAAGCAATTAGTAAAACTGGAGAAGTGAGTGCTACTTCAAATGCAAAGGCCGCAGTGGAAGACCTCGAGAAACATGAAAAATCAAGGAAACAAGAAACTACCAAAAATCACAGTAATTTTTTAGTAACTGATCACAAATACACAGAACTCTTATCTGTAAAAAATTCAAATAGCTGCTTTAAGAAAACTTAAAGAGCTATACAGAAACCATAAAGAAGTCTGTGTGCTGACGAACTGATGCTTTTGAATTGTGGTGCTGGAGATAACTCTTTGAGAGTCCCTTGAACTGCAAGGAGGCCAAACAAGTCGACCCTAAGGAAATCAGCCCTAAATATTCACTGGAAAGACTGATGCTGATGATGAAACTCCAATACTTTGGCCACCTGATGTGAAGAACTGACTCACTGGAAAAGACTCTGGTGCTAGGAAAGACTGAAGGCAAAAGGAGAAGGGGATGACAGAGGATGAGATGGTTTGATAGCATGACTGACTCAATGGACATAAATCTGAACGAACTTCAGGAGATAGTGGAGAACAATGGAGCCTGGCATGCTTCAGTCTATGGGGTTACAAATAGTTGGACATGACACAGTGCCTGATCAAAAACAGCAAAAGAGCTATAAAGAAAACACTCAAAGATAATCAGGATTTCCTGATTTATACAGTCAGGAAAACAATACACAAAGTGAAAAATTTAACAGAGATATCATATGATAGGAAAACAGAAATTCTAGAGTTGAGTAATACAATGAGTTAAATGAAAACTGCAGTAGAGAGCACCAACTACAGACTTGAATGATCATGAGAAAGAATCTGTGAATCAGAAAACAAATGTTAGAAATTATCCAGTCAGAAGAGAACAAAGGAAAAAGAATAAAAAAGAGTGACAAGCCTATGTGATCTCTGGGATACCATAAAAAGGATCAAACTGTAGATTATTGGAATTCAGAATAAGAAGAGAAAGGGAAGATGGTAGAAAACTTATTTAAAGAAATAACAGCTGAGAAAGAGATTTGAATTTCCAAGTTCATTAAGCTCATGCTTTATATATTAAAAAAAAAAAAACACTCAAAAATTGTCTCCAAGACACAATAATAAAATTGTCAAAAATAAAAAGAGAATCTTAAAAAATAGCAAGAAAAAACTAGCTTATTAACTTACAAGTAGCCCTTCCCCCATAAATCTATCGTTGGACTTCTCGACCATAACTTGCAGGCCAAGAGAAAGTAAGATAAAATATTCAAAGTGCTAGAAGGAAAAAAGAAAAGAAAACAAGAAGCCCCAACAGTCAAAAATAATCTATCAGGCTGATTATGCTTAATAAAATGAAGATTTTTCCAGACAAATAAAAGCTCAAGGCTTTCATCAACACGAGACCTGGTTTACAAGAAATCTTCAAGCTGAAATGAAAAGACTCTAATTGGTAACATTAAAACATATAAAAATAGAAAATGCACTGTTAAAGTGAAAGTGAAAGTGAAAGTTGCTCTATGGTGTCCAATTCTTTGTGACCCCATGACCTGTACAGTCCATGGAATTCTCCTGGCCAGAATACAGGGGATCTCCTCAACCTAGGGATCAAACCCAGATCTCCCACATTGCCGGCAGATTCTTTACCAGCTGAGCCACCAGGGGATCCCTTTTTTTGTAAAGGTGAGTATACAGTCAAATTCAGAATACTCTAATATTGTAATACAGTGATGTGCTAACAACTTAACCCAAATTTTAAAGGCAGTGAACACCAAAAATAACTATATCCATGGTAGATCAGTTGGTAAAAAAATCCACCTGCAATACAAGAGACTCGGGTTTGATCTCTGGGTTAGGAAGATACCTTGGAGAAGGAAATGGCAAACCCCTCCAGTAGTCTTGCCTGGGAAATTCCAGAGGAGCCTGGTAGGTTACATTCCATGGGGTCACAAAAATCAAACATGACTTAGCAACTAAACCACCATCACCAATCATTTGTTAATCAATGCACAATAAAAAAGAGGAAAATTATAACATCAAAATAGAAAATGGAATAAAAAGGTAGAGTTTATGTATGAAATTTTTGTTTTGTGTTTTTTTTTTTTTTTCTTTTCAGTACTTTGAATAAACCATCCCACTCTCTCCTGGACTATAAGATTATGGCTGAGAAAGCCAATGATAACTTTATGGAGGGAGGGCTCACTGGTATGCAACTGAAGTTCAGATGTTAGTGTAAAAGAGACCATTATATCTATAGGATGATTTATGTATGCTTCATAATAATCACAATGTAAAACCTACAGTAGATCTACAAAAGATAAAGAAAACAGATTCAAAGCATACCACTGTGGAAAATAATCAATTCACAAAGAACGGCAGCAACAAGGGAGAAAATAAAAGACCTACAAAACATCCAGGAAATAATTGAGACTGTATTAGGAAGTTTTAACCTATTAATAAGTTTTCATTGTAAGTGGACTAAATTCTCCAGTCAAGTAGAGATGGATAGATTAAAATAATAGACCCAATGATGTGCTGCCTATAAGAGACTCAATTAAGTTATGTATGTAGGGGCATAAATAGACCCAAAGTGTCAGAATGGCAAAAAATATTCCATGCAATTGGAAACCAAAAGAGGGTATTGGTAATCATACTTACCTCAGATAAAACTGACCTTAAGTCAAAAAAGTAGGAACAGATCAATAAGGTTATTATATGATGATAAAGGGGTCAATTTATTAAGAAGATAAGTGAAAGTGAAAGTGAAGTCGTGTCCGACTCTGCGACCCCATGAACGGTAGCCTACAAGGCTCCACCGTCCACGGGATTTTCCAGGCAAGAATACTGGAGTGGGCTGCCATTTCCTTCTCCAGGGGATCTTCCCAACCCAGGGATCGAACCCAGGTCTCCTGCATTGCAGACAGATGCTTTACCCTCTGAGCCACCAGGGAAATCCTATTAAGAAGATATAGTAATCATAAATATATATATGTATACGTATACATATATATACTCACACATCAGAACAGTAAATATATTAACCAAATACTAACATATCTGAGGGGAAAAATAAACAATAATATAATAATCATAAACATCATTGAAGAAAATGAATAACAGCATAAAAAATAGTGGACCCTTGTCTTTAAAAACCAATAAAAATTAACTTGTACTAGATCAAAAAACTTAACATAAGAATTAAATCTATAAAACTCCTAGAAGAAAACATGAAAAAAATCCATTGGCATTTGTTTTGACAATGATTTCATGGTTATAACACCAAAAGTACAAGCAAGAAAAAAATAAATGTTAATGACTGAGACTATATCAAACTCAAAAGCTCCTGAACAGCAAAAGTAACAATTAACAAAACAAAAAGGCAACCTACAGGCAGAGTGGTATATATTATTTTCAAAACATATATCTGACAGAGTGTTAATATTTTAAATATGTAAAGCCTCACACAACTCAATATAGAAAAAAGTTGCAATTTTAAAAATTGGAAAAGGAATGGACTTTTCCAAAAACATATATAAAATGAGCATCAGATATCTGAAAAGATGCCCCATATCAGTAATCTTCAGCAAAATGCAATTCAAAACCACAGTGAGATATTACCTCACCCATGTTATATGGTTGTTACCAAAAGACAAGAAATAATAAGTACTGGCAAGGATGTGGAGGAAAAAAAAAAGAACCCTTGTGCACTATTTGTAGGAATGTAAATTGGTACAGCCACTATGGAAAATGGTATGAATGTTCCTCAAAAAATTAAAAATAGAACTACTGTATGATCCACGAACCCCACTTCTAGATAAATATGCAAGGAAATACAATCAAGTATGCAAAGGAGGTATCACGTGTTTATGTTCATTGCAGTATTATTTACATTAGTCAAGATATGGAAACAATCTGATTGTCCATCTCAAGATGACTCTAAAGGACACGCAGCTATGTAATTGAATATTATTAAGCCACGAAAATAATAAAATCTGCCACTGTCCCCAACATGAATGGCCTGAGGGCACTAGGCTAAGTGAAATTAAGTGAGACATGGAAAGATAAATACTATACTCTCACTAAAATATATAATCTAAAAAATTTGATCTCATAGAAACAGGGTATAATGGTGATTGCCAGGCTCTGGGGGATTACTGAAATGAGGAGATATTGCTTAGTGTAAAAACTTGCAGTTACAGGATGAATAAATTATGTGGATCTAGAATACAACATTATGATTATTGTTAACAAGGCTGTGTTATGTAATTGCAAGTTGCTAAGAGTACAGATCTTAAGTGTTCTCACTTTAAAGAACCTTGGTAGTTATATGAGGTAATGCAGGTATTAACTAATCCCACTGTGGTACTTGTTTAGCAATATATAGCTGTATTAACTTACATTGTATTACATGTTAATTATATCTCAATAATTGGAAAAAAAGTTTTCCTCTTTTTATTCTGTCAGTATTCTATATAATTCTTAAATTTTATCACAACTATCTTATAATCACTTATTATGTCAGGAATGTTATAGTTTAGAAATGTTGAAAAATACAGAGTTTAACTACCTCATATTACATTGCTTGAGAAATCCCATGGACGGGGGAGCCTGGCATGCTGCAGTCCATGGGGTCACAAAGGGTTGGACATGACTGAGTGACTAACACACATTGTTTGTTGCATTGTGCATATGAACTTCCAGATTTACCTGTCACATTTGTAATGTTTCAAGAACTTGATAACATGTACTTATGTTGTAAAATTAATTGATATTAATATTTAGTTTTGGTTCCATATTTGAGTTCTTTCTTATTTCTTTTTTTAGTAAACATCAATGTATTTCAGTTCAGTTCAGTCGCTCAGTCATGTCCAACTCTTTGTGACCCCATGAATTGCAGCATGCCAGGCCTCCCTGTCCATCACCAGCTCCCAGAGTTCACTCAGATTCACGTCCATCAAGTCAGTGATGCCATCCAGCCATCTCATCCTCTGTCGTCCTCTTCTCCTCATGCCCCCAATCCCTCCCAGCATCAGAGTCTTTTCCGGTGAGTCAACTCTTCGCATGAGGTGGCCAAAGTACTAGAGTTTCAGCTTTAGCATCATTCCTTCCAAAGAAATCCCAGGGTTGATCTCCTTCAGAATGGACTGGTTGGATCTCCTTGCAGTCCAAGGGACTCTCAAGAGTCTTCTCCAACACCACAGTTCAAAAGCATCAATTCTTTGGTGCTCAGCCTTCTTCACAGTCCAACTCTCACATCCATAACATGTCCACAGGAAAAACCGTAGCCTTGACTAGATGGACCTTAGTCGGCAATGAAATGTCTCTGCTTTTGAATATGCTATCTAGATTGGTCATAACTTTTCTTCCAAGGAGTAAGCGTCTTTTAATTTCATGGCTGCAGTCACCATCTCCAGTGATTTTGGAGCCCAAAAAAATAAAGTCTGACACTGTTTCCACTGTTTCCCCATCTATTTCCCATGAAGTGATGGGCCCAGATGCCATGATGTTCATTTTCTGAATGTTGAGCTTTAAGCCAACTTTTTCACTCTCCTCTTTCACTTTCATCAAAAGGCTTTTTAGTTCCTCTTCACTCTCTGCCATAAGGGTGGTGCCATCTGCATGTCTGAGGTTCTTGATATTTCTCCCGGCAATCTTGATTCCAGCTTGTGTTTCTTCCAGTCCAGCATTTCTCATGATGTGCTCTGCATAGAAGTGCATTTAGAGTTGCTTTATTTAACACTCACAGTTATATACAGTTATACAGACTACTGTTAATATGCAGGTATTCACCCACCTACATTAACAAGTATTTTTATGTCATCATTTTTTGTTCAGATAGTCTTAAATCAAAGCGAAAAAATAACAAACTTTAGATTTACCTTCTTATGATTGTGTCATCAACTCTGCCCTTGAACCTCTTTAAAGATAACCATTACCATAGATGTGAAGTAAATCATTTAAGTCAAATACTGCCTCATTATTTTGATATACTTTTATTTACCCTTTCAGTCCCCATTTATTGGAACTGTTTGAAATATATAGCTCAATGTCCTATAATTTTGCTTGTCACCCTAAAATATTCAATATTCTCACATAACTCTATATCTACTACTTAATTCCACCTTCATAGGAGTGTAGCCTGTGCAGTTGCACAGGACACCATGTACAGAAAAGTCTTATGTTTGGGCTGATGTTCTGTTTTCACCTTTATACTCTTAATAATTTTACCTTACTACTTTAACTTCACTTGTAAGTGAAGTTTTAAGGGACAATGTTACATGTTTTGAGTAGAGGAAGATTATCAAATGGGCACAAGCTAATCGCAAGAGTCCTTTAAAAGCAGAGAGTTTCCTCTGACTGGTGACAAAGGAAAAGTGAGAGATATTCAAAGCATGAGAAGGAATGAGTAGGCTATTGAAATGTTTAAACACAGAGGAAACCACATTAGAAGGAATGTAAGCAAGCACTCAGAGAAGGCAGTGGCACCCGACTCCAGTACTCTTGCCTGGAAAATCCCATGGACAGAGGTCGCTGAGGATAGGACACGACTGAGCAACTTCACTTTCACTTTTCACTTTCATATGTTGGAGAAGGAAATGGCAACCCACTCCAGTGTTCTTGCCTGGAGAATCCCAGGGACAAGGGAGCCTGGTGGGCTGCCGTCTATGGGGTCGCACAGAATCTGACACGACTGAAGTGACTTAGCAAGCAAGCACTAAAAAGCAGAGAGTGGCCCCTTGGTGTAACAGCCACCAAGGAAAACTGAAACTAAGACTCAGAGTTAAACACTTGAATTCTTAAGACACTCAAATAATCTTAGAAGCTATGAATCCCTAGAACCTTCAAATAATAGTCCATCCCATTCAAGACCCTGACTTCAGTCTTTTGAGACTATGAGCAGAGAACTAAGTTAAGCCTGCTGGATTTCTGACATATAGGACTGTGAGATATTAAATGGGTACTATTTTAAGCCACCACATTTCTGACAATAGGAAAATATCAATAATCATCTCCTACAATAATAATATCATATTATGCAGTTGTTAACAACAACTGCTGCTGTTCAGTCACTAAGTCTTTGTGACTCCATGGACTGCAGCCCATTGGGCTCCTCTTTCTTCCACTATCTCCCAGAGTTTGCTCAAATTCAGATTATCCAATGCCTCATAAATTTTAGATTGAATTTGTTATGTAAAAAGTATTTATTTTAAATTATCCTATAAGTGTTCTCTACTTTTAAGAACTCCATCTCTTTTTATTTCTATTAACATTTTTCATTTCTTTCTATAATTTTAGATGAACATCACTGTTTTCCCCTCACTGGGAACTGATAGAGATTAAAATTTTGTGGTTAATTTTCAGGCATTTTGGCAACAAATGTGTACATACATATATTCCATTTTTATTTATCATTAACATATATATTGTATTAATTTTGAAGGATAGAAAGGACTCTCTATCAGATACAAGCTTTCTGTTTCATCTTATGTGTTTAAGCCTTAAGTTAGCTGAGGGAACACCAAGCATCGATCACCAATTTCAATATATTCCGCTTAAGCTAGCCTGCAGCCCTGGCTATATGAGATGCTCCAGTGAATGCCCAGGATAGTCACTTTATTGGTCAACAATGTGAATTCACTTATGGGTTTCAGTTTAACTCTCACCTTCAGTAGCACTGATTACTGCACACCTTGTTCTCTCTTCCATTTCATGTCTTCCTGAGCTTGAGAGTATTAGTTTCAGCCCAGAGATGAACCTCCCTGTACAAAATGGACAGCTACAGGTTAGCTAGCCTGCCCTTCTCATAATTAGACGTACTCCTTTTTATAATCAATGATATAGCAGAAATTCTTTCTTACACATATGAAATTGGCCTGAGGTGGGCATGAACAATGAGTACACTGCAGCCTGTTGTTCAATGTTCTGACATAGATGAGCTCCAATCAATTTCTCTTCAAGGTGAAGAGCTTTAAAGTATTTGCCTAAAAATAATATTTTATCTGCATGTTTTTAACACTAACTTGGCTAATATTAAATCAATTTAGTCCTGCTTAATGTACCCTCATGTTAATCTTCAAACTTTCTGGCCTCTTAGTGATAAGCACTCCTGTTTTGCAATTCTCATATAGATAATTTTGTGTGTGTGTGGGTTTGAGAGAGAGAGACAATGAGCTTGTGTATGTGTTATCATTAACTAGATGTTTGAAAAAGTTATATTTTAAATATGTATCTTTTTAAGAATGGAATATGTCTTTGTGGATTTTATTATTAGTATTAAGATATGATTATCTCATATTAATATATATATTTGATACATTACATTTAGATAACAAATACTAAGTTTTTTCTGTTTATACACTTTGTAGATATGTTTACCTTATATATTCGTTGTTAAAAAATAAAAATAAACAGTCATGGTTTCCTATACTTTAACAATGTTCTTCTGAATTGAAGTACAGATTTAAAATTAAATTTGCCTGAAGCCTGCATCTTATTGATATTTTAAAATGTCATTTAATATTTGTAGAAACATACATAAAATGAGTAGAAAAGACTTCATTCAGCAGAAATGAATTCTAAATGAAACTGAGTTTCTAAACATCAGCCTAAATATTAATATATGATTAAGGAAAGTTATGACCAACCTAGATAGCATATTGATAAGCAGAGACATTACTTTGCCAACAAAAGTCCATCTAGTCAAAGCTATGGTTTTTCCAGTGGTCATGTATGGATGTGAGAGTTGGACTGTGAAGAAAGCTGAGCACCAAAGAACTGATGCTTTTGAACTGTGGTGTTAGAGAAGACCCTTGAGAGTCCCTTGGACTGCAAGGAGATCCAACCAGTCCATTCTAAAGGATATCAGTCCTGGGTGTTCTTTGGAGGGAATGATGATAAAGCTGAAGCTCCAGTACTTTGGTCACCTCATGCGAAGAGTTGACTCATTGGAAACGACTCTGATGCTGGGAGGGATTGGGGGCAGGAGGATAAGGGGACGACAGAGGATGAGATGGCTGGATGGCATCACTGACTCGATGGACTTGAGTTTGAGTGAATTCCGGGAGTTGGTGACGGGCAGGGAGGCCTGGCGTGCTGCGATTCATGGTGTCGCAAAGAGTCAAACACAACTGAGCTGAACCGATATCAGGAAAAAGGGAAAAGTGGGGAGGGTCTATAAATATTTTTAATATCTTTTCCTAGTTTTTTTTTACACAGTTTGCATGTCCCTATTCATTCATTCGGAGAAGGTGATGGCAGCCCACTCCAGTACTCTTGCTGGAAAATCCCATGGACAGAGGAGCCTGGTAGGCTGCAGTCCATGGGGTCGCGAAGAGTATGACATGACAGAGCACTTCACTTTCATCTTTCACTGTCATGCATTAGAGAAGGAAATGGCAATTCATTTGTTAGTTACAAAATTTCCAACATGACTCCTTTCAAATATATATTGCCAAAATGATATATTGTCTTTTAATACAAATCAAGACTATTTTTATTGTTTTAAATCCTAATTTCAGAAATTAGATAATATTGTTGCCCTACTTATAATGTATGCAAGTCTATAAATCATGGAGATTTGGTGTTGGTGGTGCACAATCTCTTTTTTCCTAGGTATAATGTAAGAGAAACTATGTAAATATTTGAGTAAAAATCAAGAATGGAAGTATTTTTTATATCAGTGACATCTTGGGAGATTAGTCAACAAAACTTTAAAAACTGACATGTAGATGTGAAAATGGCATGACTAACAGTGGGAGAATGCTCTGGAGAGGTATCAAAGGAGTGATTCTGTAAAGAATTCTTAAAGAAATTTTCTCTGAGACACAGATGATCTCTTTTGAGTAGATTGTATTTCCAGAAAAATTTGTTGGTGAGATGCTTTTTGGAAGATAAAAAGGAAGGATTAAATTAAGATAAAAATGTGTTCTTGCAAAGAGACAGTCTAAATATATATGACCAAATGAGATTACACTGGCTGCAACTAAAAAAAAAAAACTGATGTGATTATGAAGGCTTCAAATAAGGGAGAAGTATTCCCAAAGTTTGGGCTTTCCTGATAGCTCAGTTGGTAAAGAATCCACCTTCAATGTGGGAGACCTGAACTTGATCCCTGGGTTGGGAAGATCCCCTGGAGAAGGAAATGGCAACCCAATCCAGTATTCTGGCCTGGAGAATTCCATGACCTGTATAGTCCATGGGGTCGCAAAGAGTCAGATATGACTGAACTACTTTCACTTTCACTTTCATTTACAAAGTTTACCTGAAATGGTAGCTTGGAATTCAAGTATAGAGAGCCTTGGAATAGAAAGTAAGTTTGAATTTCATCCTGCAGATGATGTAGAAACAAAAACAATCTTTAGAGTTCACTGATATGATAAAATTATTTTATAATAGCATATAAAACAGACTATAGATAAATATACAATAATATATATTATATTGTTTAGTCTCTAAGTCATGTCTGATTCTTTTTTGTGATCCCATGGACTATAGCCATATTGAAAAGCAGAGACATTATTTTGCCAACAAAGGTCTGTCTAGTCAAGGCTATGGTTTTTCAAGTGGTCATGTATGGATGTGAGAGTTTGACTGTGAAGAAAGCTGAGTGCCAAAGAATTGATGATTTTGAACTGCGGTGTTGGAGAAAGACTCCTGAGAGTCCCATGGACTGCAAGGAGATCCGACCAGTCCATCCTAAAGGAGATCAGTCTTGGGTGTTCTGTGGAGGGATTAATGCTAAAGCTGAAGCTCCAGTACTTTGGCCACCTCATGCGAAGAGTTGACTCATTGGAAAAGACCCTGATGCTGGGAGGGATTGGGGGCAGGAGGAAAAGGGGATGACAGAGGATGAGATGGCTGGATGGCATCACCAACTCAATGGACATGAGTTTGAGTGAACTCCAGGAGTTGGTGATGGACAGGGAGGCCTAGAGTGCTGCAATTCATGGGGTCGCGGAGAGTCGGACATGACTGAGAAACTAAACTGAACTGAACTGATGGACTATAGCCAGTCAGGCTTCTCTGTCAATGGGATTTCCCAGGCAAGAGTACTACAGTGGATTGCCATTTCTTTCTCAAATGGATCTCTCGACACAAGGATTAAACCTGTGTCTCCTGCATTGGCAGGTGGATTCTTTACCACTGAGCCAGCAGGGAAGCTCCCCCCCCCGCCCCCCACACACACCTACATACACACACAAACATGTATATATGAATCCCCTTCATGGATCACAGGGTCATCATAGCAAAATGGTTTATATAATTCAATGAAGCTAAGAGCCATGCCCTGCAGGGCCATCCAAGGCAGACAGGTGATAGTGAAGATTTCTGACAAACTGTGGTCCACTGGAGTCAGAAATGGCAACCCACCCTAGTATTCTTGCCTGGAGAACCCCATGAACATAATGAAGTGGCAAAAAGATATGACACCATAAGATAGCACGCCCCCCTCCCCATGTCAAAAGGTGTCCAATATGCTACTGAGGAGAAACAGAGAACAATTGATAATAGCTCCAGAAAGTATGCAGTGACTGGGCCAAAGCAAAAAAGATGTTCAGTTCTGGATGTGCCTGGTTGTGAAAATAAAGTCAAATACTGTGAAATACAATATTGCATATGAACCTAGAAAGTTAAGTCCATGAATCAAGGTAAATTGGACATTATCAAGCAAGAGATGGCAAGAGGAAACATCACCATCTTAGTAATCACTGAACTAAAATAGACAGGATTAGGTGAATTTAATTCAGATGACCATTATATCTACTACTTTGAGCAAGAATCCCTTAGAAGAAATTGAGTAACCCTCAGAGCTAACAAAAGAGTGTGAAATGCAGTACTTGGGTGCAGTCTCATAAATGACAGATTGGTCTTGGTTTGTTTCTAAGGCAAACCATTCAACATTACAGTAATCCAAGTCTATGCTACAACCACTGATGACAAAGAAGTTGAAGTTGAATAGGTCTATGAAGACCTACAACAACTTCTAGAACTAACACCAAGATAAAAGATGTCCTTTTCATCTCAGGAGGTTGTAATACAAAAGTAGGAAGTCAAGAGAGCCAGAAAAACAAGCAAGTTAAGCCTTGGAGTACAAAATGAAGCAGGGAAAAAGCTAAAAATTTATGTGAAGAGCACACACTGGTCATAACAACCTTTTACAACAATCAAAGAGATAACTCTACACATGGACATCACCAGATGGTCAATACCAAAATCAGATTAATTATGTTCTTTGAAGCCAAAGATGGAGAAGCTTTATACACTCAGCAAAAACAAGACCAGGAGCTGACTGTGACTCAGATCATGAACTCTTTATTGCAAAATTCAGGCTTAAATTGAAGAAAGTAAGGAACACTACTAGGCCATTCAGATATGACCTAAATCAAACCATTTATGTTATATGGCAGAGAAGGCAATGGCAACCCACTCCAGTACTCTTGCCTGGAAAATCCCATGGATGGAGGAGCCTGGTAGGCTGCAGTCCATGGGGTCACTAAGAGTCAGGCACAACTGAGCACTTTACTTTCACTTTTCACTTTCATGCATTGGAGAAGGAAATGGCAACCCACTCCAATATTCTTGCCTGGAGAATCCCAGGGACAGAGGAGCCTAGTGGGCTGCCATCTATGGGGTTGCACAGAGTCGGACATGACTAGAGTGACTTAGCAGCAGCAGCAGCAGCATGATTATATGGAGGATGTGATGTATAGATTCAAGGGATCAGATCTGGTAGACAAAGTGCCTGAAGAACTATAGACAGAGATTCCTATCATGGTACAGGAGCCAGTGACCAAAACCATCCCAGTGAAAAATGAATGCAAGAAGGGAAAGTGGTTGTCTGAGGAGGCTTTACAAATAGCTGAGAAAAGAAGAGAAGCAAAAGGCAAAGGGAAAGGTATACCTAACAGAGTTCCAGAGACTATCAAGGAGAGATAAGAACTCCTTCTTAAATGAATAATGAAAAAAAAATAGAGGAAAACAATAGAATGGGAAAGACTAGAGATCTCTTCAAGAAAATTAGAGATTTCAAGGGAATATTTCATGTAAGGATGGGCACAATAAAGGACAGAAACAGTAAGAACCTAACAAAGCAAAAGAGATTAAGAAGAGGTAGAAAGAATACACAGAAGAATTCCATAAAAATGAACTTAATGTCCTGGATAGCCATGATGGTGTGATCACTCACGTAGAACCAGGTATCTATGTATGAAGTCAAGAGGGCCTTAGGAAGCATTACTACAAACAAAGCTAGTGGAGGTGTCAGAATTTCAGTTGAACTATTTAAAATCCTAAAAGATGATGCTATTAAAGTGTTGCACTCAAAATGTCAGCAAATTTGGAAAACTCAGTAGTTGCCACAGGACTGGAAAACATCAATTTTCATTCCAGTCTCAAAGAAGGGCAATGCCCAAAATTGCTATGACAATCCTCCACATTCATTCACTTCACATGCTAGCAAGGTTATGCTCAAAATCCTCCAAGTAAGTTTTCAGTAGTATGTGAACCTATAATTTCCATAAGTACAAGCTAGTTTTCAAAGAGGCAGAGGAACAAAAGATGAAATTGCCAACTTTTGTTGGATCATAGAGAAAGCAAGAGAGTTCCAGGAAAACATCTGCTTCTGCTTCATTAACTACACTAAAGCTTTTGACTGTGTGGCTCACAAGAAACTGTGGAAAATTCTTAAAAAGCTTAGAGTTCCAGGCCACTTTATGTCTCTCCTGAGATACCTGTATGTGAGTCAAGAAGCAACAGTTACACCAGACATGGAACACCTGATTGTTTCCAAAATGGAAAAGGAATATGACAAGGTTTTATTTATTCACTCTACTTATTTAACTTCATTATGGGAAAAGCTGGGCTGGATGAATCACAAGCTGGAATCAAGTCTACAGGGAGAAATATCAGCAACCTCAGATATGCAGATGATATCACTCTAATGGCAGAAAGTGAAGAGGAACTAAAGGGCCTCTTGATGAGGGTGAAAGAGAGTGAAAAACCTGGATTGAAGGTCAACATTTCAAAAAATCTAGATCATGGCACCTGTACTGTCAATTCACGGCAAATAGCAGGGGGAAAAGTGGAAGCAGAGACAGATTTTATTTTCTGGGGCTCCAAAATCACTGGGGAAGGTGACTGCAGGTATGAAATTAAAAGATGCTTTCTCCTTTGAAGGAAAGATATGACAAACCTAGACAGTGTTTTAAAAAGCAAAGATACCATTTTGCCAAAAAGGTCTGTATAATCAAAGTTATGGTTTTTCCAATAGTTATGAACAGATGTGAGAGTTGGACCTGAAAGAAGACTGAGTGCTGAAGAACTGATGCTTTTCAATTGTAGCGCTGAAGACTCAAGATTCTTCTGGACTACAGGGAGATCAAACCGGTCAATCCTAAAGGAAATCAACTCTGAATATTCATTGGAAGGACTACTGCTGAAGATGAAGCTCAAATACTTTGGCCACCTGATGTGAAGAGCTGATTCATTAGAAAAGACCTTCATGCTGTGAAAGACTGAATGCAAAAGGTAAAAGAAACAGCAGAGGATGAGAAGATTAGATAGCCTCACCAACTTAAAGGACATGAATTTGAGCAAATTATTTGAGATTAGTAGAGGATAGTGGAGCCTGGCATGCTGCAGTCCATGGAGTTACAAGGAGTCAGACACAACTTAGTGACTGAACAACAACCATGTTCTTAGACTGGATGGCTTAACATTTTTTGCAAATATATTATCCCCAGTTAGATCTGCAGATCCTGTTTAATCGTACTTAAAATTCCAGCTGGATTTTTTTCAGACAATCTAAATTCTGTCTGTAAAGTTTACATGGAAAGATAAAGAAAATTGAATTGACAAAAATGAGTTTAAAGCTTCAGAACAAATTTGGAAGATTTACACATTTCAATTTAAATATTTACTTTAGAGCTACATTAATCAAGACAGTGATATTGATGAGAGGATTGATCGTCTATAGATTGATGGAATAGAATTAGTTTACAAAATATTCTTCCAAATTTAGGCAACTGAATTTTTTAACAAATTATAAAGCAATCCACTGGATACCTCTCCTATTTCCCTTTTCCCCAGCCTCACCAAGTCTCCTCCCTGGCACGATCTCACAAATTATATTTATACATACCTGAAGCCAGGGGATCCCCTGGAGAAGGAAAATGGCAGCCCACTCCAGTACTCTTGCCTGGAGAATCCCATAGTGGGAGGAGCCTGGTAGGCTACAGTCCATGGGGTCGCAAAGAGTCCAACATGACTGAGCGACTTCACTATACCTGAATCAGTTTTGGTGTTCAGGCAGGGCAACAGGGCTGTCTTACCCCACCTGCAGTTTATCCCAGGCCCACCAGCTCCCAGATAATGTTGATGCTACCATTGATCATGGTCAGGTACTCTAGGGAGAGGCCCTAGGCAACAACCCATCTGTTTCCAGGGAGCCCCAGGGGCAGAGGCGTTTGGGACAGAAGAGCCTAGAGCTCGCAGCCTCCACCCATTTCTTCCGGACTTGATTGTAGCAAAAGCCTCCTTGACAGGCTCTGTGCAGGACTGTAGGTTGCCTGGAAGTGAGCTGGGTGATACCAGCTTGGTGAAGTATCCCTCTTGACGCTCAGGAGATGGCCCTGAGTGAGGCGCTGGTCAGCCATATGGCCCTTGATCTGGTGGAACTCTACCAGAAGCGAGGCTTCCAGGATCTCCCTCCAGAATGCACAGTAGACAGTGTGGTACTTTGAGGGCACAAAAGGCTTGTTTGGACGGGACAGCAGAGAGGCGTCTGATGGGGTGTAGGGTGCGCCTGTGTACACAGTGGGCTTTCCCCACCACCTCCTGCTCCTTGCAGCGGAAGCCCCCTGAGAGCGAGTGGGCCTTAACCCGTTGAATCCCTGGAAGCTGCAGGGCCTCGGCTGGCTATCCTAGGAAGATGTGATGCTGGTCAAGTCCTGAATACTCCTGGGACTGGAAAAGGGAGTCAAAAGTACCAAAAGCACTCACAGAGGTTATCAGTTGCCATCCCTATGAACTACAACTCCAAAAATATCTTCCAGAGCTGGCTGTGTACTTGAGCAAAGTGTGCAGGTGTCCACTGTTGGGAAGGACACACCAGGGCCTAGAATTTGTAAGGCTTGAATGGAGATCTCGCCGTGTGCCACTGGAAATTATCCCTGGACTCAGCTCCACTTCCAGTTCAGTGACTGTACAGTTTTAGTTATGCAAGCTCAATAAATTCCAGAGATTTGCTGTATAGCGTTGTGCTTATAGTTAGCAATACTATAGGGCTCTTAAGTATTGTGTGCATTTAAAAATTTGTTGTGGATAGATCTTGTATTTTGTTCTTACTGAAATTTAAAAATTAAAATGATTTTAGAGAGAATGGAGAGGGATGACAGATGAATATATAACCAAAATCAAACAAAAATCTTCATTTTAATTGGTATACTTGCAGATTTTTAAAGATTAGAAAGAAGTCATTGACTTACATTACATTATGATACCTGAGAGTCAGCTGTAGCTGCTATGATCCACGTATCCTTTCCTTCTAGGACTCAGACTGAGGAGAAGCCAGCCTCTGTCTCCAACATGTTGTTTCCCGTAAGGGAGAAGAGAGCAAAAGAACCACAAAGATTCACAATATCTCTGAAGGCTCTTGCTGGCACACAGTTGTGTGAACTTTTTTCACTTTCCACTGGTCAAAAAGGCTAATAGGGTCTAGCCCAAAGTCAAAAAGTGGTTGGATGTGTGTTTCCCTGTAATGAAATCACATGACGGTAGGAATGCATAATTAATCTTCTTACAGGAAAGGAGGGCATTTATAATTATAAAAGCTGTCACTTTTGGATTCCTTGATATAACTCTAATTCTTTTGCTAATAAAATAGAGAAATTAAATATAATGGAAAGCTTGATCTTTCTTTTTTTTTAGTTTATATTTACCTATATCACTATCCCTGACTCTATTTTATCTTAGAAACTTAAATGCCTGCTCTCTACTATCATCTCTTTATGTCCTACAGTATTCTGAAATTCATGCAGGTTTATTGTTATTAATTAAGCTGACACTATGTTCAAATAATTGAAATGTTATTTATAAACCCATAAGTGAATCAGAAAGGGAACAGCTAATTCACCACACATATAGAATGAGTATGTGATAGACACAAAGCAAAAGACCAGAATTGGCAAAGTGACACTGAATCTATTTCTTCATTAAACTGAAAAGATAATCGTTAATTAGCATTAAAAGATCATTAATTTCTTCAATCTTTGAAAATATTAAAATACATACACACATGTACACAATATCTTCCTTTCCTATTGCTCAGAATGTTTCACACACGTATACATGATACAAGTTGCTATGGTAATATGCTTATCTCCATAGCAATTGATCATTATATCTTTGTATGTGTCCATTTTCTCTTAATAGACAAATTATAGGTAATGAAACCAAAGGTTCACATCTTCAAAAAAGATACAAAATAAATTAAAAATAAAAACTGAGTTTTTACCCCAAAATATTTTGTTAAGTATTCCTACTTAAGATTGGAAAAGAAAACATTTGGAAAATTAATAGCTAAAATGGAACTATAAAAGGTGCATGCTCTTGGGAAAATGAAAGCTTCTAAACAGCAGCAAATGTTCAAGTATGAATGGTTTCTTACAATAGAATATGATACAATGCAGTTTGTGGCAGTCTCTGTGTGGCTGAGATGCTCCCTAGCAGAAATGAGCTTCAAGATTCTTATCCCCAGAAAGCCATCACTGAAAAATTTCCTAGCCTCTGGAAAAAAGGTCATTTTTACTCTCATAGAGAAAGTCATAACATTGGCTATAAGTATGAATAAATTGAAACTCCTTGACCTATAGAAAAATACATAAGGCAGGATCTTCAATCCCTGGTACTACTATAAAAATTGACATTTGAATTTTTACCTGTTAACTGCAACAATAAAAACAAAAAATAACTCTTAAACACTGTCATTAAATTTTCTTAGTTTTATGGTATAAATAAAAGCAATGCTTTGATTAGTTCAAAGGACTGATTTTTGTGAACAATTTAACATTTTAGGTTGCTTTAATATGCATCTTATGAAAATGTCTTTACATGCTTCTTATAAAGGACTTATTGATTTTAACAAATTGGTTTTTAAACATATTTTGATATTCTATGGTCCATATGAAGTTAATTTTCGCTTGTAACCTTAAGTTATATAAGTAAGAGTAAAGTAAGTAGTGTTGATGAAAAAATAATCAATCAATCTAAGAAAGACATGGAAAATTTTATTCAAGCCAAAGTCAGAGATTATAACCTGGAAAGAACATATTAAAAAACTCAGAACTGTTCAAACTATTAGAAATCAAGACACAGTTATATAAGGTTTTTGATACATAAGGCTACACATTTACAACATATTATTGACAGTTTACACAATGCAGAACAAAGCATCATTGTAACTCCTCACAAGATCAAGAAGGAATGTTATCTTTTAAGAAGTTGTCTTGTGATGCTAGAAGAATATTGCTCTTCATGGATGCTCAGATATTTCTGCCAATTGGGGAAGTTTGGTTGATACATATTGCAGATACACATTGCACACTAGCAGAGAGAAAGGAGGCCAAAGGGCAGAGAAAACTTCTTTATGCTTAATTTTTTGTCTTGTCATAAAATATGAATTTTATTGTTAAATTCTATTTAACAATAGAGAAGGCCAAAGGGCAGAAGACATTTTTATTTTTTTCTTATCTTGCCATAAAATATGAATTTCATCTAAAATTTTATTTTGTGTTTACAAACATAAAATAAAACAATTGCAATAAATAGTATATGTTTATGTACCTGACATAAGGTTTGAATAAGCATAAACATAGAAACTGGGAGATTTTTTGCAAAGAGCTGAACATACTCAATTTTAAAGATGGTTTCTTTATCAATTAAAAAAAAACTTGTAATAGATATATTATTAAATAGATAAAAATTAATGAAAATGAATATTCTTAAATCCAACCTTTGGAACATAACTTATTTTGATGAGCATGAAGGAGCAAAAGAGTGAGAATAAAATTAAACTGTGGGGCTCTTCTGGGTACAAGGTCACTCTGTGTCCCTTGTTTCTCATTTGTAGGCCTTCTCTGAGTTCTAAAGTGAAGTGAAGTCGCTCAGTCATGTCCACCTCTTTGCAACCCCACGGACTGTAGCCTACCATACTTCTCCATCCATGGGATTCTCCAGGTGAGAATACTGGAGTGGGTTGCCATTTCTTTCTCCTTGAGTGCTAAAGGGCAGATTGAAATAGCTGCTAATTAAGGAAGTGAGGGAATGCGGAAAGGAAGGAAAGGCAGTAGAAAAACAATAGTGTAGTGATAAAGCTGATACATGTCTCTGAGTTCTTTACCAGGAACTGTGGTGTTGGAGAAGACTCTTGAGAGTCCCGTGGACTGCAAGGAGATCCAACCAATCCATTCTGAAGGAGATCAGCCCTGGGATTTCTTTGGAAGGAATGATGCTAAAGCTGAAGCTCCAGTACTTTGGCCACCTCATGCGAAGAGCTGACCCATTGAAAAAGACTTTGATGCTGGGAGGGATTGGGGGCAGGAGGAGAAGGGGACGACAGAGGATGAGATGGCTGGATGGCATCACGGACTCGATGGACGTGAATCTGAGTGGACTCCGGGAGATGGTGATGGAAGGGAGGCCTGGCATGCTGCGATTCATGGGGTCGCAAAGAGTCGGACACGACTGAGCGACTGAACTGAACTGAAATGAAGACCTCTACCCAAGAGGAGGATGGTAACGTCAGGTTGAGCACAAGTTCATAGATCACAGACTGGTTGGAACCAGAAGGCTGATAATTAAAATTCCTTAATCACTACTGTTATCTCACCACCAGCCAATCAGAAGACAATTCAATTCTGCATCCTGCAGACCTCACACAAAAATTTGCCCTTAGAAATTCTTTCCGGAAAACCACCCGGAGTTCAAGTCTTTTGAGCACAAGCCTCCAGTACTACTTGCTTGACCCTTGCAGTAAACTTTACTCCAGGCTCTGAAGTTTTAGTTTGTTTTCCACTTTCTGCATCATTAACTTAAGTTAGACAGCAAGAGAGCAAACGATCCATGTTGTCTATTTATTAGTTCCATTACATTTCTTTTTTAGATATTCGTTTAACCATGGTCTGTTGATGGATAATCTTGCAATTATTCAGTATTGTATGAGAAACTGAGATACATACATTGAGATAATATCTGGAAAAACATTTTTGACCATGTTTCAACTAATTTGCTATTTCAGTTCAGTTCAGTTGCTCAGTTGTGTCCAGCCCATTGTGACCCCATGGATGGTAGCATGCTAGGCCTCCCTGTCCATCACCAACTCCTGGATTTTACTCAAACTCATGTCCATTGAGTCAGTGATGCCATCCAACCATCTCATCTTCTGTCATCCCCTTCTTTTCTTGTCTTTAATTTTCCCAGCATCAGGGTCTTTGCAAATGAGTCAGTTCTTCACATCTGGTGGCCAAAGTATTGGAATTTCAGCTCCAGCATCAGTTCTTCCAATGAATATTCAGGACTGATTTCTTTTAAGATGGACTGGTTGGATCCCCTTGCAGTCCAGGGGACTCTCAAGAGTCTTCTCCAACACCACAGTTCAAAAGCATCAATCCTTTGGCGCTCAGCTTTCTTTATAGTCCAATTCTCACATCCATACATGACCAGTGGAAAAACCATAGCCTTGACGAGGTGGACCATTGTTGGCAAAGTAAGGCCTCTGCTTTTTAATTTGTTGTCTAGGTTGATCATAGCTTTTTTTCCAATGCAGTTAGATCTGGCTAATCTCAATTAATTTTTCAAATAGAAATAACAGGTAAACATTCATGTATTTACTTACAGAAAATATCTCTCAAGCAATGTGTAAAATAACTAATTACCTGCATATTATACAAATCTGTTAAATATTTGCCTTTTGTGGTCTTATGGTCTGCAATAGTATATATTGTTAAAGAATAGTCAGAGACTTCACTGGTGGTCCAGTGGTTAAGACTCCACCTTTCAATACTGGGGTTGTTGTTCAGTCCCTCAGTCATGTCTGATTCTTTGTGATCCCATGGACTGTAGCACGGTGGGCTTCCCTATCCTTCATTATTTTCAGGAGTGTGTCCAACTCATGTCCATTGACTCAGTGATGCCATCCACCCATCTCATCCTCTGTCATCCCCTTCTCCCTCCTTCAATCTTTCCTAGCATCAGTGTCTTTTTCAATGAATCAACCCTTCGCATCAGGTGGCCAAAGTATTGGATCTTCAACTTCAGTGTCAGTCCTTCCAATGAAAATTCAAAACTGATTTTCTTTAGGATTGACTTGTTTGATGTCCTTACTGTCCAAGGGACTCTCAAGAGTTTTCTCAAGCACCACAGTTGAAAGGAATCAATTATTTGATGCTCAGGTTTTTTTTTTTTTTTAATTGCCTAGCTCTCACATTTGTACATGAGTACTGGAAAAATCACAACTTTGACTATACAGACCTTTGTTGGCAAAGTGATGTCTCTGCTTTTTAATTACCTGTCTAACTTTGTCATATCTCTTCTTCCAAGGAGCAAGTGTCTTTTAATTCCATGGGTGCAGTCACCATCCACAGTGATTTTGGAGCCCAGGAAAATAAGGTCTGTCACTATTTCCATTGTTTCCCCATCTATGCCACAAAGTGATGGGACTGGATGCTATAATCTTCGTTTTTTGAATGTTGAGCTTTAAGCCAGAGTTTTCACTGAATGATTTTCCTTCAACAAGAGGCTCTTTAATTCCTCTTTGCTTTCTGCCATAAGGGTGCTGTCATACACATATCTGAGGTTATTGATATTTCTCCATGCAATCTTAATTCCAGCTTGTGCTTCATCCAGCCTGGCATTTAAAATGATGTACTCTGCACTTAAATAAGCAGGGTGACAATATACAGCCTTGAAGTATTCCTTTCCCAGTTTGGGACCAGTCTGTTATTCCATGTCCAGTTCTAAATGTTGCTTCTTGATACACATACAGGTTTCTCAGGAGGTGAGTAAGGTGGTCTGGTGTTTCCATCTCTTTAAGAATTTTCCACAGTTAGTTGTGATCTACACAAAAGCTTTAGTGTAGTCAATGAAGCAGAAGTAGATCTTTTTCTGAAATTCTCTAGCTTTTTCTATGATCCAGTGGATGTTGGCAATTGAATCTCTGGTTCCTCTGCCTTTTCTAAATCCAGTTTGTACATCTGGAAGTCTATTGAAGTCTAGATTGAATGATTTTGAGCATTATCTGCTAGCATGTGAAGTGAATGCAATCATGCAATAGTTTGAACATTCTTTGGCATTGGCCTTCTTTGGGATTGGAATGAAAACTGACCTTCTCCAGTTCTGTGGCCACTGCTAAGTTTTCCAAATTTGCTGGCATATTGAGTGCAGCACTTTAACAGCATCATCATTTAGAATTTGAAATAGCTCAGCTGGAATTTCATCTCCTCCACTAGCTTTGTTCATAATGATGCTTCCTAAGGCCCACTTGAATTAATAGTCCAGGATATCTGGCTAGGTGAGTGATCACACCATCCTGGTTATCTGAGTCATTAAGATCTTTATTGTATAGTTCTTCTGTGTGTTCCTTCACCTCTTCTTAATAACTTCTGCATCTGTTAGGTCCATACTGTTTTTGTCCTTTATTGTGCCCATCTTTGCATGAAATGTTCCCTTGGTATCTCTAATTTTCTTGAAGAGATCTCTAGTCTTTCCCATTCTATTGTTTCCCTCTATTTCTTAACATTGTTCCCTTAGGAAGCCTTTCTTATCTCTCCTTGCTACTCTTTGGAAATCTGCATTCAAATGGATATATCTTCCTTATCCCTTTTCCTTTTGCTTCTCTTCCTTCCTCAGCTATTTGTAAAGCCCCCTGAAACAACCATTTAACTTTTTGCATTTATTTTTCTTGGGGTGGTTTTGATCACTGCCTCCTCTACATTGTTACGAACCTCTGTCCATACTTCTCAGGCACTCCATCAGATCTAATCCCTTGAATCTATTTGTCACCTCCACTGTATAATCATAAGGGATTTTATTTAGGTCATACCTGAGTGGCCAAGTGGTTTTCCCTATGTTCTTCAACTTAAGTCTGAATTTTGCAATAAGTAGTTCATGATCTGAGCTACAGTCAGCTCTCAATCTTGCTTTTGCTTATTGTATAGAACTTTTCCATCTTTGGGAATAAAAAATATAATCAACATGATTTTGGTATAACCATCTGGTTATGTCCACATGTACAGTCATCTCTTGTTTGTTGGTAGAAAATGTTTGCCATGACCAGTGAGTTCTGTTGGCAAAACTTTGTTAGACTTTGTCCTGCTTCATTTTGTACTCCAAGGTTAAACTTTCCTATTACTTCAGATATCTCTTGACTTCCTAATTTTGCATTTCAGTCCCTTATGGTGAAAATGTAATCTTTCTGGATGTTAGTTCTAGCATGTCTTGTAGGTCTTCATAGAACCGTGGGATCAATACAGGGGACATGGTTTCAATCCTTGGTTCTGAAACTAAGTTTCTATATGCTGTGGAGCAATGAAGCCCACACATCATAACTACTGTGACTGTGCACTCTGGAACTTATGCACAAAAAATCTAGAAAGTCCATGTACTACAAGGAAAGCTGGCACATGACACAAGGAACATCCCACATGCCACATCCAAGACCTGAGGTCACAAAATAAATAATAAAAAAAAGGATTATTCAGAAATATAGCTATGCCACAATATTTGTGGCGGTTTTAGTGGGAAGAGTATGCATTAGCGTGTTTGGAGGCAAGCACTTATTTTTGTTTTGTTTTGTTTTTTTTTTTTTACTGTAGCTCTTGTTCACCTGCTTTTTGTCAGTGGTACAAAAGCATAATCAGAATTATGTATCAAGATATCATTTTCATGTATTAATCTCTACTTACAAAGTAACATAAAATACAACTAAAATAAATATCCATCAAAAAACACTTGTTAATGGGATCAAAAAGGCCACTTATTCTATTCAAAGTGTGTACAGAGGATAAGGGTCTAAGGTATCAATTAAACAACAGAAACCTCAGTTGGCCTCAGGCATGTGGGAGATTATATTGATCCCTTGGCATTGTTCATACATTTTGAGTCAGTCAATGACCCATTTAGTAGCTTGATACTGAAAGTCATTTGCTCAAAGTTGTTACAGCTCCAATATTAAAAACATGTTTCAAGTCATCTTCATAAGAAATGGGCACAGTGAGAGGCTTATTATTCTATCTTTTCTGTGACCTTGTCATGTTTCTTTATAACCCCAGTAGACCATGGACATATATATCTAAATGCTCATTAGTGTATATCAAAAATTCTTAATTATCTGCATTTTACATGCTAGATAGGAAAAGCATACTTTCTTCACCTTCCCCCCCCACACAGAGGCTTTCTTATATGAACATATTTCAAGATTTTACAGGGATATTCTCACAGTAACTTAAAAAAAAAAAAAAAAGGACAAGATGCCCACTATTTAATCAATGCAGTTACTATAACTAGCAGAGTCCAGATGAGAAGGGAGTGGGAATTTCTTTAGCGGTCGAGTTTACTATGTTCTTTTACATATTAAAGATCCTTATGACTTATACTAGGACACTGTAATTTAGATCTTTATATCCTAACTAATGATTCACTAAATTGGCTCTCATTTTCTTTTGTTATAAAAACTCACATTTTTCATCTTTTATTATTGTGTAAAATTTATAAGAAAACCAATCTTTCAGCCAACTTTTGCCCTACACTGGGATTTAAGAATTCTTTGTTTCATGGTATGTATTACAAGTGTCCTAAAAACTACCCATAAAATGAACTTCTCACATCTGAAATAAGAGGAGGAAAAGAGAAGAAAGGACAGCTTCCCACTGAGAACAACAGTGGAAAATAAAAACTTGAAATTGAAAGTCACTCAGTCATGTCTGACTCTTTGCAACCCCATGGGCTTTACAGTCAATGGAATTTTCCAAGCTAGAATACTGGAGTTGGTAGCCCTTCCCTTCTCCGGGGGATGTTTCTTTCTCCAGGGAATCTTCCCAACCCAGGGATCAAACCCAGGTATCCTACACTGCAAGTGATTCTTCACCAGCTGAACCATGAAGGAAGCCCAACAATACTGGAGTGAGTAGCCTCTCCCTTCTCCAGTGGATCTTCTCGACCCAGAAATTGAACTGGGTTCTCCTGAATTGCAGGTGGATTCTTTACTAACTGAGCTAGTAGAGAAGTCCCCCTTGGACCATCTCAAACTGAAGCCCTACAGATATAACATAATAATTAAAGGACATAGTCAATGAGCAACTTCAGAAGTGTCAAAAATTCTGCTCTAAACATTTTTTCTAGTCACTGAAATTGAATATAAAATGTGAGACAGTAAATATATTTTGGAGGTTGGTCATTATGTGTTAATGTATGTGAACATTTGTCTATTAATTTTTCTCAACATCATTTTATGCATAGATCATTAATTTGGTATGTTGTGTTTTCACTGCCACTATTTTCTGGATATTTTTCATCTTCTATTTTTTCCCCACAGTTATTTATGAGATAAATATTTAATATTCTGAAGTTTTTCTTTCCTCTCTTAATCTCTCTTGCTCAATATCTAGTGTTATTCAGAGAAAATGGTCTATATAATTACTAATTTAAATAATGAATTGAGCAATTAATTGTTTGTGGAGAAGAGGATTTTGAGAACATAGGTGTGCATGTATGCTAAAAATGTTATTTCTTATTAATAAAAGCAAACTTTTATGTGTTCCTTTGTTTACACTCACAGACTACCTGAACATATTGCCTATTTCATTATGTTTAGGGTATTTGATTAGGAAGATCTTAAAGACATGAATTTAATTTCTCTATTTCTGTTGTATCTTACATCAGCTCTCTTTGCTCACCCTGTTTTTCTGGGATATCTGTGTTTTATTTTACACTTTTATGTATCCTACTCTCCCAAGGCTATGGTTTTTCCAGTGGTCATGTATGGATGTGAGAGTTGTACTGTGAAGAAGGCTGAGCGCCGAAGAATTGATGCTTTTGAATTGTGGTGTTGGAGAAGACTCTTGAGAGTCCCTTGGACTGCAAGGAGATTCAACCAGTCCATTCTGAAGGAGATCAGCCCAGGGATTTCTTTGGAAGGAATGATGCTAAAGCTGAAGCTCCAGTACTTTGGCCACCTCATGTGAAGAGTTGACTCATTGGAAAAGTTTCTGATGCCTGGAGGGATTGGGGGCAGGAGGAGAAGGGGATGACACAGGATGAGATGGCTGGATGGCATCACTGACTCGATGGGTGTTAGTCTGAGTGAACTCTGGGAGTTGGTAATGGACAGGGAGGCTTGGTGTGCTGTGATTCATGGGGTCACAAAGAGTCGGACACGACTGAGCGACTGAAATGAACTGACTCTCCCCTCCTCTCTTCATCTCTTCCTTTCTTTGTTTGTTCTTCCTTCTCCCCTCATCATCTCTCTCTCTTACTTTCTTCTTGTGTGTTATTTGATATGTAAAAATATATCATGGTTATAACCTCATTGTATATTTATTTGCTATAATTCAAAGTTCATCTTTTTCTTAGTGAATGTTTTTAACTTCATTACAAAATGCTTGGAAGTAATATTACAGATTCCTTTAACTTTTTTAAGCAGCTATCTGGTAAGCATTTTTTTTTTTTTGCCTCGTGGTATGCAGGATCTTAGGTTCCAGACCAGGAACCAAACCTTCACTGCCTGCAGTGGAAGTGTGGAGTCTTAACCACTGGACCACCAGGGTAGTCCCAAGCACTTCTGCAGGCTTTAAAAGTCTCAGTGACATTTCTGTGTCATTTTCATTTTAGTTATACCATTTTCTGGTAAACTCAGTGTAAGGTTCTTGTTAGAACTTATAACTCTATTTCTTTTAATAATTACACTTGTTCTATATTTATTAATTTATAAGAAGTAGCTTTTGTCTAATTCTATTAACTCACATCTTTCCAAATATTGTCCTTATTGTTTATCTTTTACTATAGGATTGCATTTTCTTATATGAACAGTTATCGAACAACTTCATTTAAAACTTTACATTTGAACCTTTCTTTTTTAGCTTAGCCACTTTAGCAACTTGTTCCTCCCTGGTCTAATCATCTCCTGCCCCAGATTATTTCATCAACCTCTGTACTGGTCACCTACATTCACTCTTGCCATCCCTCTTCTTAATCTTTCTCAACTCAGCAGGAGGAATAATCCTTTACAAATGTTATTTCCCTTCAAAGTCACTCAGTGGTGTCCAACTGATATCAGAGCAAAGGTCCTATTCAATGCTTCAGGCTTTATTTACACTCACAAGTGAAGACTTTCAAATTCCATCCCAAGAACACAACGTCCTTCACTGCAGACTTTGTAAGCTTTCAGAAAAACATGTTACCAAGTTGTCCTCACCTCAGAACGGTCATCATCAAAAAGTCTATAATCTACAACTAGAGAGGGTATGGAGAAAAGGGAACCCTCTTGCACTGTTAATGGGAATGTAAATTAATATAACCACTTGGAGAAGAGTATGGAGATTCCTTAAAAACTAAAAATAGAACTCCTATATAACCCAGCAATCTTACTACTGGGCATATACCCTGAGAAAACCATAATTCAAAAAGTCACGTGTATTCCAATGCTCACTGAAACACCATTGAAAATAGCCAGAACATGGAAGCAATCTAGATGTCCATAAGTGGATGAATGGATATAAAGGATGGAGCACAGGTATGCAATGGACTATTACTCAGCAACAGAAAGGAACAAAACTGGGTCACTTGTAGAGACATAGATGGACCTAGAGACTGTCATACATAGCGAAGTAAGTCAGAAAAAGAAAAACAAATACTGTATTTAACACATTTATGTGGGATCGGGAAAATTGTAAAGATGAAGCTATCTGCAGGGCAGGATAGAAATGCAGGCATAGAGGATGGATGGGTGGACGTGGAGAGAGGGAAGAAATGAGGGTGGACTAATTTGGGATATTGGGGTTGATGTACATGCACTGCCATGTGTAAAACAGATTGCTGTATAGCACAGAGAGCTTAGCTCATTGTTCTGTGGTGACCTAGATGGGTGGGATCTGGGGTGGAAGGGAGACCCAAGAGGGAGGGGATATTTGTATACATAACAGCTAATTTACTTTGTGCTTCCCTGGTGGCTCAGATGGCAAAGAATCTACCTGCAATGCAGGAAACCTGGGTTTTATCCCTAGTTTCAGAAAATCTCCTGGAGAAGGGAATGGCTACCCACTCCAGTATTCTTGCCTGGAGAATCCCATGGACAGAGAAGCCTGGCCGCTACATACTATGGAGTCATGAAGAGTTCACTTTCACTGCACGATATTGTAAAGTAACTATGCGAAGAGTGCTGAGTCATCTCCAGCTCTGCAATACTGTGGACTGTAGACCTATAACCCACCAGGCTCCTCTGTCCATGGGATTCTCCAGGCAAGGATACTGGAGTGTGTTGCCATTTCTTCCTCCAGGGGATCTACTAGACACTGAGCTCAAATCCTCATCTCTTGTATGTCCTGCAATGACAGGTGGACTTTTACCCACTTGAGCCATCCAAGGAGCCCGAAAATAAACTACACCCAAATAAAAAAAGAAAGAAAAAGACTTCCAAATGAGTACCTCTTAACTAATTATGGGAAGTTAATATCTTAACACTTATGGAAAGTGTGACTTTGCCAGAAAATAAATATGAGAAATATCTATTTATATTCAAAGATATTATCTGTGTAGCTTCCAATGCAAAATATAATCATCAGGGTGCTAACCCCCTTCTCTTCCATTCTGTTTCCATTTCAACTGCTGTAACATCAAATGGAGGTACTAAAATACAGTTTTGCTGCTAATCACCAGGCTGAGCTGGTGTCTAAATGACTAGCTACAAATTTCAATATTCCACAATCCCTACAAATCTGATATTTCACTAGAACAACTCACAGAACTCACTGAAAGTGCTATACTAAAGATCAGAGTGTATCGTAAAGGATACACATGAAAGTGAAAGTTACTCAGCCATATCCAACTCTTTGAGAATCATGGACTGTACAGTCCTGGAATTCTCCAGGCCAGAATACTGGAGCAGGTAGTCTTCTTCAGGGGATCTTCCCAACCCAGGAATTGAACCCAGGTCTCCTGCATTGCAAGTGGATTCTTTACCAGCTGAGCCACCAGGGAAGCACAAGAATACTGGATTGGATAGCCTATCCCTTCTCCAGTGGATCTTCCCAACCCAGGAATCCAACCAGGGTCTCCTGCATTGCAGGTGGATTCTTTACCAACTGAGCTAAAGGGTACACATATGGCAAGGTCTGAGAGGGTTCCACACAGACCTTCTGTGCCATCACCGTACAGAGTCAAGGCATTTTCCCTTCCCAGACATCAATATTTACCAACTAGGTGAATGTGTTCAAAAATCAGGAAGCTTTATTAAGTTTTAGTGTCCATAGTTTTTATTGGAGTTTTATTAGCAGGTGTGATTTATTGAATCCTTGGCCACAGGATTAAACTCAGTCTCCAGCCCTCTCCCTTCCCCAGAGGTTGGGCAGTCAAAAGCCTCAGTCCTCTAATCACTTTCTTGATTATTCTGGTGACAAGCTCCCATCCAGAAACTACTAATGGACTCAGCATGAGTCACCTCATTGCAGTTTCACAATCAAACTCTTCTCACTCAGGAGATACTTAGAGTTTTTGAAGTTCTGAGCCTTTATGAGACAAAACTCAAGTGTATTTTTTTTCCATACTACACCTTCTCAACATTCATCATCTGTTTGCCTACCTCTCCAAGGCCAAGATAGTCACCTCATATTTGCATTGAGAACATACATGAGACAGCTTTAGAGAATACTGCATTAGAAGTTTCCTGACATCTTATAAATTCAACCCGAATTTCTTGAACTTTGTCCACTATCCACAACTTCTTTAGCTGAAATCATTTACATTCCAATAAAATAACTTTCAAACTCACTGGGACCAGATGCCAAATATACATTTTAAGCCATAGCCACAGCCAACTTTAATGTTATTAATATCTTCAGGTTTAATTTTTTATCAATTTTCTTCCATTTTTTCCAGTTTTGGCAAATTGCAACAAAATATAAATAGCAACTTGATTCATTTCCCACTCCCAAGTGTGTTATTCATGAGCCTTGGGGCCTGGATATGATAAAAGGATATCATGCAACTGAGTCTCAACATTTAAAATTCTATTGATTCCACAACAGTCAAGACATGGAAGTCAAGCATTATCTGATTTATTTCTCTTAGAGAAGACAGATGGGAAACATGGCCCATTCTAACACATTTAGAGCCTGCCACGAGGTAACCATAACTACTTAAAAAAGGACACTGAGAAAGGTCTTTGATGTTAACTTCTAGGAACACACTATTATCCTCTGAAATTCCAATAAGTCATGTATGATTTCAAAAATCCTAAAATGACTAGGTTGTACATAATAAATAGGAAAAATACAATTTTATGCTGTAATTCATAATCTTGTGCATCTGATGGCCATGGCTGACCAAAGGCGAACAATTTCCTGGAATAGAATGGCAATATCTTCAGACTCTCAGTTAGTACTAGAGAATTACATAAAGTTCACTTTACAAATATAAGTACAAACATATGGACTTTGAATAAACATTTTACTTACAGAAATAATGTCAAGTAACCAGTAGAGAAAAGTTTAAACTTCCTCTAGCTTATGGAGTTCACTCCAAATCTACTGACTGCTGCTGCTGCTGCTAAGTTGCTTCAGTCGTGTCCGACTCTTGTGCAACCCTAGAGACGGCAGCCTACCAGGCTCCCCCGTCCCTGGGATTCTCCAGGCAAGAACACTGGAGAGGGTTGCCATTTCCTTTTCCATTGACTAAGCATACTTAACACTTTAAAATAACAGGGCAGGCAAGGGAACACAAACTTCTGAGTGATGTTAAAGTAAGGCTAATGTCTTATAAAGGAAAAAGAAAAATCTCTAGCTTTTTGTGTCTTACTTTCAAATCTTCTGATCAAATCCATGAAAATGTGGTTTGTTCACTTGTTTTAAAAAGGCATTTTAAATTCTGTTAACTTTTGCTTGTCTGTAAAGCTTCTGAATTCTCCATCAATTTTGAATGTGATACTTGCAGAGTAGAGTAATTTTAGTTGTAGACTTTTTTTTTCCTTTCAGTTCTTTAAAACACATCATTGCAGTACTAGTTACAATAGCTAGGAAATAGCACTGATGAACCCCTTTGCAGGGCAGCAATGAAAATGTAGACATAGAGAATAGATTTATGGACATGGGAGGCGGGAAGGAGAGGGTGGGATGAATGGCAAGAGTAACATGGAGACATATACACTACCATATCTAAAATAGATAGTCAATGGGAATTTGATGTATGAACCAGGGAACTCAAACTGGAGCTCTGTAACAATAGAGAGGGGTGGATGGGGTGGGAGGTAGGAAGAAGGTTCAAGAGTGAGGGGATATGTGTATACCTGTGTCTCATTCCTGTTGATTTATGGCAGAAACCAATTCAACATTGTAAAGAAACTATCCTTCAAGTAAAACTAAATAAATAAAAAAAAAATTTTTTTTTAAGGCATCTTAAGTGAACACCATAGAACAAATTGATGCTTCAGGACAATATGACTTTATTTTCCTGTGATTTCACCCACTTCATATACACACTGTCACATACACCTAAAAGGTACTACTACTTTCAAGTTAGAAGAAAATTGACGCGCGGGGATGTCCCAGAGAGATGTTGTGGGGAGGGGGGTGGGAGGGGGGTTCATGTTTGGGAATGCATGTACACCTGTGGTGGATTCATGTCAATCTATGCCAAAACTAATACAGAATTGTAAAGTAAAAATTAAAAATAAATAAATAAATAAATTTAAAAAAAAAAAAAAGAAAAAGAAAATTAATGGTCCATATCCAACAGCAAAACCATTTTTTAAGGTGAGTGTTTACTCCTTGAATAAGGACAGTCTCATCTCATAACAGGCAACTCTCTCCTGATGATGATATTCCACTTTTGTTTTAAAGGTAACTTAAGAGTAGTGGGTAATTTCATTTGTTAGGAAAAAATCATTTGGATTATCTGCATCTCTTTAAGGAAACTCTTGCTATAATTTCCAATGATTTATGTCTTTAATAAACAATGATCTATGAAAGTTAACAGAGTGGGATTGTCTGAAGTGTCAAAGGAGAGACCTAATGGTGACCTGAGGGGTTTGACTTAGAGACATATCTCCCAACTTCCCAGCTTTGCATATCTAAGAAGAAAACTTACAAATACAAAGGTAAATGATATTAGAAGAAATCTGTCACTCAGAATCCTTTGTGTCTGAGAATCAAATTGCTACCGAATTCCATGCAAAAAGCAGATATTTTAAGTGGGGAAAAAAAAAAAAAAAACTTTGATGGTGGCAGAAAGCGTACTAGGAACACATAAGTAGCTAAAGAATTAGAAGCACTTATTAGGAGAAAAGTTTAACTCTTACAGAGGAGGTTGGAATTGACTGAAGGAGGAAAAAAGATTTATCCAAAAGAGCATAGAGAAATTTAACTGTTTCTGATCATTCAGGCTAAGAAAGTGTTAGAAAGGAGGAAAGATACACAGAAGGACTATCTGGTGAGGTTGTGCAGAGGGCATATCTGGGGACTGAGATTGTGGGGAGGCAGAAGATGCTGGGAGAGTAGGAAGGGTGAGTGGGCAGAGGAAACATGCACAGGAGTTCACTGGAATCCAGAGACTTTATAAACAGGGAAAAGGGAAAGTCTGAGAGAAAACATTGCCTAGGAAGACCACATACAGAATAACATCCAAAGGCATGCTCTTTGGAACAGAAAAGTTGATCTTTAAGAAACAACTAGAAATTTCCACCTGGATGTTGAAGGAATGACCACAACAACCATAGCAATCAACATGCACTGAATGGTCACTATATGGTGGGCACTGTGCTAAGGACTTGGCCTGCTTCTTATCATTTAATTTGCACAGAAAAATCTGTGATTTCTGAGATCTTTACTTATTTCCTAGAAGAAAGAGGCCATTGATCAGCTTTGAATCTTAAAGATGACTTGCATGACCTCTTTAAGCAAAACAGTATTTCTGAAGGCAGAGAGTAGTACAGAGAAAAAAGATTTTCTGAAATCCTTTGTTCTACCTTTAAGCATAAAAGAGAGAGTTAGCCCTGGCTAATGTAACTATAAAATATTACAAAAGTGGGGAAGAGAATCCTTGCCAGACTGAAAGGATTCAGGCAAAGCTTAATCCTTTTAGTTCTGCTATATTGAGGGAGGAGAAGAAAGATTATATAGATCTAAGGCATCAGACACATATGAGTTGTGCCTCAAAAGTTGCCCAGAAGGCTGAACATATGGGCAGGGGTAGAAATTAATTTTATTGTTGTTTAGTCACTAAGTTACAACCAACTCTTTTGAGACCCCATGGATCATAGCCTGCCAGGATCCTCCATCCATGGGATTTCCTAAGCAAGAATACTGAAAGGGTTGTCCATTTCTTTCTTCATGGGATATTCCCAACCAAGTGATCAAACTCAGCAATCCTGTATTACAGGCAGATTCTTTACCATATGAGCCACCAGGGAAGCCCCAAAAGCTAGATTTTAAGATATCTTACACTAGAAGATATCAATTCAGGAGGAACCTAGACCAGACACCCCAGAGTAGGTCTGCAAGTAGGATGAGCGAGTCTGCAAAAGAAATCTTGTTCATACAAATATTTCAAGCTTTTTTCTGTTAATTTAAGATCACAAGCCTTCTCTAAGCACATAGTGAAAACCTTGGAGGAGAGAATTGGAGAGGATGGAGAGGAGAGCAGAATGTAAAAAGACAACATTGTATCCAAAAGTGGCTCAACTTTTACAGGAAGAGAGAGATTACATTTCCTGATGAATTTAAATTTATACAATGTAAATAAAACTTAGCTGTTCCAGCTACCACCATCCTAAACCAACATCCATGGGTAAGAGTGTTTATGTACCAAGTGCAAATGCATTTTTGGTACTGAAACACTAGATTTGGTGATTTTGGTTGGGTGTAGGATCTTATTTTTACAATCATGTTGTTTTCCCTTTCAAATGGAAATATAATTTTAAAATGATTTTTACTTAATTTTAATCATCCTACCTATAGAATTATGGTAGCTATATCTTTTTACTTAAAACAGTCTGATAATTTTTTAAAACTCTCTTCTTAATTTCATAAATGTGATCAATTTTGGCATTGGAGTCAATTTTGGTATTGTAAAATGACACTGGTCATTCTGCCCAAGGACCTACAAGCCTAATAGACCTCCTCTTCTTCCTGGGAGATTTGTCAGTGAGACCAGGATGGCTGAGACCAAGACTTGTCATAAAACAGTCTTTTTAAAGACTTCTTAATCAAATATGATGTGTTTTTCTCTTTAAAAGAATTGCAACAATTTCATCAAAGCTTAAAATTATTCACATAAACACTAAATAAAAATTTCATGCATATTTTCACAGTCACTTGGTACTGTGCTAAAGCTGAGACAAGAATTCGGAGCATTGGAAATATGGCAAGTTAGATTACTTTACAATTTCTGATTTGTTTTGCAGGTGAAGAATTGAAACCACGTAAAACTGCTACAGCTGATATGTATCTCAGTTTTACTAGTTACAGTCTTGCATTGTGAAATAAGTTGTGTTGAAGATATATACTTTGGAAATATGCAACCAATACAATAATATACCTTCACTAATCACTTTTAATTATCCTTTTACTAGATTTTTAGAATATATTTGTTGATATTTGTTTATCTCTTATTTATTTGTTCTAATAGATAATTTTGTGGCCAGAAACTTTGCTACTCTGCTACTAAAAGCTAACTTTTCTGTGTTTGTTGGGATAGCTTAAGTTTATCCAGGGTTTCAGTCTGCAGTAGGTAACACTGATCTTACTGGAATTGTGATGGAGTTGCCACTTTATTTAGAAATCTGTCTCAAGCAAGCACAAGCTGGATTTCTACAAAGACGCTTTTGCTTTCTTTCTTAAAATATTCCCATCAGTGAAGTTTGTCACAACGTGACTGGTATATGTGACCTCCACAGTCCCAGGTTCATTAATAATAAGAATACATTAGAAATTCCATCTGTATATATTTTTCACAAGTCAAGAGTCAAATCAATGATTTCCTCCATCCTTCAATTATTTTCTCTTATAGCCTGAAGATTGTGTTTTTGTTTTTGTTTTTTTTTAATTTTCTCTCCTTTAGATGTAAACTTTTACTCTCCTGATTGGAAGATATAAATCTTTCTTGATGATTTATATTTCTTTGATATTTAAATAAAAGTTTGACCAGAATGGAAAATGAAACAAATGGGTGAAAATCATGATTATGTACATAGCCATCATTTTTTTCCCCAATATTACCACCATTTAAATAAAGCGAGACAATTCTGTGTTGCCCTAGGTTATTTTATACCCTTATATGTCTACACAACCTGAGAAGTGGAGCTAAGATAAACATTTCTCAGGTAAAACTACATCTGCTTTTATTGCTCTTCGATTTTCAGTAAAGCCTCTAAGATTTAACTATAGGAACAGACACACTGATGACTTTTATCTTCCATACAAAAAGAAGATCATAAACAGAATGAAAATACTCCCACTTTATATTCTTTTCCCCATGATGTCCTAAACAATAAAGCAATAGCAAAACAGCTAAATGCTTTGAAAATTCTCTCCTTTATAACAACTGCAAATCAGTTCTTAACATATATTTGACCCTGGAAAATCAGTAGGAATTATCTTATGGTTGACATTGCATCACAGAACAATTTCTGCCTTTTAAATAGTGGCCACAAATATCACAGTGGCTAATTAAATCTTAGCAATTATTACAGGAAATGCAATTAATATTGAGCTTTTCTTCTTATATATGGTATAATTTTTCTCTTTTTACTTTCTTCTCCAATTAAAACCAGTAGGTTTCAGTGTTATTTGTACTGAAATAATTTTATCTATACAATAGATAAAATTCAGCACAGCAAAGTTTTCAGGAAACCTCCTAAATTAGTTTCCTATTGCTGCATAACAAATTATTGCAAACAGTGGCTTAAAACAATTTTAATGAGTTTCCAGTTTCTATGGGTTAAGTATCTGTATACCAATTAGCTGGGTCCTCTGCTCTGGGTCTTGCCAGGCTGAAATCAATGTTGGCCCAGGACTGCAACCCCATCTATGGCTCAGAATTTATATTTACCGACTAATTTTTTGCAGAATTTAGTTCCTTGCATCTGTAGGACTGAGACATTCAGACCCTAAAGGCTTCCTGCCATTCCCTGCCATCTCCAAAACATAGCAGTTTGCTTCTGCTCACAACAGCAGGAGATTGTTTCTATGACTTCTAATCTCTTTGGCTTCTGAAAATTTCACAGGATTCATTTGTTTAGTTGGTTATTGTGTACATCCGGATAGTCTCATTTTTGTTTAAATCCTAGTTGACTTATTAGGGAGTTCATAGCTATAAATCTGTTTTGCCATACAAGATAAAATGATCAAATAAATAAAACCTCATCATATTTACAAATCTCATTCATATATAAAGGAAGAGGATTATTCAAGGCATACTCACCCAGACAAGTAATTATATAATAATATTTTACAGTAACTTAGTATTATATTATTGTATATAATAGTATTATTATAATAATATTCAAGGCATATTCATAAGATCTCCAGGAGAAGGAAATGGCAACCTGCTCGTGCTCTTGTCTAAAAATTCCATGGAGAGAGGAGTCTGGCGGACTACAGTCCACAGGGTCTCAAAGAGTCAGACACGACTGAGCGTGCATGCACACCCACACACATTCATTCCAGAGGCAGGATTTGAGGGTCATTTTAGAATTCTGCTTACTATACTTGTTTAATCAATCAATAAGACCATAATCTTCCATTGATTGCTTGAGGTTCATACATGACTGAAACTTAGGGAAATAAGACTTAGGTAATAGCTACCTTTTTTTTTTTTTAAATCCTTACTATATTGCAGGAACTGTGCAATGTTACTAACTGAATTGAACTCAGGACTAATTGAATCTTTACAATACTCTGTTGGTTAGTATTAGAATAATTATTATTATCCCTAAAGTTCAGAGAGGTTAAATGGCTGTTTTTAGATCGGACAGCCTTTGGATGATAAAGCCTAGGCTGAAGTCCAAGTTTCCTAATGCTGGTTCTATGCCCCCTCCGGATAAGCCAGTTTTCAGCTTCATACAAGCCCTCAGTGTTTGTAAATGCAAAGGCAAGAAGGGAGCATTCAAATGACAGCTGTTGAGAAGTCTTGTTTGCTAGAGGTTTTATGAGAAGAGAAGTCTATGGAAAGTGCAACTCCCAAGGGCAAAATTAACAGCTGTCTTTCCTTATGGGAATACTGAGTATAGGATTCAGAATTGTGGAGAGTAAGGTATAGTAATGACAGGTGTTTACAGACTCCCCAGATCATGGAGCAGAGATGCTTCTGGTAAACTGACTATCTGAACAAGGAATCACACTGAACATGGAGATACAGATGCCTGCATGATTCACCACTACATCTGCTGTGGCTTACATTACCAGCTGGAAGAACAGACCTTGACTGAAACTTCTGAGGATGTGGAAAGTGACGGTAATTTGAATGCTATGACCATCACCAAAATGAGCTCAAACAAATATACCGCTCTATACATATTAATAACTATGACAGATTTATCCCCTCTGAATACACTACTGTGACAGACGAACAATATTTTGGAAAAAGTGAGTACTCCAGACAAATGCACCATTCTAAACCTACAGAAATCTCTGGACATGAATTATTACAGACACACAGACTAACTTCAGACATGTTCATTTCTCATGCCCTGGAAAACTCAACATATTGACAATTTCATGCACAGTGGTATCTCCAGTCATAACAAATTCTTTGGGCATCTTTATTTTCTCATCAAAATCACCCAAGCATACACTAGGTATCCACATGCTCACTTCAACTTGATGTAAAGGAGCCAGACTAGAATTTCTTCCAGGCTATATAAAGTTAATCTATAAATTCATATATATTTTGCTATTGGAAACATTGTATATACTTCCTCAAGGCCAGTTGTTTTTTATAGAGCTATACTATAGACAAGGATGTGTGAATAATTAGTAGTCATATAAAACTATGTTAATATATAATGTGATACTGATAGGTAACAGACATCAAGGTTTATAAATATTAAATCTATTTTTGAGCTTTGGCTTGATGATTTTTCTTAAAGTTATCAATGAATCTCTGTGAAACATTAGCTTTAGCCACCAATTTTGAATTTAATATGGTACATAAAGTTTGGACAGGGAAAGCTTTTCTAAGAATCTCCATATTCTGTCTGCACTTAGTTGTAGGTATCTGTAAACTGCTTTCTCAAGGACCTCTTTATTTTTTTCCCAGGAATATTGAGTTTGCTGCTTTTTTTTTTTTTAAGAATAGAACAAGTAACTAAATTACATTAAGAGTTTATTAACTTATATTGGAACGAATATGTTAATATGGCAAAATTTGCTTTTATTTTTCCATAAAAGATATGTAAGGGTTTTGTTACAGGGTCAACTTGCCTGTCCTAATTTAGCACTGCTGATGCATTCTTTAAAAGAATGCTAGCATATAAAGCCTTCATGTTTTTATAGCTCCTGATTTTTAGTTTTTTGTTTTGTTTGTTTGTTTTGTTTGTTTGTTTGGTGCATTTCCCTGTTACAGTTTTGAAGACTTTATGGCAATCCACTCCAGTATTCTTGCCTGGAGAATCCCATGGACGGAGAAGTCCATGAGGTCGCAAAGAGTCGGACACGACTGAGTGACTTCACTTCACCTCACCTTCTACCTTATTTAGTGAGTTTATTTTCTCAGTAATATTTTGGCCCTAAGTCTACTCACACATTTCCTGGGCAGCTAACTATAAAAGCACTCACAGGCCCAAATGATGAAATGTCTGTCCATTTTCTTGCTTTTCATGAAAGTTTCCTAACTCTTGTTGGAACTGTATATTAAATACTACTTTCAGCTGAGCCTTCTCACAATATTGCACTCTCTTGATTTCACCAATTAATTTTGAGGTAAACATGTGACATGATTAGAGTCAAAGAGTCATAATGAAACTTTCATTGCATGTATGAAGACAGGCATGTCCTATTAACACTAAATTTGAATTTGGGAAGATGGAGACCTAGGGCTGCTGAAGGTTGCTATATGAAATCGGAAAGAAGACAGAAACAAAAAACAAAAATAAAAACAACCAAAAACAAAAAACAGAAGGCAGATTCCTACTGGAGACATCCTTCTACATTCAGCTATACCTGAATCATGCCACAAACTTGGACTCATCTATTATAGAGGACATTCAGTTTGCTTTTTTTTTTTTTTCTTATTGAATTGTAGTTTTTACTTATAGCAGGAAGTTTTCTAAATAATCCATTATTACTGCTAAGCAAATACCACAGCTCTGATGAGAGAATGTGCTCAATGACCTCAACTTGACCTGAAGATTTAAGGAAGATAAGCTACCTCCAAGAAATAATATCTAAACTGAGATTATAAGTTGTGTAAGAATAAACTAGGTCAAAGGGAAGAAGCAGGCTCAGAGAATATGATTTCAAATAGAGTGAAGAACTTGTATGAAGGGTCTATTCAAAATTTAGAGAGATAAATAGAAGGATGAGATGCAGAAAGGAGAAAAGAAATGTGGAATTAGAAAGACTTATCAGCCATACACTGACTTAAGTTACTGGCCATTTTAAAATTTTTTTAAATTAAAAATTCAGTACATGCACAAGGTCAAAATTCAGACAGTAAAGTAGATGCCGTTGATGAACTCTACCAGATCCCCAGATTTTGGAAGAAAAACTTTGTTTTTCTTCTTTTCTTTGAGAAAAGATAACTAATTTTCACACTAAAGTGTTTATGTAGATGGGTATAGTAGTTTTTTTTTTTAATTTTTTCCCTTGATTTCTAAAAACAAAAGAAATTCAAATGTCTTTCATCTAGTAAAAGGAAAAACGAACCCTGGTACATCAATACAATGAAATAATATTCAACATAAAGGAAGAATGGGGGGTGCAGAGCTATTTGTAAATGGACTTTCTTCAGATAGAAATTAAAATATTTTACTTTAGAAAGCATCACTACGAACAAAGCTAGTGGAGGTGATGGAATTCCAGTTGAGCTATTTCAAATCCTGAAAGATGATGCTGTGAAAGTGCTGCACTCAATATGCCAGCAAATTTGGAAAACACAGCAGTGGCTACAGGACTGGAAAAGGTCAGTTTTCATTCCAATCCCAAAGAAAGCCAATGCCAAAGAATGCTCAAACTACCACACAATTGCACTCATCTCACATGCTAGTAAAGTAATGCTCAAAATTCTCCAAGTGAGGCTTCAGCAATACGTGAACTGTGAACTTCCAGATGTTCAAGTGGATTTTAGAAAAGCCAAAGGAACCAGAGATCAAATTGCCAACATCTGCTGCATCATCGAAAAAGCAAGAGAGTTCCAGAAAAAAACATCTGTTTCTGCTTTATTTGACTGTGTGGATCACAATAAACTGTGGAAAATTCTGAGAGAGATGGGAATACCAGACCATCTGACCTGCCTCTTGAGAAATCTGTATGCAGGTCAGGAAGCAACAGTTAGACTGCTTCCAAATAGGAAAAGAAGTACATCAAGGCTGTATATTGTCACCCTGCTTATTTAACTTCTATGCAGAGTACATCATGAGAAACGCTGGACTGGAAGAAACACAAGCTGGAATCAAGATTGCTGGGAGAAATATTAATAACCTCAGATATGCAGATGACACCACCCTTATGGCAGAGAGTGAAGAGGAACTAAAAAGCTTCTTGATGAAAGTGAAAGAGGAGAGTGAAAAAGTTGGCTTACTGCTCAACATTCAGAAAACGAAGATCATGGTATCTGGTCCCATCACTTCACGGGAAATAGATGGGAAAACAGTGGAAACAGTGTCAGACTTTATTTTGGGGGGCTCCAAAATCACTGCAGATGGTGACTGCAGCCATGAAATTAAAAGACACTTCCTCCTTGGAAGAAAAGTTATGACCAACCTAGATAGCATATTCAAAAGCAGAGACATTACTTTGCCGACTAAGGTCCGTCGAGTCAAGGCTACGGTTTTTCCAGTAGTCATGTATGGATGTGAGAGTTGGACTGTGAAGAAAGCTGAGTGCCGAAGAATTGATGCATTTGAACTGTGGTGTTGGAGAAGACTCTGGAGAGTCCCTTGGACTGCAAGGAGATCCAACCAGTCCATTCTGAAGGAGATCAGCCCAGGGATTTCTTTGGAAGAAATGATGCTAAAGCTGAAACTCCAGTACTTTGGCCATCTCATGCGAAGAGTTGACTCACTGGAAAAGACTCTGATGCTGGGAGGGGTTGGGGGCAGGAGGAGAAATGGACGACAGAGGATGAGATGGCTGGATGGCATCACTGACTTGATGGATGTGAGTCTGAGTGAACTCCGGGAGTTGGTGATGGACAGGGAGGCCTGGCGTGCTGCAATTCATGGGGTCGCAAAGAGTCGAACATGACTGAGCGACTGAACTGAACTGAACTGAAATACATATAGATTTTTTTTCACAAGTTTGAAATTATACATATTTCTAAGTGAAAATTCAAGTAAAGCATTATAGCTATACCTTTAGAGCACAACCTGAATTGCCAAAGCAACCCTGAGAAAATAGAACAAAGTTGGAGATATCATACTTCCTGACTTCAGATATACTACGATGTTGCAGTAATCAAAACAGCATAGTACTGGCACAAAAGTACTATGTCAAACATCAGAAATGTAAAACATTCTGGGAATCTACCATAAGCCAAATATTGGACATTTGTTATGCTATGAACAGGATTAAAAAGGACCCATTTATCCTTTGCCATGTGTCATAACTTGCTATCTATTGGACTGGAAAGTTCTTGGTCACTTTTGCCCTAAAACGGCATCAGTGATGACTGCTTGGTCAGTCGGTCACCATGGCCAGTGCTCTCCTGCCCTCTGTTTCCAGAACTTTGGGAAGTCACATCTTGGTACTTAGAAACCACAGACTACCGTAGAGTGAATAATTTCCCTTCTAGCCCCATCATCATTTCCACCAGACTTTAGCATATAAAATTGAAATAGGTAATTCAAAAAAGAATGATTTATTTCACTTCAAAGAAATGCACTTTTCAGGGCCTCACCCCCAGAGATTCTTATTCAGCAGTCTGAAGTATAGTCCAATAACCAGCATTTTTAGCCGACTACAGCAGTGTTGATGTAGCTGTTCTATAGAAACCATATTTTGAGAAATACTATCCTGGAAGCATTTTACTTTTCCTCACTTTCCACCAGCAATTGAAAATAATTTGTCTGTTGTAATATAAAACTGGGCTATGGATATCATCTTGGGCTATTATTGGCCTAATAAACATATACATTTGTGTTTTTAAATAAAATGTGTAAGCATATTAAAGAGAATGTTTTCCATTTGCTCAGTCATTCAGGCCTGAAGTCACTCGACCTCTTCTTTTTGCATTAGCTATTCAAACAATGTTGGTCTAATCATCCTGGAGCAGTTATTATGGCAGAAACTTTCCCAGTGCTATATTCTGAAACTTCATCTCTAAAAAATAATTTAATAGGAATAACACAACCTGGTCAGCTAAAATAGCTACCTTCTGATAAGACTGCCTTTGTCTCAACAAATTTTAGTAGTGTCTCTTTGTTTTGCTCTAAGTTTTCACTTTTGTCTCAGGTTCAAAGGATTTATTAATAAGCCACTTGTTATATACAAATAAATAAAACAGATATTTATTACAGAATTATCTAGCTTATTTTCAACATACTAACCTTAAAAGAAAAAAGAAATAGAGCAGAGGATACATCACCAAATTGGGTTTTGACCAATATCCAGACTCAGACAGTGGTGGGAAGACCCTTGTCACAGCACATCTGGAGGCCCAGTTGGGAAAGGGTCGCAGTCAGTGAGTCCACTCCATGAGTGAGTGAGTGAGTGAAGTCGCGCGGTCATGTCCGACTCTGCGACCCCGTGGACGGCAGCCTGGAGCCCTGGTAGGCTCCGCCGTCCGTGGGATTTTCCAGGCAAGAATACTGGAAGGGGCTACCATTTCCTTCTCCATGGGTGACTTCAAAGATTGCAGTTCAGGTTTCCAGTTTATAATCCCAGGATGGTCACAAACTGATATCATCATCAATCTGTGACCAAACTGCAGCTCTGCTTTCATGTTAATGTTGTTTGTTTTGTTGTGTAAAACTTGGAATGTGGTTAAGCCTGGGGCTTGGTTGGCCAGGCCCTCTGCAGCGTCTCAACAATGTAAAAATTCTTCCCCCATCCTTTTTTTTTTTTTTTTTAATTAAGTAAATTTAATTGGAGGCTAACTACTTTACAATACAGTGGTGCTGCAAGTCTTTTACTCACAGCAGGCAGTCACTCCCAGTCAGGGCAGTGTCCAGGCAGGTTAGATGCAAGGTCAGAGGCTGCTCTGCTTTCTTTCTGAAGTCTAGACAAGACTACTCATTTCTTTTCCCTAACACTCCTCAAGTTTACTTTTCTGATTTTGAATGGGAATGGAAAACTTTCATATACAACTTTTATAAAAGTTAAGTAGTACCGCTAAAGCTGAAACTCCAGTACTTTGGCTACCTCATGCGAAGAGTTGACTCACTGGAAAAGACTTTGATGCCTGGAGGGATTGGGGGCAGGAGGAGAAGGGGATGACAGAGGATGAAATGGCTGGATGGCATCACTGACTCGATGGACGTGAGTCTGAGTGAACTCTGGGAGTTGGTGATGGACAGGGAGGACTGGTGTGCTGCGATTCATGGGGTCGGGTCGCAGAGTCGGACACGACTAAGCAACTGAACTGAAATGAACTGAACAAACCAAAACCTTTGATGACACCAATCTGCCTATGCACTTCATAACATTGTTTTAATTTTCTAAGATAGTTGCTTATATATTTAAGAGCTATAATTTAACCTCAATTAGTAGATTATAAAGAATTTCTACTTATTTACGGGAGTAAGAAAGAGCAGTGATTTTCCAAGAAACTTTCAGTGTAAATTATATGAGCCAGAATAAATCTAAATACTACTAAACTTTGTGCGTGTACTAGTGGTACAAATTTTGATGACACATTTAAAGCTAATGCTTATATGTGGATTTCTAAGTTAAAAATCCACATCTGAAAAAAGTACAATAAAACACTTTAAGAAAACAGATAAAACAGAAGTAGCTCCATTCAATTTTATTGTGTTTCTAGTCCTTTTAAAGTTTAAATAGCTTTTGATTGAGTGCCACGTACTTACAGAACATGCCAAATATTTACAATACTTTGTCACTCTATCTTTGACAGGGCCACTTAAGCATTTCTTTCTATACCCCATTCACTTTTATTTGTTTAGCTCTATTTTGTAAAGCCATTTAGTTGGCATAAACTACTGAAAATGTCAGAAGATAGCAGAGAAAAATAAATTATAACCTGTGTTTTTTTCTCCCAAGCAGCCTTTCCATTGCTATTGCACACTTTAGCAGCTCAAACACTTCAATTCTCAGTTAAATTAAATGCAGTAATCATTAATATCTAAGCAAAACCATAACTTCAGCTGAATTTAGGCTAACCATCTACTTTTTTCTCTCTGTATGGGTAAGACTTAAAATAGAAAAAGCAAAAAAAAAAAAACCTTAAAATTCAAAGGAGAACTGCTGATAGGCAGTCAGGTATTATTGAACTCCTTCCCTATCATTACCATTATCTGTTCTGTTTTCATTAATCACTGTGTTGTTAGCAACATGGTAGTTAAAAGGGTCCAGCACATCCTCTTTGGTTGACAGCATAAGAGACAGAGAGATGCTGAATGATTTGCAGCATTCTAGAGTTCACTTACCAAAGGCATGAATGCCCATAATTGCATTACTAACTTACAGCAGAAAACGAACTCCACCTGATAACTGATGAAACTCTTTTACAAAGAAGTAGGAAAAACTACATTCATGAAAGGCAGTGTATTCTTACTAAATAGGTGTTGTTGAATAAAAACATCAAATAAGTGTCTGATAGTTCAATCTCACAAACTGATTTGGAAATGCTCTTGCTCTTTATTGTATTAATGGAAACTTACCAGCATAGGTTCCAAGGGAAATAGATTCTGAGATAGAAATTAGCCAGCAAGAGGCTTACTAGAGACTGTGCTTGATATCAGTACCTATAGAAGGGAAGAAGAAGGAAAGAGGGAAGCACAACTGGGCCCTGGGAGAAACTGAGCTGCAGTGCTCCCTCAGTAAAAGCCTCCTTCACCGACCCCACTGATGAGGAGCTGGGAAGCAGGAATATTCCTGTGGCATTTTTCCGAGCTGGTTTAATTGGGATCAGGCTTTTATACTACCTCTGTGCTTGATCCCAGCCACCCAGGAAGCAAATTTGACCTTGGATAGGTAACTCTGTTCAGCTCAGTTAGTTCCTGAAGGTATCTGATAAATAAGGGTTTTCTTCTGGTAAGGTATCCAGAAGCTGGACAAATCAGTCTTATCTGTCTTTCACTTTTGAAGGATAGTTTGAGTTGAGCATCTCAGCATGCATCATACATCAAAGTCTTTATGTAACATATAATAATATGTATATGTATATATACATATATACACACATTATATATAAATTATACATAATTATACATACATAAATTATACATAATTATACATACATAATTTATATATAATGTATATCTACAATATACTATATAATTTAAACTTTAGTTTTTTTAGAAAAAAAACACCAAAATCCAATTACTGTACCCTGCACTCTATATAGATATATAAATATGGCTATCTAATGCTGTATTTTAAACTCAGGAATTCACTAATTTTATGTTTTGAAAGTTAATTTGTAAGGCCAGTCCTTATCTATAAAGATAAAAATTTCAACAAGATCTAAGGTTGGCAAACATTGCTAAAGACCAGATAGTACATTTTTTTGTTTTATGAGGCCTATGGTCTTTGTCTCTACTACTAAACTTTGCTGCTGTGGAATGAAAGAAGCCATGGGCAATATATAAATGATTTATTGTATTCCAATAAAACTTTATTGCAAAAATGTGTTTTCAACACAGGCTCTATTTCACTGATCCCTGCACTAGATTATCTCTATTGTCCTTCCAAATACAAACTATACATTTTTATAATTTTAAAATCATTAACTGTAACTCCTTTAAGAAATAGATAATAGAGAAATAATAAGCTTCCAAAACAGAATGGCTAAATACTTTTCTCTGTTTTAATAACTAAAAATATTTATGGGTAGGTTTTAGTCACACGTAGTACTTATAAAACTTATCCAATAGGAAAATTGAGTTTTAGAAACTTGCCATTTTTCTAAATTGTAGCTAAATTTCAAAAAAAAAAAAAACAAACACAAAACTTCCCAAATAAGTGTGGTGCAGGTGCTTATTCAGAGAACTTTGTTTTTCCATCACTATATCTACAAGACATTTCTAGAAACAGTTCAAAGTTGTTGTTATTTTTCTTGTGTGATAGATTATACTGAGAAGGAGGCAGAGAAAACTTCACTTGTGGCCAATAAGTCAATTCTCTTTAATGCCTACTTGAAAACCAAATATCAAAGAATCTTAAGAAATATGTAAATTTTCATGTAATCTCTTATAACTTTAATTCAAAACTTAATCTCCCTAAAGTAGCTATTTGAATGAGAAGGATTAATATTTTGGAAAATATGAACATATTCTCTTTTTCTTTTCTCAGTGTGTAACCGGCTCCCCATTTAGCTCAAGACATTAATCTGAAAAATTGAAAAAGGGTCATTAAGAAATGTGAGAATGAAAGAATAAATTTAAGTCTCTGACTAAAAATATAACATAAAATTTTGCAGCAAACTTAGCATACAATTTTATTTCAAGACTAGAGTCTGCCATTGTGGTAATCTGACTGAGAAAGGATTTTCTAAATTCCTTTTTTTCCCAAATCAAGAAACAAGGCTGAAGGACATAGGACAGAGTTTCCCCATAGTAATATGAGGTTACATTTTTCACCTAAGATAGTTATCCATGATGTTTTGAGAGAGTTAAAGCTTAGGCAGTCCAGGCCCCTTTAAGGAGGAGATGAACCTTCTCCCTCAAGCTTTCCTTAAGCCCTGTGCAACAAAGTATCTTGCCAGAGAACTGGCCTTTCTTTAGGTCAGGAATTTCAGTTCAGGTCAGTTCAGTCTCTCAGTCGTGTCCAACTCTTTGCGACCCCATGAATTGCAGCACGCCAGGTCTCCCTGTCCAACACCAACTCCTGGAGTTCACTCAAACTCACGTCCATCCAGTCAGTGATGCCATCCAGCCATCTCATCCTCTGTCGTCCCCTTCTCCTCCTGCCCCCAACCCCTCCCAGCATCAGAGTCTTTTCCAATGAGTCAACTCTTCACATGAGATGGCCAAAGTACTGGAGTTTCAGCTTTAGCATCATTCCTTCCAAAGAACACCCAAGACTGATCTCCTTTAGAATGGACTGGGTGGATCTCCTTGCAGTCCAAGGGACTACATAGCAGTAATAGATCTTACTTACGGAAAATGCTTTTCTCAGACCCCGTTATGCTTTCTTAGGCTCTATGATAATGATTATAACTGTAACAAATCTTGCCTGGAAATCTGTTTCTCAAGACTTGTACCCCTGATTACACAACAGTATATCTCATCCAGAGAGGTTGCTCAGAACCTGTTCTCCCTGGCTAATCTTGTACTGAAGTTATCTCAGGATGTATGCCTTGGGAAAGGGTCTGATGGAACTCTTACAACCTTGAGGTATTCTTTTTATCTATTCTCAGCATCCAGTTGAAAAGTATACAATGCCCCTCTTAAACTAGTGAGGCGGGTACTCTCCTGTCCCCTTCTGATGTCTATGTCAGAAGCATTTTCTGTAACTTTAAATAAAAATCTACACAAAACTCTGAGTGACTGAGACTGTCTTTGGTCTCAGAGTTAAATCTTCTCCTTCAGAGACCACAAATCAGATACTATCAGTTTGCTACTCCATGGCAAGATCAATTAGAAAGAATTTTGGTAAAATCTAACCCCACTCCAGTACTCTTGCCTGGAAAATCTCATGAATGGAGGAGCCTGGTAGGCTGCAGTCCAGGGGTCACTGAGAGTCGGATATGACTGAGTGACTTCACTTTCACTTTTCACTTTCATGCATTGGAGAAGGAAATGGCAACCCACTCCATTGTTCTTGCTTGGAGAATCCCAGGGATTGGGGAGCTTGGTGGGCTGCCAACTATGGGGTCTCACAGAGTTGGACCTGACTGAAGTGACTTAGCAACACTTATCTATGATTTAAAAAAAAAATTAGCAAACTAGAAAGAAAGAGGAACATCTACATTATAATGACAAGTATCTACCAAAAGTTTCACAGCTAACATTATATTTAACTGTAAAATAATCAATGCTTTCCCTCTAAGATCAGGAACAAGATTAAAAAAACCATCCAGGCATCACTCCCATTCAACATAGTACTGCAAATTCTAGCCATATTAAGGCAAGAAAAAAATTAAAAGAATACAGATTCGTAAGAAAGAAATAAAATTGTCTCTATTTGCAGATTATGTGATTTTTCTACTTAGAAAATCTCAAGAATCTATAGAAATCAGTTCCTAGGACTAATAAATTGAGCAAAGTGACAAAATTCAATAGCTTTCTATATAATACAAATATATATATAGAAAACAAAATATAAGCATAATACCATTTATAATTTATTCAACAAATGAAATACTTATATAAACTTTTAAAAATGTACAATATCTTTGTTCTAAAAATTATAACTACTTGATGAAAGAAGTGAAAAACCTAAATAAGTTGAGAGGCATATTATGTTTATATATTACAAGATTCAACATAGTAAAAATGTCAATTATCTTCAAACTGATGGGTAGGTTCAATGCAATTCTTATCAAAATCTTAGGAAGATATAGGTAAATTTATTCTAAAATATGTATGGAGTGACGTGGAATAACTAAAATTATTCTAACAAAGAATAATATGTTGGAAGGACTCACACAATCAAATGATAAGGGTTACTATATAGCTACTCTAACCATGGTAGTTTCTTATTGGTGGAGAAAGATTGACAGAAAACAAACGAGCAGAATGGAAAACCAACAAATCAGTTCAGTTCAGTTCAGTTGCCCAGATTCGTCCGACTCTGCGACTGCACCGCAGATCCCTCCGTCCCTCACGGTTTCCTGAAGTTTGCCCAAGGTCATGTCCATTGCATCAGTGATGCCATCCAGCCTCTCATCCTCTGATGCCCTCTTCTCCTTCTGCCCTCAATCATCTCAGCACCAGGGAGTTTTCCAATGAGTCAGCCATTTACATCAGATGACCAATTTTTTTTTTCCCTCTGTAAAAAGACAAAAAAAAAATCTTAGACTTGACACCAAAAGCATGATCCATAAAAGGACAATTTAACAATCTCATGAAAATTAAGACCATTACCTCTACAAAAGTTGTTGTGAAGAAGATGGAAGGTTAAAGCATCAACTAGGTGAAAATATTTGTAAATATCCAATAAAGTACTTACACAGAGCATACAAAAAAGCTGTCAAAACTCAACAATTTTAAAAAAGTCCAATTTAAAATGAGCAAAAGGCAGAAACAGACATTTATTCAGAAATGTAAATGGTGGTAAATAACAAGAAAAGATGTTTGGCACTATTGACTTCAAAGAAATACAAATCATAACCAAAATGAAATATTGGTATATCACATATATCAGAATAGCCAAAATAAAAGTAATTATAATAAATTTAAAATAGTAGTAACATCAAATGTGATGAACATATGAGGCAACTGAATTACAGATGCATTGCTGGTAAGAAAGTAAAATCCTACAGACACACTGGAAAGTATGGATGAAACCCAAATGTCAATCATCAGGCCAGTGATTACCAATTGTGGTACACTTATTCCATAGAACACTAAACAAAAATAAAAATAGATTACTGATACAAAAATTAATTTAGATGGATCTCAAAATAATTGGGCTAAGTAAAAAAAAGGGGGGGGGCACAAAATTACAAAACTTATGAACCAAACACAAAACATTCCTGAATTAACAAAATTAGAGTAGTTAGTGATTTCCAGGGGTTATAGGTACAGGAGAGGGATGATACAGAATATGGGATCTTTATGATGAAATTGTCTTTTCTTTATCTTGACATTGGTGGTCACACAATCTACACAAGTAATAATACTATATAAAAAATATACACATGTATACAAAAAGAAATGAGTGCATGGAAAACTTGTGAAATCACCGGGTTTATTAACAAAAATATTATGATTGTAATTTTGTATTATGATTATGCAAGATACTGCCACTGGAGGAAAATTTGAAGGTTATACAAAATTTCTTCAAGGCTGCTGCAGCAAAGTGCAGCTGTCATTCCTGATCTAGGATGTGGGGTGTCTCCTTTCAGCCACTTGCCGCTCCACAGCCTTGTCTAACTCAAAGCAACTATGAGCCATACCGTGTAGGGACACCCAAGATGTATGAGTCATGGTGAAGAGTTCTGACAAAATGTGGTCCACTGGAGGAGGGAATGGCAAACCACTTCAGTTTCTTGCTTTGAAAACCCCATGAACAGTTTGAAAAGGCAGAAGATAGGACACTGAAAGATGAACTCCCCAGGTCAGTTGGTGCCCAATATGATACTGGAGATCAGTGGAGAAATAACTCCAGAAAGAATGAAGAGATGGAGCCAAAGCAAAACAAAACCCAGTTGCAGATATGACTCATGATGGAAGCAAGGTCTGATGCTGTAAGAGCAATATTGCAGAGGAACCTGGAATGTTTAGGTACATGACTCAAGGCAAATAGGAAGTGGTCAAACAGGATATGGCAAGAGTGAACATCGACATTTTAAGAATCAGCTAACTAAAATGGGCTGGAATGGGTGAATTTAACTCAGATGACCGTGATATCTACTACAGTGGGCAAGAATCCCTTAGAAGAAATGGAGTAGCCATCATAGTCAACAAAAGAGTCCAAAATGCTGTTCAGTTCAGTTCAGTCACTCAGTCATGTCCAACTTTTTGCTACCCTGTGAATCGTAGCACACCGGGCCTCCCTGCCCATCACCAACTCCCGGAGTTCACTTAAACTCATGTCCATCAAGTCAGTGATGCCATCCAGCCATCTCATCCTCTGTCATCCCCTTCTCCTCCTGCCCCCAATTCCTCCAGGCATCAGAGTCTTTTCCAATGACTCAACACTTCACGTGAGGTGGCCAAAGAACTGGAGTTTCAGCTTCAACATCAGTCCTTCCAATGAACACCCAGGACTGATCTCCTTTAGAATGGACTGGTTGGATCTCCTTGAAGTCCAAGGGACTCTCAAGAGTCTTCTTCAACACCACAGTTCAAAAGCATCAATTCTTCAGTGCTCAGCTTTCTTCACAGTACAACTCTCACATCCATACATAAACACTGGGAAAACCATAGCCTTGACTAGACAGCCCTTTGTTGGCAAAGTAATGTCTCTGCTTTTGAATATACTATCTAGGTTGGTCATAACTTTCCTTCCAAGGAGTAAGCATCTTTTAATTTCATGGCTGCAGTCACCATCTGCAGTGATTTTGGAGCCCCCCAAAATAAAGTCTGACACTGTTTCCACTGGTTCCCCATCTATTTCCCATGAAGTAATGGGACCAGATGCCATGAACTTCATTTTCTGAATGTTGAGTTTTAAGCCAACTTTTTCACTCTTGGATGCAATCTCAAAAACGACAGAAATGATCTCTGTTCATTTCCAAGGCAAACCATTCAATATCATGATATTCCAAGTCTATGCGCCAACCAATAATGCTGAAGTTGAACAGTTCTATGAAGACCTACAAGACCTTTCAGAATCAACACTAAAAAAAAAAAAAAAAAAAAAAGATGTCCTTTTCTGCTGGGGGCCAGCATGAGGAACTCCACCCATGGCAAAGGTCATGAGGAAGGAGGCTTGGCATACACAAAGGAGTGATCAAGCCTCAGGAAACCCCCTGTTCCCAAACATCTACCCCCAAAACCAGAGTCTATCTACTTTACTGTTTTATGCTCTCGCCTACACCTCTGACTTTATGGGGGGCTGTTCCCCACCGGTTCTCTCAGAGAAGGAGTAAACGTGCAGCTCCAAGTCAATAAAAATTCCTGGGCGTGACAAGAGTGTTTCAACTTAGGAACTCCTCTGAAGGTGATCTAGCCTGCCTGTATAGGTTCGTCTGGCCACATGTGATTGTTTACAGCCTCCCAACATAAGAGGCACAAGATGTTTTAGACTTACTAAAGGCAAATTCTTTTGGGAAGTTTGAGATTAATAGTATAGTGGGTTGGTTAGAAATTATATTGGTGAATTTCATTTGTTGTGCCAATAATTGCTGGTAATTCCCTGCCCTGGGTGTGACAAGTGTGTCTCAGGTCAAACCTCTCTGCTGGCAAACTAGCTTGTGTGACAGGATTATCCATAATCCTGCCACTACGATTGTTTACTACCTCTCAACCATAAACAGCACAGAGAGTTTTAGAGTATTTTGAGAGCCTTAATTAGCATAGGGCTTTTCTCATTGTTGAGTCAATGATTGTGCCAGCCCTCCATATCCTTAAATACTTGGGAATATATTAATCAATGTATTTGGAATATAGAAAAGGAAATATAGTAGTTTTTATGGTTAACAATACTAGACTTTTTGAGTTAATGAATTTTCTCTTTTGTAATAAATCACTGTACTTTGTTATAAATCACTGTGTCCTTGCTCTGTAAAAATGTAACTTTATCACTATCTTAAGACTAAATAGATCTTAAGGGGAACATTGGTGAAAGGATTTTCATTTGTTGGGCTGAAGTTTGCTGCTAAATCTCCATATTCCCTGCTCTTATAATGAATATAATTAGCATATAGGAGAAATAAGTATTAACCTTTAAGCATATAGGAGAAATAAGTATTAACCTTTAAGATTAATCATGTTAACCTTGGGTTAAATAAATTCCTTTCTTGATTGTAACTCACTACACCCTCACCCTATAGGAATTCAACTTTATTTGGAGGGTGGTGCCTGGTTTAAGAAAAAACACCCTTGGAAAAAATAAATTTTTTGGTTATCAGAAAGAAAGGGTCGTAAAATGTCAGCAGGCCTCATGGCCAGAAGCTGATGTAAAACCCCTAAGATCTTTTATTTATGTAAAGCACCTGATTTTGATAAAGGTCAGGACTGCCGACCCCTGTGTGACTCTGTATTCATCCCTATGTGTAACAAAAAGTATATAAGCAAACCCCAAAATAAAGAAATCGGGATCAGTTTCCAAAAAGACTGATTCCTCCATGTCGCTTCTTTCTTGCTCTCCATTTTTCTGACTGAATTCCCATCTGGTGCATGGGTACCCACCAAGCCTGCTAATTTTGCCTGGGCTTCTAAGATCAGACCAGGGAGGCCTCAGTGCTTCCTCTCCGTTGGGAGAATGGAAAGACGCCTGTGGCCTACGTAGGTGGTGATTGGTATTCCACATAAACCAAGTTATTCAGCATCCTTTTCTCCACTAATTTTCCTACTACACTATCTGTCTCTCTCTATATATATATATATCTGTAATTAAATAAGGTTTTTCCTAGGACACCGACTCCGTCCCCACCTTTGAATCACCCTGGATCCACCGGGGCTGGACCCCAGCAAGTGGTGCCCGAACACTGGTATGCAAAAGTAGGAAGTCAAGAAACACCTGGCATAAAAGGCAATTTTGGCCTTGGAGTGAGTACAGAATGAAGCAGGGCAAAGGCTAATAGAGTTTTGCCAAGAGAATGCACTGTTCATTACAAACACCCTCTTCCAACAACACAAGAGAAGACTCTACACATGGACATCACCAGATGGTCAACACCAAAATCAGATTGATTATATTCTTTGCAGCCAAAGATGGAGAAACTCTATACAGTCAGCAAAAAGAAGACCAGGAGCTGACTGTGGCTCAGATTGTTAAGTCCTTACTGCCAAATTCAGACTTAAAGTATTTAGGGAAAACCACTAGACCATTCAGGTATGACCTAAATCAAATCCCTTATGATTATACAGTAGAAGTGAGAAAGAGATTTAGAGGACTAGATCTGATAGAGTCCCTGATGAACTCTTGATGGAGGTTCATGATATTGTACAGGAGAAAGGGATCAAGACCATCCTTATGGAAAAGAAATGAAAAAAAAAAAAAGGCAAAATGGCTGTCTGAGGAGGCCTTACAAATAGCTGTGAGAAGAGAAGAGAAAAACAAAGGAGAAAAGGAAAGATATTCCCATTTGAATGCAGAGTTCCAAAGAATAGCAAGGAGAGACAAAAAAGACTTTCTCAGTGATCAATGCAAAGAAATAGAGGAAAACAATAGAATGGGAAAGACTAGAGATCTCTTCAAGAAAATTAGAGATACCAAGGGAACATTTCATGTAAAGATTGGCATAATAAAAGAAAGAAATGATATGGACCTAACAGAAGCAGAAGATACCAAGAAGAGGTGGTAAGAATACACAGAAGAACTGTACAAAAAAAATATCTTCATGACCTATATCATCACGATGGTGTGATCACTAACCTAGAGCCAGACATCCTGGAGTGTGAAGTCAAGTGAGCCTTAGGAAGCATCACTTGAAAAAAGCTAGTGGAGGTGATGGAGTTCCAGTTGAGCTATTTCAAATCCTAAAAATCCTAAAAGATGATGCTGTGAAAGTATTGCACTCAATATGCCAGCAAATTTGGAAAGTTCAGCAGTGGCCACAAGACTGGTAAAGGTCAGTTTTCATTCCAATCCCAAAGAAAGGCAATGCCAATGAATGCTCAGACTATCACACAATTGCAATCATCTCACATGCTAGTAAAGTTCAAAATTCTCCAAGCCAGGCTTCAATAGTGTATGAACTGTGAACTTTCAGATGTCAAGCTGGTTTTAGAAAAGGCAGAGGAATCAGAGATCAAATTGCTGACATCCACTGAATCACTGAAAAACCAAGAGTTCCAGAAAAACATCTATTTCTGTTTTATTGACTATGCCAAAGCCTTTAACTGTGTGGATCACAATAAACTGTGGAAAATTCTGAAAGATATGGGAATACCAGACCACCTGACCTGCCTCTTGAGAAATCTGTATGCAGGTAAGCAAGCAAAAGTTAGAACTGGGCATGGAACAACAGACTGGTTTCAAAAAGGAAAAGGAGTACAACAAGTCTGTATATTGTCACTCTGCTTATTTAACTTATATGCAGAGTACATCATGAGACACACTGGGGCTGGATGAAGCATGAGCTGGAATCAAGATTGCTGGGAGAAATATCAGTAAGCTCAGATATGCAGAAGACCCCATCCTTATGGCAGAAAGCAAAGAAGAACTAAATAGCCCTTGATGAAAGTGAAAGAGGAGGGTGAAAATGTTGGCTTAAAACACAGCATTCAGGGAATTAAGATCATAGCATCTGGTCCCATCACTTCATGTCAAATAGATGGGGAAACAGTGGAAACAGTGACAGCCTTTATTTGGGGGGGCTCCAAAATCACTGCAGATTATGATTGCAGCCATGAAATTAAAAGATGCTAACTCCTTGGAAGGAAATATATGATCAACCTAGAGAGCATATTCAAAAGCAGAGACATTACTTTGCCAATAAAGGTCCATCTAGTCAAGGCTATGGTTTTTCCAGTAGTCATGTATGGATATAAGACTTGGACTATAAAGAAAGCTGAGTGCTGAAGAATTGATGCTTTTGAACTGTGGTGTTGGAGAAGACTCCTGAGAGTCCCTTGGACTGCAAGGGGATCCAACCAGTCCATTCTAAAGGAGATCAGTCCTGGGTGTTCTTTGGAAGGACTGATGCTAAAGCTATAATTCCAGTACTTGGCCACCTGATGTGAAGAGCTGACTCATTTGAAAAGACCCTGATGCTGGGAAAGATTGAAGGCTGGAGGTGAAGGGGATGACAGAGGATGAGATGGTTGGATGGTATCACTGACTCAATGGACATGAGTTTGAGTAAACTTTGGGAGTTGGTGATGGACAGGGATGCCTGGTATGCTGCAGTCTATGGGGTCGCAAAGAGTTGGACATGACTGAGTAACTGAACTGTACTGAACTGAACAGATGCAGAATCACTCTGTATGGTGAACTCAATATGAAAGCACAGTTATCTTTAAAAAAATTCTTTAAAATAATGCAAAATAAGTGAGACTGTATAATTCAGTTTTTAAATTATCAATTGGGAAATTTCTACAGAGAAATTAATTTTCTAAGAGACACTCATTGTCAGTCCCAGGTTGTAGTGAGCTGGAGACCCTCGTTGTCAATCCCAGGTTGTAGAGAGCGGATGTAGCATTAGTACCCCCTTACAATGACAAATAGATGGAAAAATGACTGGATTTAATTCATATTACAACTTTGTAAAAGTGAACTTAAATTTTTAGTGCACTTTTATGCTAATTAAAAAGTTAAGTGGAAGATACAAATATTTCCCATGTACACCCATGTACCACACATGCATAGCCTTCCCTATTATCAGTGTCCTCCACCAGAATCATAACAAACCTGCATAGACACATTGTTATAACTCAAAGACTACACTAGGACTTAGTCTTCATTTTTTAAGCTCTATAGAGGGTTTGGACAAATGTACAATGATAGGAACCCAACTTTTTTGTATCATATAGAGTAGTTTCACTGCTCTAAAACTGTGTTCCTTCAATTCTTCCCTGCCTACCCCATGTCCCCTAGCAACCATTGATCTTTTTACTGTCTCTTGGTTTTACCTTTCTTAGAATGTTGTATACAGTTGACCCTTGAACAACATGAATTTGAACTGCAAGTGTCTACTTACATAGGCTTCTTTTTTTTTTTCCAATGGTAAATACTACAATGCTACACTACAAAATTTATAGTTGGTGGGATCAGAGGATGTGTATCTGAGGATATGGAGGAAAAACAAGGACAATATTCATACACAAATTTTTGACTGAGCAGAAGGTGGGAGCCCATAACTCCTGTGTTGTTCAAGGGCCAATTGTACTTGGAATCATACAGTATGTAGCTTTTACAGATTGTCTTCTTTCACTTATAATTGTATTTCAGTTTCCTTTATTTCATTTTATGTCTTAATACATCATTTCTTTTTTTAACACTGAATGGCATTTCACTGTTTGGATGTACCACAGTTTATTTACTCACCTTTGGAAGGACATGGTTTGTTCCATGTTTTAGCAACTATGAATAAAACTGCTCAAAACATCCACATGCTGGTTTTTGTGTGGACATAAGAGTTTAGATTTTGGGGGTAAAAAACAAGGAGTATGATTGCAGGATCATATGGTACATGCAATCAAAGACTCTCTTCTTTTGAAAGAGCAAAGTTTGGGAGAAGATGTGGAGAAAGGTTAATAGAGAGATAAGAAGATCAGAAATATGATACATGACTGCCATCTTTTCTAGTATGCATGACTTTAGCCTAGTATGGCTTTGGTAATTAAATGTTAAAAAAAATTACACATTGATTGGCCATGTGCCACCCATCTGTTCTAATACAATTAAATCAAAGAAAAAGAATATTTTGCTCCTTAAAGCAATTGAATTGATGCTAATTAAGCAATATTAACTCATCTGTATTTTGAAGTACATGAACATTTTATATACCATTTCATATGGAAGTATATTAAAATTTTCAAGCTGCTGAAATATTATATCAATTTTAAATGCCAAAGTATACATTGTTAATAGGATTTAGGCAGACTACCCTATGAGCTTCCAATTTGGAATAAAGTGTCTGAAATCTAAATTGTTATAAAGCCAAAATGAATAATGAATCAACTTCTGTGTCATTTCAAGTTCCAATTAATGAGAATGAAGGATAGTATCAATGCTGGATACTTTCTTTTTAAATATAGTAGTAAATTTTAAATATTGAAAATTAGTTCAAAATCATAATTACTTTTGAAAGTTCTCTTCAGCTTTATGAGTATATATATTCCTACCTCTAGATTTTACTTTATTGATATAACTAAATATAATCTTTGGTTTTAGGAAAAAAGGCAGGTTCAATGAATAAAATTTTTTAATTATTTTAGAAAAAAAATTTATTAGTAATAAATTTCACTGTGAACCTTAAACTGTTCTAACTAATAGACTGTCAAAAAGAGGCAAAACTACCTTTGTACTCTTACAAAACTTTTGTTTTACAAAATTATAAAGATCTTAGCTGGAAATTTTTATTATGCTATTATCAAAGCATACTGCCAATTTTCCCATTGTACATCTTTTTTTTTTTTTTTTTTTTACTTTACAATTCTGTATTGGTTTTGCCATACATTGACATGAATCCACCATGGGTGTACATGCGTTCTTTTAAAAATGTTTATAATTTCCTTCAATAATGTTTGCATTCTTATAGAGTGAAACATGAAGAAGTAAAGCATTAAATACTATTTTTGGTGACTTCCACAATAAACTGTGGAAAATTCTGAAAGAGATTAGAATACTAGACCAGCTGACCTGCCTCTTGAGAAACCTATATGCAGGTCAGGAAGCAACAGTTAGAACTGGACATGGAACAACAGACTGGTTCCAAATAGGAAAAGGGGTATGTCAAGGCTGTATATTGTCACCCTACTTATTTAACTTCTATGCAGAGTATATCATGAGAAACGCTGGGCTGGAAGAAGCACAAACTGGAATCAAAATTGCCGGGAGAAATATCAAGAACCTCAGATATCCAGATGACACCACCTTTACGGCAGAAAGTGAAGAGGAGCTAAAACGCCTTTTGATGAAAGTGAAAGAGGAGAGTGAAAAAGTTGGCTTAAAGTTCAACATTCATAAAACGAAGATCATCGCATCTGGTCCCATCACTTCACGGGAAATAGATGGGGAAACAGTGGAAATTGTGTCAGACTTTATCTTTTGGGGCTCCAAAGTCACTGCAGATGGTGATTGCAGCCATGAAATTAAAAGACTCCTTGGAAGGAAAGTTAATGACCAACCTAGATAGCATATTCAAAAGCAGAGACATTACTTTGCCAACAAAGGTCCGTCCAGTCAAGGCTATAGTTTTTCCAGTGGTCATGTATGGATGTGAGAGTTGGACTGTGAAGAAAGCTGAATGCTGAAGAATTGATGCTTTTGAACTGTGGTGTTGAAGAAGACTCTTGAGAGTCTCTTGGACTTCAAGGAGATCCAACCAGTCCATTCTAAAGGAGATCAGTCCTGAGTGTTCATTGGAAGGACTGATGTTGTAGCTGAAACTCCAATACTTTGGCCACCTCATGCAAAGAGTTGACTCATTGGAAAAGACTCTGATGCTGGGAGGGATTGGGGGCGGGAGGAGAAGGGGACGACAGAGGATGAGACCGCTGGATGGCATCACCAGCTCAATGGACATGAGTTTGAGTAAACTCTGGCAGTTGATGATGGACAGGGAGGCCTGGCATGCTGTGATTCATGGGGTCTCAAAAAGTTGAACACAACTTCACGACTGAACTGAACTAAACTGAACTGAAAAAAAAAGAAATAATTTGCTGATAGATTAAAGCTATAGATTATGTTAAAATGCTAAACTTATATGATCAATAATAAAAATAATGCAATAAGAGTTCATCTTGAAAATAATCTTCTGAGAGTTTATTACTCCACATATGTTCCAAAACAACCAATACATTTTGAATAGCTAAAGGCTGTTAAAAAACCCATGGATTAGTTTCAAAAGAAAAGACAGAACTGAGTATCTAAAATAGTACAATGCTTTCCCCTTTCAAATTATATTGTTAATTTTCCCTGAAATAGCATTTCCTTATATACTATTTTTAAAAATGAAGGCACAAAATAAAGTCTTTCTTTCATCATATTTTATTGAAAGTGTACAGTATGTCACATTCTCTCTTAAGTAATGAAAAATTAATGGTGGACATAATAGGCCAAGGGACTTTTTCAGAAGTGGACACACTGGTGGTCTTCCAGACAAAAAGTCCAGTACTATATAAAATGTGATATGATAAGTATAGTAGCATATGCCATTGAAATGTGCTAGATCTGGAGGTTAAAGGCAAGACAGAAAGATGAACTGACACCTATAACATACGAGGAAGGACCAGAAAAGTCAGGAGCAAAGAGGGTGAAGGCAGTACATTTAAGAAGATAGTCTGTATTTATGACATAATTACAGAAAGGAAGAAGGAAGGAGGAATGGATAGAAAAAGGAAGGAAGAGAGAAACTTTAAATTGCTGTGGGGCTATCTGTATGGTCTGTAAGTACCAAGAGAGATCTGAACTATGATGTAGACAAAGCCAATCCATAAGCATATAACCTAGGCATTTGCACATGGTCCCCTGTTCAAAAGAGGCCTATGTTGTTTTTAGAATCTTTCTGTCGATACATTGAAATGCCTGATAATTTATTTATTAATTATTATTTTATTGACTTATAATTGGTGTACTGCTGCTGCCGCTGCTAAGTCACTTTAGTCGTGTCCAACTCTGTGCAACCCCATAGAAAGCAGCCCCCCAGGCTCCCCCATCCCTGGGATTCTCCAGGCAAGAACACTGCACAACACCACACAAATTACAGGTGTACAACACAGTGATTCATAATCCTCAAAGGTTATACTCCACTTAGAGTCATCATAAAATGCTGGGTGCATTCCCTGCACTGCATAATATATCCTGCAGCTTACTTTACACATAATAGCTTGGGGGGGGGGGCAGTATGGGGAGTTTGGAGGTTTAAATTATCATGCACAAATCAGTAACTTTATTTTGAATGTAAGTTTTGTAAGTCAGGTCCACTGGGACAGTGGGGCATGCATGTGCACAGAAAAGCTATGTGCAGTACGCGTTTACTATAGCTTGCTCTTGTCTCTATTCTCATATAGCATTGGTGGTGTTCCATGAGTACACATTTGCATCGATCACAATGTATAAGTGTACAGCAGGACTCAAGTGGGTCCAAGATAAGCCTGTTAAACCACCCAAGGCATAAGCAGAGATGCTGACAGTGCTGAGAAACCATGCTTTCTATTTCAACCCGAGCTAGAAGAGGCAGTGACATTCTAAGAAAAGAGAATAACCGAAACCCTATCATATCCTTTCTTTTTTATGTTACTGCCCTATATTATCCAACCACTATGCTGAAAATCATGATATACAGGGAAAGGGAAAGTTTGTGAAGTGATAGCTCCTTCTCTCTGGCCTTTCTTACTGAAAGTGAAAGTGTTAGTCACTCAGTTGTGTCCTACTCTTTGCTACCCCTTGGACCATACCCCGCCAGGCTCCTCTGTCCATGGAATTCTCCAGCCAAGAACACTGGACTGTGATGTCATCCCCTTCTCCAGGGGATCTTCCTGACCCAGGGATCGAACCCATGTCTCCTGCATTGCACCCAGATTCTTTACTATCCGAGGATCAGTAAGCCAAAGGTAAAGAGTATGGGTAGACTGTGTTATCAAGAAATGAAATGAACACTATTGTATTAGTATTGTGCAATATTGTTATACGATTTGGATAGGTAAAATGTCTATGAATGTGCAAGCTACAAAACACAAATGTGTAGTGTTGATGTTTCTGTATATGCATTAAATGCATATTTGCATTTTAAATTGGCATTTCACAATTTAAAGATGAATGACCCATTAAAATTATGTATTGCTTCAGTAGATTGAGAAAATATGAATATCAATTACCATTAGAGGGAAGGGATGATAATGTAGCCAAGACCTTGGCAAATGCCTTAAATACATATTAAAAATATATTTACAAAATATGTTTGTGTCAGAGTAGGAAATTGACATTTGATATTGACATTTTACAGTATATGGTATTAAGAAAGGTTCATTATTGATATATTTAATAATTAAAGAATTTGAAAAAAAAACACTAAGTATTTTTTTTCCTTCAGTCCATATAATTTTTCCATTCTTCTCAGAGGAAAAACAAAGAAAATAAAACCCTTTAACTTTCCTGATAATTTGCCAAAGTTGTCTTTCAAAGAGATGAGAAACTGTACTTATTGCATTCAATTTTCTGCTACTTTTTCCTGTCAAATGCCATAAAGAAGTGTCAAATAAATGAGATTTGAAAGAATTACATCAACTGAATATACTCTCATTCTTATTGAAATTAAAAAACACGTATCATGCATCCCACTTACTTTGTATTATCAACAAGGAACATCAAATGAATTCCTGAAAGTCAATCAATTTCCATACTGATAACTAAGAGAGTCCTAGACATAAGAATATGTCATCATTCTGGGCTTAGTTACTAATTCTATTTGATAAGTTGGAGATGCAGAAGAATTACACAGATAAGTAGCACGGACAACACAGATAATTTCTGAACATTGAGACTAAAATATGCATATCATTAGGCTGTATAATACAGAGGTTTGTATAAATATTATTTAATTAATATCAAGGTCTGATAAATATTAAGTATTATTAATATAGACAGGCCAAGATGAAGACCCTGTTCTTCATTTCAAATTTGCTATCTAGGTTGCTAATACATGGGCAGCAATTTTTAATGTCCTTAATACTGTCTCCAAGAAAACAGTTCACACATCTAAATTGAATTTAAGACCTAATAGAGATGCTACCTACCAGGGACATTTATGAAGAAAAATTTATCTATTAAAGTCTCCTCATAATATAACTTAGATTGAAATCTGCTTTTGAATATGTCTCTGTCAGTTATTTCATCATAAATTTAAAGTCACTTTCATAGCTCCTAAAACAGTTCTCCCTATTTCTAATCATGTAATTAAAGGATTGTCCTCTTTGAAATAAAATATAATCAAATTGCTCAACACTACCACCTGTTGAGGAGGGAGGTTAAGAATTTTCTTTTTTTTTTTTGGTAATAAATTATAAACCTGTGTCTGGTACCACTAAAATCACACATAACTTTCTCTGTCTGGGTTTAAGGTTGATGCTGCTAATCTAATTTTAATGACAAATTCATATTTATTTCCATTGAATAATACACTCTGTTCTAAGTGACTTGGAGAATTACAAAATCAGAAATTAAGATACTTTAATTACTTGAGTGTGATATAAAGCCTGTAAAAGCAATTTATACCTATTACTACTGTAATATTTTTATTAGCTATATCTTTACTTCAAAAGTCATAATTCCATAAGTGATATAAAAGTTAAGTGGACGCCAACATTTATATATTTAGTGAGCCATTAGCATTTTTAAATATTTTACACTTTACCTCCCTTTCAAACTATAAAATTATTCAAAATATTGTTGTTGTTCAGTCCCTAAGTCGTGTCCAGCTCTTTGATACCCCATGGACTAGAGCATACCAGGGTTCCCTGTCCTTGAGTATCCCCCAGAGTCTGCTCAAACTCATGTCCATTAAATCAATAATGCCATTCAACCATATCATCCTCAGTTGCTCTCTTTTCCTCTTGCTCTCAAACTTTCTCAACATTAGGGTCTTTTCCAAAGAGTTGGCTTCAGGTATCCGAAGTACTGAAGCTTCATTTTCAGCATCAATCTTTTCAATTAGTATTGAGTTTTTATTTCCTTTAAGATTGACTGGTTGCATTGCCTTGCTGTCCAAGGACTCTAAAGAGTCTTATCCAGCCCCACAGTTTGAAAGCATCAGTTCTTCAGTGCTCAGCCTGCTTTAGGGTTCAGCTCTCACAACCATATGTGATTATTGGAAAAGCCATAGCTTTAATTACATGAACCTTTGCTTTGTTGGCAAAGTGATGTCTCTACTTTTTAATGTGCTGTCTAGGTTTGTCATAGCTTTTCTTCCAAGGAGCAACTGTCTTTTAATTTCATGCTGCTTTCACTGTCCCCAGTGATTTTGGAGCCCACGAAAATAAAATCTATCACTGTTTTCAGTTTTTCACCATCTATTTGTCATGAAATGATGGAACCAAATGCCATGATCTTTGTTTTTTGAATGTTCAATTTTAAGCCAGCTTTCTCATTCTCCTTTTTGCCCTCATCAAAAGGTTCTTTAGTTCCTCTTCACTTTCTGCCATTGAAGTGGTATCATCTGCATATCTGAGGTTGTCGATAGTTTTCCTGGAAATCTTGATTCCAACTTGTGAGTCATCCAGCCCAGAATTTTGCATGATGTACTCTGCATATAAATTAAATAAGCAGGATGAAAATATAAATTGACTCGATATACTCCATTCCCAAGTTTGAAGCATTCTGTTGTTTCCAGTTCTAACTGTCAATTCTTGTCCTGCCCACAGGCTTCTCAGGAGTCAGGTAAGGTGGTCTGGTATTCCCATCTCTTTAAGAATTGTTTACAGTTTGTTGTGATCCACATATTCAAAGACTTTTGCATCATCAATGAAGCAGATTTTTTGGAATTACTTCCCTTTTTCTTTGACCCAATGGATGTAGGGAATTTGATGTCTGGTTCCTATGCCTTTTCTAAATCCAGCTTGTACATTGGGAAGTTCTCAGTTCATGTACTGCTAGAGGATAGCTTAAAGGATTTTGAGCATTATCTTGCTAGCACGTGAAATGAGTGCAATTGTATGGTACTTTGAACATTCTTTGGCATGGCCCTTCTTTGAGATTGGAATGAAAACTGACCTTTTCCAGTCCTGCGACCATTGCTGAATTTTCCAATTTTTCTAACATATTAACTGCAGCATTATGTTAAAATGCTAATTTTTATAGCATATTAACATAAAACAGCATTAATTTTAGGATTTGAAAAAGCTCAGTAGGAATTCCATCATTAGTTTTATCCTTAGTAATGTTTTCCTTTGATCCACTTGACTTCGCACTCTAGGATGTCTGGCTCTATGTGAGTGACCACCATTGTTGGGGTTATCTGGGTCATTAAGAGCTTTTTTGTATACTTCTCCTGTGTAATCTTGCCACTTCTTAATCTCTTCTGCTTCTGTTAGGTCCTTGCCATTTCTTTGCTTTATTGTGCCCATCTTTGCATCAAATATTCCCTTGATATCTCCCATTTTCTTGAAGAAATCTCTAGTTTCTCCCATTCTATTGTTTTCCTATAATTCTCTTCATTATTTGCTTAAGAAAGCTTTCTCATCTACCTTTGCTTTACTCTGGTACTCTGCATCCAGTTGGGTATGTCTTTCCCTTTCTCCTTTGCCTTAGGCTCCTCTTCTTTTATAAGCCTCCTCAGACAACCACCTTGTCTTCTTGCATTTGTTTTTTTCCCCTTGAGGATGGTTTTGGTCACTGCCTCCTGTACAATGTTATGAACTTCTGTCCATAGTTCTTCAGGCATTCTCTCAGATCTAGTCTCTTAAATTTATTCATCACCTCAACTGCATAATAATAAGGTATTTAGGCCATATCTGAATGGTTTAAAGTTTTCCCTACTTCCTTCAACTTATGCCTGAATTTTTCAATAAGAAGCTGATGATTTGAGTCATAATCAGTTCCAGGTCTTGTTTTTGCTGACTGTATAGAGCTTCTCCTTCTTCAGCTGCAAAGAATATACTCAATCTGATTTCAGTGTTGACCATCTGGTGATTTCCATGTGTAGACTTGTCCCTTGTGTTGTTGGAAAAACATGTTTGCTATGACAAGTGCATTGTCTTGTCAAAACTCTGTTAGCTTTTGCTATGCTTTATTTTGTAATCCAATCCAAACTTGTCTGTCACTACAGGTTTCTCTTTACTGCCTACTTTTCAATTCCAATTCCCTATTAAAAAAAGCAGGGGGGCGGGGCATCTTTGTCTGTGTGTGTGTGTGTGTGTGTGTGTTAGTTCTGGAAGGTCTTGTAGTTCTGCATAGAACCATTCAACTTCAGCTTCTTTGACATTAATGGTTGGACCATAGACTTACTTAGATTACTGTGATGCTGAATGGTTTGCCTTGGAAAGGAACTGAGACCATTCTGTCATTTTTGAGATTGCACCCAAGTCCTGCATTTCAGACTCTTTTGCTGACTATGAGGGCTACTCCATTTCTTCTTAGGGATTATTGCCCACAACAGTAGACATAATGGTAATCTGAATTAAATTTGTCCATTCTCATCCAATTTAGTTCTCTGATTCCTAAAATGCCGATATTCGCTCTTGCCATCTCCTGCTTGACTACATCCAATTGACCTTGATTTAAGAACCTAGCATTCTTCTTTCCCATGGAATATTGCTCTTTACAGCATCAGAACTTACTTTCACCATCAGACATATCCACAACTGTATAATGTTTTCTTTTTGGGCCAGACTCTTCACTCTTTCTGGAGCTCATTCTCAGCTCTTCACCAGTATGGTATTGACATGTATTAGTACAAAGTATATTGGTTTACAGAAAATGCCCTAGAACAATGTATTCAGTTCAGTTCAGTTCAGTTGCTCAGTAGTGTCCGACTCTTTGCGACCCCATGAACTGCAGCACTCCAGGCCTCCCTGTCCATCACCAACTCTCAGAGTCCACTCAAACCCATGTCCATTGAGTCAGTGATGCCATCCAGCCATCTCATCCTCTGTTGTCCCCTTCTCCTCCTGCCCCCAATCCCTCCCAGCATCAGAGTCTTTTCCAATGAGTCAACTCTTTGCATCAGGTGGCCAAAGTATTGGAGTTTCAGTTTCAACATCAGTCCTACCAATGAACACCCAGGACTGATCTCCTTTAGGATGAACTGGTTGGATCTCCTTGAAGTCCAAGGGACTCTCAAGAGTCTTCTCCAACACCACAGTTCAAAAGCATCCATTCTTTGGCACTCAGCTTTCTTTATAGTCCAATTCTCACATACATACATGACCACTGGAAAAACCATAGCCTTGACTAGACAGACCTTTGTTGACAAAGTAATGTCTCTGCTTTTTAATATGCTGTCTAGTTTTGTCATACTTTCCTTCCAAGGAATAAGTGTCTTTTAATTTCATGGCTGCAATCACCATCTGCAGTGATTTTGGAGCCCAGAAAAATAAAGTCAGCCACTGTTTACACTGTTTCCCATCTATTTGCCATGAGGTGGTGGGTCCGGATTTCATGATCTTAGTTTTCTGAATGTTGAGCTTTAAGTCAACTTTTTCACTCTCTTCTTTCAATTTCATCAAGAGGCTCTTTATTCTTCACTTTCTGCCATAAGGGTTACTTAAAGACATATTCAGAGCAAAGGTGATGCATGGTTTATTACCATGTCAGTGAACAACCAGTGTAATGATGATCAGTTATGAATATAATACACCAGATTGCTTAAAAATAAAATGGCTAATATATTCAATAAAAGAGATGATGAGATTGAGCATTTCTCTAAAGACTTGGGATTAATCATGGAACAAATCTAATTGAAATTCCAGAAAGTAAAATATACAGTACTGGATTAAATAATTCAATACATATGTTTATCAGCCAATTGGACATTGCTGAGAAAAGTTTTAGTGAACTGAAAACTAATGTTGTAAGATATATATAAACTGAAGTGTGAGGAAAAATACAGATGAAAACAAAAGAGCATAAGCAATGTGTGTGTATATATATATATATATTTATGCATGTAATAAGGTTTCACTTTTACATATGCAATTACATACATGCCACTTCTATATATAAAGTTGTGTATGTATGGATTTAAAATTGGAGTCCCAAAAGGAGAAAGGGGAGAGAATTGGACAGAACCAAAGCACAACACAGAAAAGTGAAAAAAGCATAGACAAAGAAAATCTGAACGCAATTATTGGACAAAGCAAATTTGACTCAGTTGTACTGAGATAGACCTACCTGGAGCCTGCTATACAGAGTGAAGTAGCTCAGAAACAGAAAAACAAATATCATATATTTACATATGTATATGTAATCTGTGCTTAGTGGGTAATTAATCCACCTGAAAGGCAGGAGATGCAGGTTCAACCTTTGTGTCAGGAAGATCCCCTGGAGGAGGGTATAGCAATCCACTCCAGTTTTCTTGCCTGGAGAATCCCATTGACAGAGGAACTTCTGAAAGCTAAACACTTATGGGCTATATTCCATAGGATTGCAAAGAATCAGATATGACTGAAGTGACTGAGCACGCATGTGTGCATATAGAATCTAGAAATGTGGTACTGTTGAACCTATCTGCAAGGTAATAATAAAAATGCAGACATAGAGAATGGACTTGTGGACACAACATGGGAAGGAGAGGGTGGACGAATTGAGTGAGGAGCATTGAAATATACATATATATATATATATATATAAATATCATATGTAAAGTACATAGCTAGTGGGAAGTTGCTATATAACAAAGGGAGCTCAGCCTGGCTCTCTGTGAGGTCCTAGAGGGGTGGGATGTGGAGAGGTGAAAGGAAGCTCAAGAAGGAGGGGATATATGTATACTTTTGGCTGATTCATGTTGTTGTATGGCAGAAATCAATATAACATTTTAAAGCAAATAGCCTCAAAAAAAAAAAAAAAAAAAAGACCTTATTTTCAATAGTGCAACCAAAAGATGACAATCAACTTTTCAAATGAAATCAGCAAAGTTCAGTGATTCACTGTGCTCGAAGTCAAATATATAATAACCAAATGTTAATTTATGCAAATACTATGTTGATTCTGTGAAGACTAAGGATAAAGAAGGTATAATTTACTGATAAGAAGAATGATATAGATAAAAATTATACACACCGAGGAAACCAGAATTGAAAGAGACACGTGTACCCCAATATTCATCGCAGCACTGTTTATCATAGCCAGGACATGGAAGCAACCTAGATGTCCATCAGCAAATGAATGGATAAGAAAGCCCTGGCACATATACACAAGGGAGTATTACTCAGCCATTAAAAAGAAAACATTTGAATCAGTTCTAATGAGGTGGATGAAACTGGAGCCTATTATATAGGGTGAAGTAAGCCAGAAAGAAAAACACCAATACAGTATACTAACACATATATATGGAATTTAGAAAGATGGTAACGATAGCCCTGTATGCGAGACAGCAAAAGAGACACAGATGTATAGAACAGTCTTTAGACTCTGTGGGAGAGGTAGAGGGTGGGATGATTTGGGAGAATTGCATTGAAACATGTATAATATCATATATGAAATGAATCGCCAGTCCAGGTTCGATGCATGATACTGGATGCTCGGGGCTGGTGCACTGGGAAGACCCAGAGGGATGGTACAGGGAGGGAGGAGGGGGGTGTTCAGGATGGAGAACACGTGTATACCTGTGGTGGATTCATGTTGATGTATGGCAAAACCAATACAATATTGTAAAGTAATTAATCTCCAATTAAAATAAATAAATTCATATTAAAAATAAATTTGAATGAATTATCATTAAACATCTCAACTAATAAAAATAAAATGAAGACTCTTAATTGTCGTATATTTCATTAGAAAGTTAAATCTACAACTGAAAATCTTTCCATAAGGAAAACTTGAGATTAAATATGGTTAGCTGGTGAATGGATCTTCCCAAACAGATAAGGAAGAAATAACACTGTTATATATATTTTGTTTTATTTTCTTTATTCATTTATTTATTTTTAATTTTTATTTTATATTGTGATATGGTTGACTTACAATGCTGTATTAGTTTCCAATGTACAGAAAAGTGATTCAGGTATACATAAACATATATCTATTCATTTACAGATTATTTTCCCATTTAAATTATGACAGAATATGAAGTAGAGTTCCTTGTGCTTTATACTAGGTGTTTGTTGATTATTTATTTATAGTAGTGTATACATGTCAATCCTAAACTCTGAATTTATTACCCTTACATTTCCTTTTTGGTAACCATAAGTGTGTTTCTAAGTCTGTGAGTCTGTTTTATAAATAAGTTCATTTGTGTTATTTTTTTAGACTCTATATATAAGTGATATCTTTGATATTTGCCTTTGTATGACTTTATTTAATATGATAATCTCTAGATCCATGTATGTTGCTTCAAATGATGTTATTACATTCTTTCAATGGTTTAGTAATATTCCATTTATATATGCCTCAGATTTTTATGCATTCATCTGTAGATGGACATTTAGGTTGCACCTGTTTCTAAGCTATTGTAAATAGCCTGGAGGTGCACGTATGTTTTAGAATTATGGTTTTCTACAGATATATGCCCAGGAGTGAAATTTCTGGATCATATCATAGCTCTGTTTTTAGTTTTATAAGGAAACTCTATTTTGTTCTTCATAGTGGACAGTATAAATCTCTTAAAGGAAAACATATGCAGAATACTCTCTGGTATAATAACAGTAATACTTTTATGATCCATCTTTTAGAGTAATGCAAATTTTAAAAAATGGACCTAATTAAATGTAAAAGCTTTTGCACAGCAAAGGAAAAGATAAACAAAATGAAAAGACAACCCATAAAATGCGACAAAATACATTCAAATGAGGAGATCAACAAGGGGTTAATCTCCAAACTCTGCAAGTAGCTCACACAGTTTAATATGAAAAAAGCAAACAATCAAATAAAAATTAGGGAGGAGATTAAACAGACATATTTCCAAAGAAGATATACAGATAACTAAAGAGCAAATGAAAATATGTCCAACATCACAAATTAATACAGAAATGCAAATCAAAACTACAATAAGGTGTCACTTCACACCAACCAGAATGGCCATTGTCAAAACTTCTGCAAATAATAAATGCTAGAGAGGAATTCATATCTCTATGGAGAGAGATATGAATGTTGGTGGGAATGTAGATCTATCTTACATATATTTTCCAGGGAATGAAAAAAGGAGAACCATTCTCCAATTTACTCTATAACTAAAATGCTATCAAAAGATTGCAAGGACTCTACAAGGGAAAAAAAAAAAATACAGACATCTCACTCATCAACATAGATGTAAAATATGCAAAAAAGTTAAAAAATATTTAAAAACACACATAAGAACAAAATTAGGTCTAATTGAAAAACATGAATGATTTAACATAAAGCTTCCAAAGTAATTCTTTAAATTCTCATAAAAGGAAAATAAATGTGTACTTCAGTAGATGAAAACAAAGCAAAATTTATGTAATTTAACATTCATTCATGGGGGAAAAAAAAAAAAAAAAAACCTCTTAGCAAGCTAGAAAAGAAGGAAAACTACTTAAGTAAAAAGTTATGTAATTCTAACAACAAAATTCTTTACAGCTAAGGGTAAACTTATTACTGAAGAGTCTGAGATTTCCTTGCAAATTGAAATGAGAAAAAATTCATATTATTCCATCTATTATATTTTATTAGAGATTCTAAAAAATAAGCAATACTGAAAGAAAAACATGTACAAGATTTATATACAGAAAATAAAATGTATTTTATTTTATTCTGAAGAAAATGAAGAAATATCTACAGAAAGTCTATGAAAATCAAATTAGGAAAGTTGCTAGATTCCAAGATCAGTATATATACACATATTTTACATATTCCACTATGTTTATTCCTTGCTATGTAATAATTTTGATGCAATTGAAAATGGTATCACATTTATAATTTTATGTCCTAATTACTTTTTGCTAGTTAAGCCTCACATATAATTTCAATTCAGTTCAGTTTAGTTCAGTGCCTCAGTCCTGTCTGACTCTTTGCGACCCCATGGACTGCAGCACACCAGGCCTCCCTGTCTATCAGCAACTCCCACAGTTTACTCAAACTCATTTCCCTCCAATCGGTGATGGCATCCAACCATCTCATCCTCTGTCATCCACTTATCCTCCCAACTTCGATTTTTCCCAGCATCAGGGTCTTTTCAAATGAGTCAGTTCTTTGCATTAGGTGGCCAAAATGTTGGAATTTCAGCTTCAGCATCAGTCCTTCCGATGAATATTCAGGATTGATTTCCTCTAGGATGGACTGGATGGATCTCCTTGCAGTCCAAGGGACTCTCAAGAGTCCTCTCTAACACCACAGTTCAAAATCATCAATTCTTCAGCACTCAGCTTTCTTTATTGTCCAATTCTCACATCCATACATGATTACTGGCAAAATCATAGCTTTGACCAGATGGACCTTTGTTGGCAAAATAATGTCTCTGCTTTTTAATATGCTGTCTAGTTTGGTCATAACTTTTCTTCCAAGGAGTTCAGTTCAGTTCAATTCACTTGCTCCATCGTGTCCCACTCTGCAACCCCATGAACAGCAGCACGCCAGGCCACCCTGTCCATCACCAACTCCCAGAGTCCACCCAAACCCATGTCCATTGTGTCAATGATGCCGTCCAACCATCTCATCCTTTGTTGTCCCCTTCTCCTCCTGCCCTCAATCTTTCCCAGCATCAGGGTCTTTTCAAATGAGTCAGCTCTCCACATCAGGTGGCCAAAGTATGGGAATTTCAGCTTCAACATCAGTCCTTCCAATGAACACCCAGGAGCATCCTTTAATTTCATGGCTGTAGTCACCATCTTCAGAGATTTAAGTTCAGTTCAGTTCAGTTTAGTTCAGTGCCTCAGTCCTGTCTGACTCTTTGTGACCCCATGGACTGAACCAAAAATATACATAAAAGTATTTCTGGTTTATGTATTATACATGTGATATATATATAATAGTGACAAATAATTAGAGTACAAAATTGTAAAGGTGATACCATTTGCAATGCCATCAATATTATTACCTAGCAAGGAATAAAGGTAGTGAAATGCATTAATAAAACACCTCAGCACTAATATATAAAGGTAAAAGAACAGAGACCAGAAATAAGCCTGCACATACACTCACACTTAATTTAAGGCAAAAATGACAGAGTATAGACTTCCTAACAGTGTTGGGTCAATTGGAACTCCATAGGGGAAAAAAAAATTCTGACTTCAGATCCTTTATACTGTAAATAAAAATTAATTATTTAAACATATGTGTGTGCTGTGTGATTAGTTGCTTAGTCATGTTTGAATCCTTGTGACTCCACGTACTGTAGCCCACCAGGCTACTCTATCCATGGAGATTCTCCAGGAAAGAATACTGGAGTGGGTTGCCATGCCTACCTCCATGGGATCTTCTCAACCCACAGACCAAACCCGGGTCTCCCACATTGCAGGTGGATTCTTTATCATCTGAGCAATAATAGATCTAAATTTGAAAAGTAAGACAATCAGATTTATTGAAGATGACAAAGAGTAATATATTTTTGAGCTGAGAAAGGCAAATAATTTTAAAATATGGTTTGCAAAAGCACTATTCTAAATCATTAATAATTGTAGAAGAAATAAAAAAAATAGAAATTCCCTTTTTGACAGTAATACATTTTTTTCAGAGAAGATCCAATAATGGATGTTAAAATGATGAGTGAAAGAACATCATATTTGCATCATCTCGAAGTATTTTCTTCAAAATTGCTATTAAGTATAAAAGGAAAAGTAGTAACTTTAATGTGAAGAGAACCAGCAAAACCCACCTAAACAATTTCTGTTTTTTCTTTTCTTTCTTTTTTTGAAGAGTACTTATAAATTACATTGTAGAAGTTACCTCAATTTAGGTTCACTTGATGTTTTCTCATAATGAAATTGTGGAACATGCTTTTCTTAAGAATATCACACAAGAATGTTTCCTATTCAGTGAGTCATATTAGGGTGTACCAAAAGATGGAGAAGATCTATAGAGTCAAGAAAAACAAGACCAGGAGCTGACTGTGGCTCAGATCATGAACTCCTTATTACCAAATTCAGATTTAAATTAAAGAAAGTAGGGAAAACCACTAGACCATTCAGGTGTGACCTAAATCAAATCCCTTATAATTATACAGTGGAAGTGAGAAATAGATTTAAGGGACTAGATCTGATACACAGAGTGCCTGATGAACTATGGAACGAGGTTCGTGACATTGTACAGGAGATAGAGATCAAGACCATCTCCATGGAAAAGAAATGCAAAAAAGCAAAATGGCTGTCTGGGGTGGCCTTACAAATAGCTGTGAAAAGAAGAGAAGCAAAAAGCAAAGGAGAAAAGGAAAGATATAAGCATCTGAATGCAGAGTTCCAAAGAATAGCAAGACGAGATAAGAAAGCCTTCTTCAGCGATCAATGCAAAGAAATAGAGGCAAAGCACAGAATGGGAAAGACAAGAGATCTCTTCAAGAAAATGGGCTCGATAAAGGACAGAAATGGTATAGACCTAACAGAAGCAGAAAATATTAAAAAGAGGTGGCAAGAATACACAGAAGAACTGTAAAGAAAAGATCTTATGACCTGGATAATCACGATGGTGTGATCACTCATCTAGAGCCAGACTTCTGGAATGTGAAGTCAAGTGGGCCTTAGAAAGCATCACTACGAACAAAGTTAGTGGAGGTGATGGAATTCCAGTTGAGCTATTTCAAATCCTGAAAGATGATGCTGTGAAAGTGCTGCACTCAATATGCAGGCAAATTTGGAAAACTCAGCAGTGGCCACAGGACTGGAAAAGGTCAGTTTTCAGACCAATCCCAAAGAAAGGCAATGCCAAAGAATGCTCAAACTACTGCACAGTTGCACTCATCTCATATGCTAGTAAAGTAATGCTCAAAATTCTCCAAGCCAGGCTTCAGCAATACGTGAACCATGAATTTCCTGATGTTCAAGCTGGTTTTAGAAAAGGCAAAGGAACCAGATATCAAATTGCCAACATCCACTGGTCAACAAAAAAGCAAGAGAATTCCAGAAAAAACATCTATTTCTGCTTTCTTGACTATGCCAAAACCTTTAACTGTGTGGATCACAATAAACTGTGGAAAATTTTGGGAGGGATGGGAATACCAGACCACCTAACTTGCCTCTTGAGAAATCTGTATGCAGGTCAGGAAGCAACAGTTAGAACTGGACATGGAACAACAGACTGGTTCCAAATAGGAAAAGGAGTACGTCAAGGCTGTATATTGTCACCCTGCTTATTTAACTTATATGCAGAGTACATCACGAGAAACGCTGGACTGGAAGAAACACAAGCTGGAATCAAGATTGCCGGGAGAAATCTCAATAACCTCAGATATGCAGATGACACCACCCTTATGGCAGAAAGTGAAGAGGAACTAAAAAGCCTCTTGATGAAAGTGAAAGAGGAGTGTGAAGCTCAACATTCAGAAAACGAAGATCATGGCATCTGGTCCCATCACTTCATTGGAAATAGATGGGGAAACAGTGGAAACAGTGTCAGACTTTATTTTGGGGGGCTCCAAAATCACTGCAGATGGTGACTGCAGCCATGAAATTAAAAGACGCTTACTCCTTGGAAGAAAAGTTATGACCAACCTAGATAGCATATTCAAAAGCAGAGACATTTCTTTGCCGACTAAGGTCCGTGTAGTCAAGGCTATGGTTTTTCCTGTGGTCATGTATGGATGTGAGAGTTGGACTGTGAAGAAGGCTGAGCACCGAAGAATTGATGCTTTTGAACTGTGGTGTTGGAGAAGACTCTTGAGAGTCCCTTGGACTGCAAGGAGATCCAACTAGTAAATTCTAAAGGAGATCAGCCCTGGGTGTTCTTTGGAAGGAACGATGCTGAAGCTGAAACTCCAGTACTTTGGCCATCTCATGCGAAGGTTTGACTCATTGGAAAAGACTGTGATGCTGGGTGGGGGGGGGATTGGGGCAGGAGGAGAAGGGGACGACAGAGGATGAGACGGCTGGATGGCATCACTGACTGGATGGACATGAATCTGAGTGAACTCTGGGAGTTGGTGATGGACAGGGAGGCCTGGCGTGCTGTGATTCATGGGTTCGCAAAGAGTCGGATATGACTGAGCGACTGAACTGAACTGAACTGGATAGGTCTTATTATTGATTTTAATCTGTATCAGTTAATTTAAGTGGGTCTGGCTGGTTTTCTTCACTGTAAAATTCTTCATTTTAAAAACAAAAAAAAATAGTATTTAGATTGCATTAAAATGAAGATAGCATTGAAAATGAAATGGCAAGACAGATTGAGAGAATATGTGTGTGTGTATATATATATATATATATATATATATATATGTGCAATCAGTCAGTTCAGTTAAGTTCAGTCTCTCAGTCTTGTCCAACTCATAGCGACTGCATGAAACACAGCACGCCAGTCTTCACCAACTCCCAGAGTGAATCCAAACTCATGTCCATTGAGTCGGTGATGCCATCCAGCTATCTGACCCTCTGTTGTCCCCTTCTCCCCCTGTCCCCAATCCCTCCCAGCATCAGAGTCTTTTCCAATGAGTCAACTCTTCGCATGAGGTGGCCAAAGTACTGGAGTTTCAGCTTCAGCATCAGTCCTTCCAATGAACACCCAGGACTGATCTCTTTTAGGATGGACTAGTTGGATCTCCTTGCAGTCCAAGGGACTCTCAAGAGTCTTCTCCAACACCACAGTTCAAAAGCATCAATTCTTCAGCACTAATCTTTCTTCACAGTCCAAATCTCACATCCATATATGACCACAGGAAAAACCATAGCCTTGACTACACGGACCTTGGTTGGCAAAGTAATGTCTCTACTTTTGAATATGCTATCTAGGTTGGTCATAACTTTCCATCCAAGGAGTAAGCGTCTTTTAATTTCATGGCTGCAATCACCACCTGCAGTGACTTTGGAGCCCCCCAAAGTGAAGTCTGATACTGTTTCCACGGCTTCCTCATATATTTCCCATGAAGTGATGGGACTGGATGCCATGATCTTCATTTTCTGAATGTTGAACTTTAAGCCAACTTTTTCACTCTCCTCTTTCACTTTCATCAAGAGGCTTTTTAGTTCACTTTCTGCCATAAGGGTGGTGTCATCTGCATATCTGAGGTTATTGATATTTCTCCCGGCAATCTTGATTCCAGCTTGTGCTTCCTCCATCCCAGGGTTTCTCATGATGTACTCTGCATATAAGTTAAATAAGCAGGGTAACGATATACAGCCTTGATGTACCCTTTTCCTATTTGGAACCAGTCTGTTGTTCCATGTCCAGTTCTAACTGTTGCTTCCTTACCTGCATATAGGTTTTTCAAGAGGCAGGTCAGGTGGCCTGGTTTTCCCATCTCTTTCAGAATTTTTCGGTTTGTTGTGATTCACACAATGAAATGCTTTGGCATAGTCAATAAAGCAGATATAGATGTTTTTCTGGAATTCTCTTGCTTTTTCGATGATCCAGTGGATGTTGGCAATTTCATCTCTGATTCCTCTGCCTTTTCTAAAACCAGCTTGAACATCTGGAAGTTCATGGTTCACATATTGCTGAAGCCAGGCTTCGAGAATTTTGAGCAATAAATATTTATTTAATAATGGGTTCATGGTCTTGTTATAGTAAAAGCTTCAATAAAAAATAAAAATGCAGTCCAACGGAAAATATGCAAAAGACTTCAATAGTCTCTTAATTACCTTAATAGCTATTGGCACTCAAATGGCCAATTGTTGTTTTTGTTCAGTAGCTCAGTCATGTCCACCTCTTGGTGACCGCATGGATTGTAGCACGCCAGGCTTCCTTGTCCTTCACTATGTGCCAGAGTTTGCTCAAACTCATATCCACTGAGTTGTTGATGTCATCCAATTATCTCATCTTTTGTTTTCCCCTTCTTCTCTTGCCCTCAATCTTTCCCAGCATCAAAGTCTTTTCCAATGAGTTGGCTCTTTGCATCAGTGGCCAAAGTATTGGAGATTCAACTTCAGCATTTGTCCTTCCAATGAATATTGATTTCTTTCAGTATTGACTGGTTTGATTTCCTTCCCGTCCAAGAGACTCTCAAGACATGTGTACAACAAATCGCTCAGAATCATAGACTCACAAGGAAATTTAAATTAAAACCACTAAGTGTGTGCATGTGCTCTGTCGTGTCCAACACTTTGTGAACCAATGGACTGTAGCTCCTCTGTCCATGGAATTTTCCAGGCAAGAATACTGAAGAGGGTTGCCATTTCCTCCTCATTGATCTTCTCAACCCAGTGATTGAATCCATGGTCTCTTGTGTCTCCTGCATTGGCAAGCAGGTTCTTTATTAGCTGAGCCACTAGGGAAGCCCAATAAAGCACTATATACTCATTATAATGTCTATGCTTAAAAAAAAAAAAAAGCTGATAATATGAAATACTGGCAAGGAAATGAAGGAAATGATGTATGAACTGTTAGTGGCAATATAAACTGATTATTTGTTGTTTTATTGTTCAGTTGCTCATTCATGTCTGACTCTTTGTGACCGCATGAACTGCAGCATGCCAGGCTTTCCTGTGTTTCACTCTGCTCCACAGTTTGCTCAAATTCATATCCATTGAGTCAGTGATGCCATCCAATAATGTCATTTTACGTCACCCACTTCTCCTGCCTTTACTCTTTCCCAGCATGAGGGTTTTTTCCAGTGAGTCAGCTCTTCGCATCAGGTGGCCAAAATGTTGGAACTTTAGCTTCGACATCAGTCCTTCCAATGAATATTCAGGATGGTTTTCCTTTAGGACTGACTGATTTGATGTCCTTGCTGTCCAAGGGACCCTCAAAAGTCTTCTCCAGCATCACAGTTCAAAAGCATCAATTTTTAGGAACTCCGTCTTCATTATGGTCCAACTCTCACATCCATACATGACTACTGGAAAAACCATAGCTGACTATATGGGCCTTTGTTGGCAGAGTGATGTCTCTGCTTTTTAATATGCTGCCTAGGTTTGCCAAAGCTTTTCCTCAAAGGAACAAACTTCTTTTAATTTCATGGCTCCAGTCATGGTCTGCAGTGATTTTGGAGCCCAAGAAAATAAAGTAAGTCACTGTTTCCATTCTTTCCCCATCTATTTGTGTGAAGTGATGGACCAAATGCCATGATCTTCATTTTTGAATGAAAATTCAAAATGAGATTGAATTTGACCATTTGGTAAAAATTTCTTTGGCATTTTCTCTTAAAGCCTAGTATGCTCTGGACTTAATGGTCAGGCAACTGTATTTCTAAACAAACAAAATGTATGTTAACAATAAAATGGAAAATCACATTACATATGTATGCATTTGTTTGAAACCTTTGGCGTTCACAGGGTGAAATTTGAAATGGATCCTCATACATGGAGAGCAAGGAGAGAAGGCAGAAAGGGGCAAACTGCTTTATATTGATGGGAGGCAGATTTAACAAGAAGGGGTATTTACATACAAGCTTTGTCTTGGATGACCACCAGAAAAATAAGCCTCCATACTCTCCTGTCAGAAGTCTGCATAGAAGCCTTGTCTGGATTTAGTCATGTTTTCAGTTTAGATGGTCTCAGCAACACCTTACTGTTTCAAGGCTATGTCCTTGAAACAATTTCTAGTGTAGGAATGGAGGTTTAACATACATTCCAAGGACAAAGGAAGGCAATGGAGGTTCTCTCATTCCTCAGATCCAGCCCATGGATCAACCTTCGGTCATATTAATGATCTCCTTCAAGAGCATATGTCTGAATGTTGGGTATGTAACACAATACACTTGCCAATGGCACAATTATTGCAACAGAAATATAGTTGCATCTCAAACATAATCTTGAACCAAAGATCTAAACACATAGCAATTTCACTTAGTAAATACACAAATAAGCAACATTATTCTATGAAGGCAGGGCTATGAATAATAGTTACTTTATGTGAAGAAACTGGCGCTAGTGGTAAAGAACCCACTTGCCAATGCAGGAGAGGTAAGAAATGTGGGGTTCGATCCCTGGGTTAGGAAGATCTCATGGAGGAGGATATGGCAACCTACTCCAGTATTCTTGCCTGGATAATCCCTTGGACAGAGGTGCCCAGCAGCCTATGGTTCTTAGGGTCACAAAGAGTCGGACATGACCAAAGCAACTTAGCACTAGCAATAGCGTTTGGCCAAGAAATGTGTAGTCACAAGAGTCATAACAAGGTCACAGTGGTTGTAGTGAATGTTGTAGCATTCTCTTTCTTCATCCTGGTGGGGTAGGAGTGATAAAAATCTGTACACTTTGTGAACACATTTTTGTGAAGGATATTCACAGAAATTGTATGAAAGTGTCATGTTTAAATATCATAAATACACAAAATATTTTTATTTTTCTATGCAAACCTTTAGTCTGTAATTACTAAAATCATATTTATAAAATACATTAAATATTAATATAAAGACTTACCCATTAGGGAAATGATCTTCATGCATAATCCAATTGTATATTCCAAAAGGGGGAAAATGACTGAAAAGACACATTTCAAATTCAAATGTATTCTCTGCAACTAATATGTATTTCTTTGAATTAATGGACTATTTTAATGGAGTAAAAACCAATTGTGTTTAATCAAACTCCTTATTTGATCAGCAAAATTGAATATCCTGTGGAAATAAAACAAAAATCATTTTTTTAATTAACTGTGTATTTCTAAACTTGTTCATATCATAGGGTGGTTTTCCAATTTTGTTTTGTTCTCGTTTTGTTTGCTTGTTTGTTTTAGTAAAATTTGAATATATTTCTTTTTCTTTTATTGGCCGGCCTTCCTAAAGAAAAAGAGTAAAACAATATGTATACTGGTCTTCACTGATGGCTCAGACAGTAAAGAATCAGTCTGCAACGTGGGAGACTTGGATTCAATCCCTGAGTCAGAAAGATCCCCTTGAGAAGGGAATGGCTACCCACTCCAGTTATCCCATGTTGAAGGTCAGTAACGGCGGTGGTAAGGAGATACCCCTCGTCCAAGTAAGGAGCAGTGGCTAAGCTTTGCTGGAGCAGCCATGAAGAGATACCCCATGCCCAAGTAAGAGAAACCCAAGTAAGATGGTAGGTGTTGCAAGAGGGCATCAGAGGGCAGACACACTGAAATCATACTCACAGAAAACTAGCCAATCTAATGACACTAGGACCACAGCCTTGTTTAAATCAATGAAACTAAGCCATGACCGCGGGGCAACCCAAGACGGGTGGGTCATGGTGGAGAGGTCTGACAGAATGTGGTCCACTGGAGAAGGGAATGGCAAGCCACTTCAATATTCTTGCCTTGAGAACCCCATGAACAGTATGAAAAGGCAAAATGATAGGATACCAAAAGAGGAACTCCCCAGGTCATTAGGTGCCCAATATGCTACTGGAGATCAGTGTAGAAGTAACTCCAGAAAGAATGAAGGGATGGAGCCAAAACAAAAACAATACCCAGTTGTGCATGTGACTGGTGATAGAAGCAAGGTCCGATGCTGTAAAGAGCAATATTGCACAGGAACCTGGAATGTCAGGTCCATGAATCAAGGCAAATTGGAAGTGGTCAAACAAGAGATGGCAAGGGTGAATGTAGACATTCTAAGAATCAGCAAACTAAAATGGACTGGAATGGGTGAATTTAACTCAGATGACCATTATATCTACTACTGTGGGCAGGAATCCCTCAGAAGAAATGGAGTAGCCATCATGGTCAACAAAAGAGTCCGAAATGCAGTACTTGGATGCAGTCTCAAAAACGACAGAATGACCTCTGTTCATCCCCAAGGCAAATCATTCAATATTACAGTTATCCAAGTCTATGCCCCAACCAGTAATGCTGAATAAGCTGAAGTTGAATGGTTTTATGAAGACCTACAAGACCTTTTAGAACTAACACCCCAAAAAGATGTCCTTTTCATTATAGGGGACTGGAATGCAAAAGTAGGAAGTCAAGAAACACCTGGAGTAACAGGCAAATTTGGCCTTGGAATGTGGAATGAAGCAGGGCAAAGACTAATAGAGTTTTGCCAAGAAAATGCACTGGTCATAGCAAACACCCTCTTTCAACAACACAAGAGAAGACTCTACACATGGACCTCACCAGATGGTCAACACCAAAGTCAGATTGATTATATTCTCTGCAGCCAAAGATGGAGAAGCTCTATACAGTCAACTAAAACAAGATCAGGAGCTGACTGTGGCTCAGATCATGAACTCCTTATTACCAAATTCAGACTTAAATTGAAGAAAGTAGGGAAAACAGACCTAAATCAAATCTCTTATGATTATACAGTGGAAGTGAGAAATAGATTTAAGGGCCTAGATCTGATAGATAGAGTGCCTGATGAACTATGGAATGAGGTTCGTGACATTGTACAGGAGACAGGGATCAAGACCATCCCCATGGAAAAGAAATGCAAAAAAGCAAAATGGCTGTCTGGGGAGGCCTTACAAATAGCTGTGAAAAGAAGAGAGGCATAAAGCAAAGGAGAAAAGGAAAGATATAAGCATCTGAATGCAAAGTTCCAAAGAATAGCAAGAAGAGATAAGAAAGCCTTCTTCAGCGATCAATGCAAAGAAATAGAGGAAAACAACAGAATGGGAAAGACTAGAGATCTCTTCAAGAAAATTAGAGATACCAAGGGAATATTTCATGCAAAGATGGGCTCGATAAAGGACAGAAATGGTCTGGACCTAACAGAAGCAGAAGGTATTAAGAAGACGTGGCAAGAATACATGGAAGAACTGTACAAAAAAAGGTCTTCATGACCCAGATAATCATGATGATGTGATCACTAATCTAGAGCCAGACATCTTGGAATGTGAAGTCAGGTGGGCCTTAGAAAGCATCACTACGAACAAAGCTAGTGGAGGTGATGGAATTACAGTGTAGCTCTTTCAAATCCTGAAAGATGATGCTGTGAAAGTGCTGCAGTCACTATGCCAGCAAATTTGGAAAACTCAGCAGTGGCCACAGGACTGGAAAAGGTCAGTTTTCATTCCAATCCCAAAGAAAGCCAATGCCAAAGAATGCTCAAACTACCGCACAGTTGCACTCATCTCACATGCTAGTAAAGTAATGCTCAAAATTCTCCAAGCCAGGCTTCAGCAATACATGAACCGTGAACTCCCTGATTTTTAGGCTGGTTTTAGAAAAGCCAGAGGAACCAGAGATCAAATTGCCAACATACGCTGGATAACCAAAAAAGGAAGAGAGTTCCAGAAAGACATCTATTTCTGTTTTATTGACTATGCCAAAGCCTTTGACTGTGTGGATCTCAATAAACTGTGGAAAATTCTCAAAGAGATGGGAATACCAGACCACCTAACCTGTCTCTTGAGAAATCTGTATGCAGGTCAGGAATCAACAGTTAGAACTGGACATGGAACAACAGACTGGTTCCAAATAGGAAAAGGAGTACGTCAAGGCTGTATCTTGTCACCCTGCTTATTTAATTTCTATGCAGAGTACATCATGAGAAACCCTGTACTGGAAGAAACACAAGCTGGAATCAAGATTGCCGGGAGAAATATCAATAACCTCAGATATTCAGATGACACCACCCTTATGGCAGAAAGTGAAAAGGAACTAAAAAGCCTCTTGATGAAAGTGAAAGAAGAGAGCAAAAAAATTGGCTTAAAAATCAACATTCAGAAAACGAAGATCATGGCATCTGGTCCCATCACTTCATGGGAAATAGATGGGGAACCAGTAGAAACAGTGTCAGACTTTATTTTGGGGGGCTCCAAAATCACTGCAGATGGTGACTGCAGCCATGAAATTAAAAGACGCTTACTCCTTGGAAGAAAAATTAATGACCAACCTAGATAGCATATTCAAAAGCAGAGACATTACTTTGCTGACTAAGGTCCATCTAGTCAAGGCTATGGTTTTTCCTGTGATCATGTATGGATGTAAGTGTTGGACTGTGAAGAAGGCTGAGTGCTGAAGAATTGATGCTTTTGAACTGTGGTGTTGGAGAAGACTCTTGAGAGTCCCTTGGACTGCAAGGAGATCCAACCAGTCCATTCTGAAGGAGATCAACCCTGGGATTTCTTTGGAAGGAATGATGCTAAAGCTGAAACTCCAGTACTTTGGCCACCTCATGCGAAGAGTTGACTCATTGGAAAAGACTCTGATACTAGGAGGGATTGGGAGCAGGAGGAGAAAGGAACGACCAAGGATGAGATGGCTGGATGGCATCATGGACTTGGTGTACATGAGTCTGAGCAAACTCTGGGAGATGGTGATGAACAGGGAGGCCTGGTGTGATGCGATTTATGGGGTCGCAAAGAGTCGGACACGACTGAGTGACTGAACTGAACTAAACTGAATCCACTTCAGTATTGTTGCATGGAAAATCTCATGGACAGAGGAACCTGGTGAGCTGCAGTACATAGGGTTGCAAAGAGTTGGGCACATCAGAAAGACTCTGCTTTTTTAAGGGTTTCACTTGCTACACTTCACTGAACTGAAGTTTTCATGATTTCCATTCATGTATTTATTGATTAAGGCTTCACTGGTAACTCCGTTTTTAAAGAATCTGCCTGCAGTGCAGGAGATCCCAGTTCAATTCCTGTGTTAGGAAGATCCCTTAGAGAAGGGATAGGCTACCCACCCCAGTGTTCTTGAGCTTCCCTGGTGGCTCAGATGTTAAAGAATCAACCTGCAATGTGGAAGACTTGGGTTTGAACCCTGGGTTGGGAATGTCCCCTGGAGATGGGCACAGCATCCTACTCCAGTATTATGTTTCGGAGAATTGTCATGGACAGAAGAGCCTGGCGGGTTAAGTCCATGGGTTGCAAAGAGTCGGATACGTATATTGTATACTTTTTTCAGTTTTAAAATTTTGATTTGGCACGTATTTATTGTTCCTTTATTGAGATTTTCTGTATTTTAATATTTAAGAAGTATTTATAATTCCATTCTAGATAATTTTTTATAGAGTCTTTAAAACTGTTGCCTGTTCATTCTAACATGTTTTATTATATCTCTTTTGCTGTCTCTTAATTTCCTTGTATAATTCAATCTGAGGTGTTTTTTTTTCAGGGGGGTAGTTTCTGATTTGACACATAATTTGGATCTATATCTTACATACATTTATAACTATACTTTGAAACTTTGATTCCTATTTGAATTTTCTCATTTAGGAGATAGTTAGCCTATTTAAGGTCAAACTGCATTTCCTAGCCAAGTTTTGCAAACTGTAGTTCAATTGTCAATTTAGGTATACAAAACATTTGTAGTGCTACTCTAGTCTACCTTGTTTGTATATTATCAAGAACAAAGCTTTCCCTCTACCACACACAGTCTCTAAAGTAGCAAGTAGATGGTGGAAGTGATCTCTGCTCTTGTTGGTGCAAAGTGAAGATGGTTGTTTGGGATTCATCAGGCAGTCTTCATGGCCATAGTGAAATGAGGAGTATGAGAAATACCACTTCATTATTACATGGCAAAGATGAAAGACAAGTCTCCACCCACAAACTCTGCCAAAGAAGAGTGCCACCTCCTTATTACAAGGAGAAAATGAAAAACAAGATTCTGTTCACAGTATTTGTAGCCAAAGTGTTCAATGGGTGGGGGAGATAGGTCAATCATCTTTGAATTATTAACAGTGGTCACAGTGGCTCATTGAAGAATAAATAGAATAAATAATAATAGTAAATAAAATATATTTATAATATATATGAGTATTTACATTTATAATATTATAATATATAATATGATATATAACAATATATTATGATACATTCAAAGGATATATATTTATAATAAATGAGGGTCTCCCCTGATAGCTCAGTTGGTAAAGAACTGGCCTGCAGTGCAGGAGACCCTGGTTTGATTCCTGGCTTGGGAAGATCCACTGGAGAAGGGATAGGCTGCCCACTCCAGTATTCTTGGGCTTCCCTTGTGGCTCAGCTGGTAAAGAATCTGCCTGCAATGCAGGAGACCTGGGTTGGGAAGACCACCTGGAGAAGGGAAAGGTTACCCATTCCAGATTATGACCTAGAGAGTTCTGCAGACTATATAGTTCATTGGGTCTCAAAGAATTGGAAACAAATGAGTGACTTTCACTTTTATAATAAATAAATAGAATCCTTCAGTGACTCTGTATATTAAAGAGCTAGGTAGTGGGTAGGGAGGAATTCAATTTGCCCCACATTCTACTTGAGTTCAGAAGACCAAACAAGACACATGTCATGATAGCTAGAACTTTATGAGCTGACTATGAGAAGACCACAAAACTAAAAGATAGACTATTTTCTTGAACATACACATCTAAGCAGTAAGTAACACAACTTTTTAATTTTAAAATTCTCTATTTTCCAAAAAGCAATTATCAGTAATTGTGTTTCCCTATCAATCTTTTTCCCTTGCTTACTCCAGTTTCCTGTATGGGTACATATCTTAATAGATACATATTTATTTGTTATTCATGGACTGTTTTAATGAACATAGACCACAAAACACTATCAGTCTCCTTCATTTTATAGGCAGCTCTGTAGACAATGGACCATCACTAGTAGGGGAAAGAAACTGGACTGACTTTATTTGTGATAAATGCCAACTGTGAAGAATCATATTTATTAGTTACTTAGAAATAAATACTTTTGTCCATGTTTGTAAAGTAATGAAATATTTTGTATTATTTGTCAAAGAAAAATTATATTAAAACAATCTATCTTTGATTTCCTTTAAATTAGGTAAAGGAGAAATGAAAATCTCTGTAAAAAGTGTGCAAAGGAAAAGGACTTCTGAAAGTTCTAAATATTTTAGACTATTTATTCAAGATAAAACAACAAGAATGAATATAGAGATTGATTTAATCATCCAACAAATGATATTTCAATAATTACAAACCATATATGCAATGTCCAAGGATGCAAAAAATTTAATACCACCTATTTTCCATTCAAGTTGTTTAAGTTTGGATCACATTATTTTCTTGATGTTTATGGAAACAAAACCAATGCAGTTGTAATATAATAGTCTGCATGTTTTCTTTGTAAAAATGTATGTTTCCCATCTCTGCAATGAAGAAAATAACCAAATATTTTCAAAAGTTGGGAATTAAAATCATAGAAATTTTCTGTCATACTTCCTGCTTGTTTCAAGTTACTTTAGTTGTATTTGCTTCATTTTAAGACTTCAGACAAAAATTTCAATCAGATTTCTTGAAGTATATTTAAGAAAGGAACAAGCAAACAAAAGATTTCTGATACTTCCAGAATAATATTTAAGATATCAAAATGACATTTTAAAATGTTTAGAAAATACAAGCCTATGTTTGTGTCTATAAATATATGTATGTGTCGTCACTCAGTAGTGTCCGACTCTTTGTGACCCCATGGACTGTAGCCTTCGAGGCTCCTCCATCCACGGGATTTTCCAGGCAAGAGTACTGGAGCGGGTTGCCATTACCTTCTCCTGGGGATCTTCCCGACCCAGGGACTGAACCTTGGTCTCCTGCATTGCAGGCAGATGCTTTACCCTCTAAGCAACCAGAATCCTTGAATTTTTTAAAGCTCCTCAATTTTGAATAATATTATCTGCAAATTGTCAATGACTTGACAGAAGGTTAAATAAATAGCACACAAGATTCACTAATAATTCAGAAACATGATTAATTCAGTAATGGTAGAGTTGTCTACTTTAAACAAAACACTGCTATATATCATCTAATTCAAGAAACTAAAAAGATAGAGATCAAAACAGAAACTAGAAAATTTGGTTTCTAGTATCTGCTTATTTTTGTTTAAATAAATATAGATTATCATTAATTCTGAATTTTTAACAGTTATTAAAATACCAACACTGCATAGGACAAAAAGGATGGTACAATATAATTCAACATAATCTACCTAAATAATGGAAACATTGTGATTATTTACTAAGGTGTCAGTAGAATGATAAATCTTTTGAGACCTGTATCCCTCTCCTTACCATGTAATCTGGATATAATGATTATTGGCTCTTCCCAAGAGAGTATCCAGTAAAATTTTTCATATCTGTTATATTATAAGTAGTGCTGCACTAACAGCCATGATAATTAGCTCCTAGATTATACTGATATTTAGCATAATGAAAACTACACATTTACTGTGATAAAATACTTATGAACATTAACCATTATTATTGTTATGATTTCCCGTGACTTAACAATAGAGGATAAAACACTTAAACCTCTTCCTAATCTAAAAAAACATAATCTATACATCTTTTCCAGAATTTTATCTTATTAACTATCATGAATGCTTATTCAATTACCATAGCAGAAGCCTGATGAAAATTCCTACTCTTAACTTATTTTGAAATTTGTGCTTCTCTTTGGAAGAAAATTGGCTAGATTTCTGCTTGTATTTTATTTACATCAGGAGCCACTAAAATGCAAGGGTTAATAACACAGGCTGTGAACCAAACTACCCAGTGTCATAACCTGCCTTCTCCAGTTTCAGTTGTCTGACATTAGGCAGCATCTCTCTGGGAGTCAATTCATCATTTATAACAATGAGATGAAAATAATTATATCTATTTCACTGAGGATTAAACAACCTCATACATGTAAATAGCCTTGTAGAGGGTACCAAAGAACTACAACTATTTGCTCTCTTGGGGCTGCTTTTCTTTTTTTGATACTTCTACTAATTTTATCCTACCTATTCGATTGTTCAGTAAATTACTCAACTCTCAATCTTCTTTTTAAGAAAATGGCATGCTTTATTATTTTCCAGAAATAGTAGAGCTTTTTCCATCATAGATGACACATATTCTCAGTGTGCTGCTTTGAACTGGGTGTCACAAATAGAAAGCCTTATAATATCTTGAATTTCCCCTTGTATGTACTCATATCAGTTTGTGCATTAGCTTTTCACCTAAATTTGCCACTGTACAATGGCAGGAACCATGTATGTCATCTTCTCTAGCACATGTTCAAGAAAGAATCTGGTATATAGCTATTGCTAAGTCACTTCAGTCGTGTCCGACTCTGTGCGACCCCATAGACAGCAGCCCACCAGGCTCCCCCATCCCTGGGATTCTCCAGGCAAGAACACTGGAGTGGGTTGCCATTTCCTTCTCCAATGCATGAAAGGGAAAAATGAAAGTGAAGTCATTCAGTCATGTTCAACTTAGCGACCCCATGGACTGCATCCTACCAGGCTCCTCCATCCATGGGATTTTCCAGGCAAGAGTACTGGAGTGGGGTGCCATTGCCTTCTCTGGGTATATAGCAAGCACTCAATAAAAAATGAGCTAAATAAGTTAATTAACATATTGGAGAAAAAAGGAGTGTAAAGATATACATTTGTCAACCAGAAATTGTGTCTGGAGAAATGACAGTACAACACTGTATTTCTGTGATGCTAGGCATTAGAAACCTTTCAGTGGAGAAAAAAAATATATTTTGGAACACCATGGCATTTAATTATAATCATCATTTTACTTATTTTACTTAACTGACTTATAATGTAGCTTCTTTATCTTTCTTTTTCAGATGAAACGTTTAAGGCTCAAAGTGATATATAGTGTTGGATGATGAAACCTACTCATGCCTATTGCCCACAGTGATGAGCCCAGTCAAAGGAATCTCCCTGGGTTTTCAAGGCATCTCCAAATGGTCTCAGTTCTGTCTTATGTCAGAATGTGTCCTAACGTGGTATTGACTGTGGAAGTAATGACCACCCAAAGAAAACAGTCAAAGGCAATTTATTCAAAGCTTGCTATATCAAGGAAACCAATCTCCATTAATTGAATTTGACAGAGACTCAAGACAGTGAGAAGAATGGAACAGCTTTATAGTGAAAAAAGGAAGATGTTGGTTATGCTCTGATTAGAGACTGTTGGCAAGGGAATGCTATAATGGGCTAACTGGATGTGGAGTATTAACTGTGATAGGTTAGGAGTGCATATTTGGCTTTCTTCTGTAGATCTTATATTGGAAGCAGTGCAAAAATTAGGAAAGCTCTCAGTTATTAATCAAGTCCTAGACGTTTATGGCTAATATCTATAGAAGTTATCATTTGGCTTTTCAGAGTGGTTAGCCTAGATAATTAGGCTTTCTGAGCTGATTGCTGCAGGTTGTGAGGCAGACTTATTTTTACATATTGTCTGGCCATGGACAATTACATATTGTCTGGTCATTTGCGCATCCTGTCTCTCATTATGCATATCAGAAAAAAGCAGATGATAAATTATGAGTGATCAGAACATAGCACTAGACTTTTTAACAAATGTGAAGAATAGTGTGAAAGCTATTAACAATCAACAGCAATGTAAAATGATATATTTGTATGATGACCAAAGAATAGCACAAAGATGTGCCTCTATATAATACAGTAAATCAATGAATGTTCTAAGAAGTTAAAAGAAAGTGGCTCATGGTTATAAAAATTACAGAACTTAGAAAGGTGGGTTACCAGGAGGAAAGCAAGTTGAATTACTCTGTTAATCAGGGGCATGGACAAAACCATAGCCTTGATGAATTGAAACACATATAATGGGATTTTGGGTACTACGATATAGAGAATCCATTATTGTAACAAGTAGGTGTGGAATGTTTAAAAGGTAACTGTAACATGATGGTGATATGTGAAACAGGTACAAAAATTAGGGCCAATGAAAGGAATCAATGGTTAGAGATGAATAATCACAATCCAGGGGCTTCACGTGGTGAATTACAGAATGTGTCTTCTGATAAATGACAGAGAAGGTGTTGTTGTTCCATCGCTAAGTCATGCCTAACTCTCTGCAACCCCATGAACTAGAGCAGGCCAGGCTCCCCTGTCCTCTCCTATCCCCTAAAGTTTGCTCAAATTCATGTCCATTGAGTTGGTGATAATATCTAACCATCTGATCCTCTGCCATCCCCTTCTCCTTTTGCCTTCTATGTTTCCCAGTCAGTCTGAGGGTTTTTCCAATGAGTTAGCACGTCACATCAGGTGGTCAGCTTCTGTGGAGCTTCAGTCAGTGACAGTCTTTCCAGTGAAAATTCAGGGTTGATTTCCTTTAGGACTGAATCCCAATAAATGAGAGGCAGAGACTGCTGAAATACTGCAAAGTTATATTTGGCCTGGAAACTGGCAAAGTACAGCCTCTGCGTTGAAAAATCAGCAGCAACACAGCTTTGGTAAGATCTGGCAGCTCTGACAAGAGTGAGGTAGGGCAATTAAACTCTAGTTGAAAATTCAATATAGTAACGTCAGGAACAGCAGCTTCCAACAATGATGATTCTTTTGTGGGTAGAGGCAATCGTTCCATATTTGACATATCAACATGGCAGCAAATTTGCTGTCTGAAATGGCAGCATTTCCTTGGGTCTATGCTTACTCAAAGGTTTCAGAGCATTTAGAATTTGCATGATTTCTGTCAACTCCTGTAGAAATCTCAACTCCCATGTCATCTCAGTGTAATTTTCTCAAAATTGGCCAATCAAGGAATGCTTGGCTACCAGAGGAACTATTAGAAAATTAATTCATAATCCCACAGACTTTCACTGTGGAATCACCCTAGGTCATGTGGGCAGATGTCTAAACTCCAGTGTGGGGTAATGTTTATGAGTTTATAAGGAAAATGTGTTAAGAACATGTCAAATTGATATTGTCCAAAATCTATGGAGATACTCATGGAGTCATAGTTCTCAAAACCATCAGTAGTCTTGTGTACTGAGTATTTAAAAGTATGAGAATTCAATTTGATGCTTTAAATATTTGGTACATAGCTATTTGGGAAGTACAGAGCTAATCATTGAGACAGGATGTTTGGAAAAGAAATATAGCTCATTCCCTCCTGGAAATAAAAATCCACAAAGACACAGATGTGTATAGCAGATTTTTGGACTCAGAGGGAGAGGGGGAGGGTGAGATGATTTGGGAGAATGGCATTGAAACATGTATAATATCATGTAAGAATCGAATCGCCAGTCTATATCCGATGCAGGATACGGCATGCTTGGGGCTGGTACACGGGGATGACCCAGAGAGATGTTGTGGGGAGGGGAGTGGGAGGGGGGTTCATGTTTGGGAACGCATGTACATCTGTGGTGGATTCATGTCAATGTATGGCAAAACCAATACAGAATTGTAAAGTAAAATAAAAAATAAATAAATTAATTAAAAAAACATTTAAAAAATAAATAAAAGAAAAAATCAAGTAAATATAGAATGATTAAAAAATAAAATTTAACTTTATTTATTTATTTATTTATT